>NC_090726.1:71453593-71493593 GCF_036898095.1 Palaemon carinicauda | reverse complement strand
GTGCTGGAGAGCGCGAGAGATTAAAAAAAAAAAAAAAAAAAAGCTATACCATTACAAGGTATGAGCGTGTATGGAACATGTGTAGTACAATTTACTGCAAACCTATGCAGATGTGCATAGATATTGTACAATAGATGCCGTGAGACCCAAATCGCACAATGTTAACGCATACGTGAAGACCGCAGCTATTTTGCCCGTCAGAGAGGAGTGGTGCCCAGCATGGTATTCTATGTAAATAAATGTCGCACACACAGTTTACCACAAAATGTATGCATAATGCTTCGAGATTTACTTAGCTTCTATTTTAATATGTTACGCTTAATAATAACATGCTAGCCGATATAATTAGCAATCCATGTTTGTCGACGATTATATAAGCGGATGCACAACCTGATTGAATAACGATAACTCGGGTTTTGATTAAATGTCCCACTAAATTTCATGTAGTCACTGGCAGCAGGGGGACGGATTGGTTTTGAGGCGATAGACAAAAGTTCTCTTCAGCTTCTACTCTTGATGCTGGTCGGATAATCTTACTGGAATTAGTATGGACTGGTAGGGGATATTTGCCTTAGTTATATGGGAACTGCGCTTCACAAGGTACTGGCTATACTTTGATGAATCTAGCCAATGAATCCTCTATGGATTTAGTAAGTCAGTGGAAAGAGGTGACAGAATGGCCCCCAGTCCCGGGAGTAGCAGAGTGCTGAGAATCTCCCGGTTTATAAATACAGAAGAAAAATTGATAGTTGATAACTGGAATTTGTTAGAACCATGAACCAGATTAGGAAGTTATAGAATGTGGAGAGTGAATTTACGGAATATAGTTTAGATATCTTAGCCCTAAGTGATACACATGGTAAAGGGATTGCCAAGGAAACCTTAGACCAAGGCTATATATATATATATATATATGTATATATATATATATATATATATATATGTATATATATATATATATATATATATGTACAGTATATATATATATATATATATATATGGTTGGAAGCGACCTGGCCTTCCATTAGAAGGAGCTAGCGTTCGATCCCAGGTATGAGGTAGAAATTTATTTCTATTTGAGCACGATGTTGTGTTGATACTTATCCATATATATATATATATATATATATGCGTAAAAATCACAGGAAAACGTGGTGCTCAGATGCAGAAGAACCACATGGAAAATGAAAATACGAAATATACGCATAAGTCCTGACTAGTCAGGACTTAAGCGTATATTTCGTATTTTCATTTTCCCTGTGGTTCTTCTGCATATATATATATATATATATATATATGTATATATATATATATATGTATATATATATATATATATATACAGTATATATATATATATATATATACAGTATATATATATATATATATATATGTATGTATATATATATATATATATATATATAATATCTATTTAGGAAAAACAGAATATTTGGGAGAGGAGGGTTAGGAATTATGATGACACCAAGAGCAGGAAAGGCATTAACGGAATGGAGAGCCGTGAATAGTAGATTGTTACTTGCAGACTTTTAATCAAAGCAACGCAACATGATTATTACAGTTTTCTAAGCACCAACAAATAATTCCCCTGAAGAACTACAGAGTGTAACAAGATATCCCACAGAGATATATGAAAATTGTGATTGATGACATTGCTAAAGTTGGAAGGAATAATCAAGGTATAGAGGATGTGATGGGTATTGAGGGTTTTAACGAAGTTTCAAATGAAAATGGAGCATATTTCATAAGTTTCTCTCCAGTAAATATTCTTGTCAAAAGAGATACTCTTTTTCACCAAAAGGATTTCCAAAATATACATGGATTTCACCATGTGATAATTAAAAAAAAAAATTAATACATCACATAGCTAATAATGCAGAGTGAAAGAGGTGTCTGAGAAATGTAAGAAGCTATAGAAGTGCAGATATTGGTAATGAACACCAGCTCCTTATTACCAAACTGAAATTAAAACTAAAAACACCCAACAAAAATGTAGGTAGAATACCTTGATGTGATAAAAACAAGCTTCTAGAAGTTGAGCACAGAGAAACATTTGTAATTGAATGTAGGAACCAATTTGCAATCTTAGAGATTAAGAACAGACAATTAATGAAGAATGGTGTGATATTAAGAGCATAAATCAGTCAGTTGGTAGTGAAGTTTTGGGGCATGCAGTTACAAGGAGAAAGCCATGGATATCAAATGATACGTGGGATACTATGAAAAGGAGACAAAGACAGAAACTGATTGTTGAATGTTTTCGAAGAAGTAATGAAAATTATAAGGTATAGTATTCCAGTATTGATAGTGAGGGCAATAGAAAAGCCAAAAATGACTGGAGAGAATATTTAGACAGAAAAGCAGATGATGCTCACAAAGCTATGAATTCAGTGAGTGGCTTTGCTGTAAGAACCGCTCATAAAATCATTAATGATATATCTACGGGAGAAAAGAAGAAAAACATATACCCATCAAAAAGAAAGATAGATCTGTTTTGGCAACAGAAGGTGAAGAAAGGAAACGTTAGATGGAACACTCTAGTCGGGTTATGAATAGGGAATATGAAGGGACTAATTTGATTGAAATACCTGAAGCTGATGAAGACCGTTATCTGCCTATAAATGAATTCAGTGTGTTTGAAGTCAAAGCTATCATTAAAAACTAAGGAGATAGAAAGCTCCTGGTTACGATGGAATCACGGACGAGATGATACTGGCTGAAAGTGAAGTGACCCCAAAAATACTTAAAAGATTATTTTATAGAATGTAGTATGCCGAGGCAAACCCTGATGAATGGGAGTTAAGAGTGTTGGTGAAAAGGGGCAAAAAAAGTACTACTGACTAATTGCAATAATAATAGATGCATCAAACTTGCGTCATTGGCCATGAAAATATATAGTATGCTTATTCTAAAGAGACTAGAGAGAAAAATTGATGAAAAGCTCGGAGATGAACAAGCAGGATTTAGAAAAAGGTAGAAGTTGTACTAACCAAATTTTCATTTTGAAACATGTTGTACAGCAATGAGTGGAATATAGAAAACCACTTTTCATGGCATTTGTGGACTATGAAGAAGCCTTCGATAGAGAGCACCGGCCAATATTGTGGAGAATCCTGCATTATTATGGAATTCCGCGTAAATATGTGAATTTGATTAAGTCTGCTCATGAGCATAGCAAGTGCAAAGTCAATGTTAGTGGAGTCCTATCAACTAAATTTCCTGTAAACAGTGGAGTACTCCGTGGGAATGTGTTTGTCACCTATGCTGTTTATCATCCTCAAGATTTTTGTAATGCATAGAACAGTTGGGGATGGTGGAGAAGGATTGCACTGGATTGGTAATTGGAACTTTGCTGACCTAGAATATGATGATGGTACTGTCATTATCAACAGAACACCACAGGATTTGAAATGCTCGCTTACCAGAATGCATGAAATATCTCAGGGGCTTAGGCTCAAGATAAATAGAAGAAAGACAGAGATGATGTCAACGAAAGATGCAACGGAAGATGAAATATCATTGGAAGGTGAAAGGATTAATGAGATCATTTAAGTATTTAGGAATTATGATCTTCAAGACAGGGTTTTTAGAAATAGAGATTAGTGAAAGATTAAAAAAAATAAATCAGGCAATGGCTAAGTAGAGTAAAATTCAGAAATCTAATCGGCCGAAACTACATATAAAAATCAGGTCATATATCAGTTTAGTGAGATCGGAGTTACTGATTGGCCACGAGTCATAGTAGGAAAATGAAACAATCTCCAACAGATTAAATAGATTTGATAACAAAGCCTTCAAAAGAGTATTGGGAGTTAAATTGCAGGACAGGACTAGAGGTGAAACCGTATGAGAGATTACTCACTTGATTGCTATATGTGGATAAGATCATGGCGAAGGGTAGATGGAGACGCTTTGGGCATGCTCTCCTTACTTCCCAAGAGAAATTTATTCACTTAACGTTTAACTGGGCTTCACAAGGCACTAGAAGAGTTAGAAGACCCAAACCTAAATGGCTGAGGTCTATGATGCATGAAATAGGGGATGATGAATGGAGAAGTATTGAATTAAAATCGCAAGACAGAGATGACTGGTAAAATCTACCCGAGGCCCCTGGCGTCAATAGACATAGGAGGATATGATGACACTGAATGAATATACATCTAAATCTTATTATCTGTCAATCTATATATACATTTATATTTATATATATGCATATAAAAACATTGATGCTACGTTTTTATATATATATATATATATATATACATATGTATATATATATAAATTTATATATAAATATATATATATATATATATATATATATTTATATATATATATATATATATATATATATTTATATATACATATATATATATATATATATATATAAATGTATATATATATATATATATATACATATATATATATATATATATATGCGTCAGTTTATGATCTTTCTGTGCCAGGCCATGGCCGCAAAATTCTTAGTTTGTCGATCCATCGGTGACCGGTACTAACTGAGGATTTAGATTTACCCCTATGAAATATTGCTTAAATATACGGTTGGAATCTATATTTTGCCGTTGTTGCTTAAATGCGCATCAGCTGAAATTCAAATTTGAATATCTTTGTTATACATTATGAGACGTAAAGTGTATAACTGTTTTGATCACTGGTTGATCGATATTTTTATCGAAGAAAGGGATATCCTCAGAATGGATCGTTTTTTCAGATAATACAAACTCTCTCTCTCTCTCTCTCTCTCTCTCTCTCTCTCTCTCTCTCTCTCGGGAAGATGGCTTATAGCTCCAACCTAGACGTAAAATGATACCTCATAAAAGAGAGAGAGAGAGAGAGAGAGAGAGAGAGAGAGAGAGAGAGAGAGAGAGATATTAATGCAACGCGTTGTGTAGGAAAACTAGTAAATTACACATGAGATAATTTAATATTTTGGTATAAGAATGCCTAAAGCATGTTTCAGTATTTATCGTCCATATTGACATCAGTTAGGACTTGAGATTGTGGTAGCCTAGCGGATCACTTCACTGATTCTCGATTCATGGGTCGGAAGTTCGATGCCTTTCTGCAGCCTGAATAAAATTTCTACTAATGTTCAGAACCTGAATGTTGTGCTTGTGACCTCAAGCAGACTATTTTAATAAGCCTCCTTATGGAAGCTAGAGTGTCTCCTATAGGTATACTTGCCAAGTAATCCGCTTGGCCGCTGATCATATACTGTGCATACCGCCTGTATATAGTTGGCTACTTGCCTCTGGCGCTCATTGGCGATAAAGAAAATTATGCATTAAGTTCATTTGTATCTTCTCACAAAAGCATGAGAGCTCATATTTGTTTCACTTCGTAAGAAATTGTAATTATTATAAAGTTTGGTGTCTTTTTTTTTTTTAGCACAATGTTTCTTTCGTCTATGTCAAATATTGCTAATTTTGTGCGAACGCGATCCACTGTCTATTTGTTAAATTTTTCTCTTTCAAATAAAAGACCACTATTACCCAACTTTTCCAGTACCCCTCCGATAATGGAAACTCATCCGACCCATCAGCGAACATACTTAAACAAATGCTGAAACGGGGTTAACCTAGCATTATTGAAGGCTTTTATGGTCTAAAGTTTTAATGAAACAGATGCAAATTGCCGTCCACTGCAATCTAGGCTTTTAAGGAATTACTGTAAAACTATTGATTTTATAACTTCAATGACCGTTATCTCTTTCATTAGACTGAGGGCATCCTGCCAATTCTGGAGATCGTAAAACGTTAGATTGTGCAGCAGACATAGACACACTCACACATACATGCACGCAGATAGACGGCCAGCCCCGGTGGTTTTAGAAATTAAGAAACGTATCGAATACTAGATACAATGATAAATACATTTCAATATCAATATAACAACACTCTGTATGGCAGATGATGAAATAATTTATATCATAACCGATTTACTTTAATATTTAGGCAGTATTACTATATTTGGATTTTAACTTTCGTAGGTTTGTTGGATAACTATATATTTTGAGAAACTTATCGTATAAGCAATCAGAATAAACATTGTCTAAACTTGCCCCGAGCCCATATTGCTGCCATCCTTGATATCATAAAAACGTTGTTGTGATAAATTTTTTCGTCATTATCTCTGTTTTTGAATAACAAACAGCTTTTATTTTGACAGCTAAACTACCATTTCCAAGGTTAAGGAATCTAATACCCATAGGTGCATATGTGTTGAAACACTTTTTTACAGCAGGTTTTGCAAATATTTACAAATTTTATCAAACAAGTCGGTCAATAAGCCATACTAAACACCAACCACAAAGACATGTTCATCTAGTGGTCTGATTATTTTTGTAGGCTTATATTATATATGCTGAACAGTTTACGGAACCCTACACATAAGTTGATGATGGCTGTAATATAATAGCTGCTGAAGAAGCTACTTATCAAGTCACGAGTATTTCAACTGGAAACTATTAGGTGGGGGACCTGATGCAACACCTTCCAAAAGAATACTACCACCATATACTGGAAATAGTAGTAGAGAAAAAGGGCCAGTGTGCATGATGGAATGTATGTTGAGGTCCAACAAAGATTGCAAAGTTGTTCAAAGAACATACTCCATACAAATCAGGTAGTCTATCATTGTAGTTGTCATACAAAAATAACTAATAAAGACCAAATCCAATATGCCCTGCGTAGACCGTCATGCACATGCATTAGCTACTAGCTGCCAGACTGCCATGGAATGAGGACAGTGTACCAACCGTGTGTCACATGATCGTACATAGTAACGACATTTAATTTTTTGTATATATTATGCTTTGTATCATCGCTCTCCCCTCGCACTGGTAGGGACCTGAAATAACATGTCTGTTTTTCTCACCGTTAACTGTTAACCGGTGCGGTTGTCAGTTGACCATGAAATTGCCTGTTATCTTTTTTATACTTTTTGATTGGAGTTTACGTATATATAAACAAATGTTCTGTAATAAAGTTACTCAGTTGCTTCCATCCTACCTTCTTAGTTAAAGCCTCTCTCGGCCTGTCCCATTGGTGACCCAGGAAGTTAACTCTCTCCTTCCACCTTCCACCCCCCCCCACCCCCGCCCCTCTGTCATTGGTACTATAGCCGACTCCACGGAAATTGGTGCCGCCCCATTAAAACTTTCATCATTCGCCAGCAGAGAGGAGTTTGCATGTTTTTAGCGCTGAGAAGTCCAGTTTCACATCAAGGGCGTGACTCGCTCAACCACCAAAGCAGATTATGTTCTTGCGGCGATACCCGAGGATATCTTCCTGGAAATATCCGACAGGCTGTGTGAAGAAGGAGACACGCCAATAGCGTATGACGCCCTCAAAACATACCTTCTGCAGCGGTACTCGCCGTCGCCAGCCGCCCGTATAGCAAAGCTTTTTCAGCTCTCTCAACAACCATTGGGGGACCAAAGGGCTTCGCTCGCCCTCAGAAAAATGACCAGTATTGCTCGTCTGCAACCTGCCACAGACGGCTCTTACTGTGAGGTGAACCTACTTCTTGCCCTTTTGATACGCCGTTTACCCGAAACCTGTACGCGCTGCCATACTCGATGTCGATAGTTTACCAATAAAAGACTTGATGACCAAAGCCGACTCCCTTATGGACAACCACTTCATGACCTTTAAGACCTACATCAACGCTTCCACTCCTCGCAAAGAGGACGCCTATTCAACGTCAACCGAAGTTGACGTGAATGCCGTTGGACATACACGCCTACCCCATGATGAGCCGGAGCGGCGACAAAGCCACCCATCACCAACCACTCACTCGCACCACAAATAATGACTTCTACAGCAACTTACTACCGCATATCGACCGCAGTTTTGCTACTACCATTACAGATTCGGGGCAGCCATGAAGAAATGTGCCAAGGATTGTCAGTGGCCAAAAAACGAGTAAGTAGGCCATCGCTCGTGGCGGTGGCCTCCCGTTGTTTCTAATCTTTTCTTTTCACATGATGCAGGAACTGGCGTGCGATTTTTTTAGACACAGGTGCTTGTTGTTCTCTTTTCTCGGGGGAACTCTTCAGGACACGACGTAGTCTGTCTACGTCTGCCGACGTCTGCCTGGTAGCTGCCAACGGATCTGCAATACCCACCTACGGTTACGAGAACCTCACATTATTGTTCGGAAACGGTAAATTTAATTGGAAGTTGCTCGTTGCTGACGTCACACTGCCAATCCTCAGCACGGACTTCCTCTCTCATTTCCACCTTCTGGCCGATGTCGCTCATCGATGATTGGTTAACGCAGACTCGTATTTGTCGACACTTCTTCATCCCGCCCCCTCCAACATCGCTCTCTACATCAGCGTACCCACGGATGCCTACGCCCACCTCCTCAAGTTGTACAAGGAAGTTTTCCGTCCAGAACTTCGTCGAACGCCTACAGCTCCTGCCAAGCATGGTATTTATCACCATATCAAGATGACAGGACCCCGAGTCTTCGCAAAATTCAGACGTCTGGCACCGAAACGATTGGCAGCCGACTAACAGATGTTCGCCGAATTGGAGGAAATGGGCCTTTGCTAAAAGGCCTCCATGGTCGTCACCCTTACACTTCGTCCTGAAGAAAGACGGCTCGCTCCGTCCGTGCGGGGATTACAGGCGCATGAGCATGCAAACAGAACTGGATCACTACCCCCTCCCAAACATCGGCAACTTGACCTCCTACCTGCACAAAGCGAAGGTTTTCTCCATACTCGACCTCCGGAAAGGGTATTATCAGGTGACTATGAACCCAGAAAATATCCCCAAGACCGCCATCACAACTCCGTTTGGTACATAAAACTTCAATTACTCCTGTTTTGGCCTTCGTAATGCTGAGGCCACTTTTCAACGTCTCATGCATGGCAGCTTAGGGCACCTCCCCTTCTGTGTATGTTATGTGGACGACATACTTGTGTTCTCTTCCTAAAAAGAGTAACACCTTCGTCACGTGCGTATCATGCTCGACCGCCTGCAACAAAACGGCCTTGTAGTCCTATATGACAAGTGTACCTTTGGCGCCAACGAAGTGTCGTTCCTAGGGCACCGCATCACTCCTGAAGGAGTCCAACCCCTCCCTGAGAAGGTAGCAGCCATTCAGAATTTCCCACGCCCTCGACCGTCAAAGCTCTGTAAGAATTCTCTGGCATGATCAACTATTGTTACCGTTTTCTGCCAGCCATTGCCGCCACTCTTGCTCCTCTCTATGCCTTCCTCAACGGCAAGCCAAAAGACCTGAAGTGGGGTTCCCTTCAAGAAGCGGCCTTCTGTAATGCAAAGAAGGACCTATCAACTGCTGCAGGTCTCACTTTTCCTATCCCACATGCCCCTCTACTTCAATCCACCAATGCCAGCGACATTGCTATTGGTGCAGTACTCGAACAGGTGGTCAACGGCTCGCCCCGCCCATTGGCCTTCTTCACCAGAAAACTGTCCAAGGCAAAATCGGGTTATTCTACCTTCGATCGCGAATTGCTGGCGGTGCATTTGGCTGTCCGTTACTTTCGCCATTTCTTAGAAGGTATGCCTTTCGTCATTCGCACAGACCGCAAGCCTCTAGTGCACGCCTTCACTCTACAGTCTGACACCTGGTCGGTCCATTAACGCCGACATCTCTCCGCCGTGGCTGAATACAATTGCACCCCGCATCACGTCCCTGGGAAAATTAATCCTCTTGCCAATGCCTTGTCCAGAAACACGTTGGCTGCCATTCAACTGGGATTGGATTACAGCGCCTTGGCTGAAGCCCAACGACAGGATCCAGAGTATCAAGCATGTAGGACATCCTGCACATCCCTCCGTTGGTAAGACATCCCCCTCGAAGACTCCAACACTACCCTCCTCTGAGACGTCAGTAGTGGTAGACTGCCAACTTGGATTCCTGCTCCCATGCGCCGACAGGTGTTTGATTTCATTCACGGCCTTTCACATCCCTTGTGCTGTTCTACTACACAGCTGCTGAAGACGAAGTTCATTTGGCAGGGCATTTCTAAGGATGGTAAGGATTGGGTCCACGCCTGTACTTCTTGCTAAACTTCCAAAGAACATCGACCCACGGATTCAGGAGTGGGCTCCTTTCCTCAACCTCAGCGTCGTTTCGCCCACATTCTCGTCGACGTTGTAGGCCCCCTACCCACATCACAAGGACATCGTTACCTGTTTACCGTCATCGACCGCTTCACTCATTGGCCTAAGGCCTTTCCCATGGAAACTGCAACGTCCGCCTCATGTATATCTCCCTTACTCTCAGGATGTCATGTACATCTCCCTTACTCTCAGGATGGATTGTAAGATTTGGTATCGCCGAGCATATTATTTCTGACAGGGGTACCACTTTCACCTCTCAATTGTGGATATCATTAGCCAATCTCCTGGGCATCACCCTACCTACATCAGACAACTGCCTACAACACCTCAGCCAATGGAATGGTTGAACGTTTTCATCGCACCCTCAAAGCAGCTTTGATGTCACGCTGCAAGGATTCCAATTGGTTTACTCAGCTTCCCTAGGTCCTCCTGGGACTAAGGACCACTCGTAAAAATGCCCTCGACATCTCAGCAGCTTAAATGGTGTATGGCGATCCGTTGGTCGTCCCTGCCGAATATTTTCCTTCTGCAACCTCCTCCGACGATCTCCAGCGCATAGGTCACGTTTTGGTAAAATTTACTCAATGCTGCCAGACTTACAAGCCCCCAGCGAAGCATTAGATACCAACAGACTTGCACTCGGCAACGCACGTCTTTCTACGCAATGACACTAGCAAGCCACCGCTAATGCCCCCTTACACGGGCCCTTTCCTTGTGATCCGACGCAGTCCGAACGCATTCCTACTAAACATTCGTGGCAAAGAAGACTGGGTCTCCACTGATCATTTAAAACCTGCTTATCTCCTGCCAGATGACCCACCTACAGTTTGCCTCTCTAGATCAGGGCACCCTATTTAACATGTACAGTATATTATTTTTATGGGGGAGCCTTGTACCAACCGTGTGTCACACGATTGTACATAGTAACGCCATTTCATTTTTTGTATGTATTATGCTTTGTATCTTCGCTCTCCCCTCGCACTTATAGGGACCTGAAATAACATGTCTGTTTTTTCACCCTTAACTGTTAATCTGCGTAGTTGTCCTTTGAACATGAAATTGCCTGTTATGTTCTTTATGTCCTTTTTGCCTTGAATTTATGTATATATAAACAAATGTTCAGTAATAAAGTTACTCAGTTGCTTTCATCCTGCCTTCTTCGTCACAGCCTCTCTCGGCCCGTCACAACAGAAGAGAGGAAACATTGAAATGGATGAACGAGGACAATCAACATCTGGTTCTTACATACCATTGTCAAGGTCTCGTGCATATCCACTAGATAAGGAATAATATTTCTTCTCACAGAAAGGTGATCATGAGCAGCTCTATTAGGTCAGGACAGCCAATGCTGGGAAATCTTGTAAAGAATCTGTTTAAATATCCAATAATGGCACAATGAAAACAAGACTGAACACATGCATTGTACCAAAGAATGTAGATTCAGTTGATTTTCGGAGCCACAAAATTTGGTGAACAAAGAATTGTTTTCCTTGCGCAGTGAGAAGCTAGCAACATTGGAAATAGAGCAGCCTATTCTGTAAAGAACCCTTGCTACAGCAGGCAAATCTGCTCAACCTTTTTAACCTCAATGATATCCAAGCATGCCTATGTATGGAAGATAACTAAACCACATATGCCAATATGCTTTGCACAGACGGCTTGGAAAACCATGTATCTACATTCAATAGAAATTGCCGGAAACAAAAGGTCATCAATGCCTTGACTCACCCAAAGTGCTGTCTTCAATAAAAAAAAAAAGCAGTCAGCTGTTTTTTATTCCCAAAGGCACACAAGGAGAGCCGGGTTCATTCTGTTATTGACAATCATGGTAATGAATAGGACATCATACAAATAATATTCAGAGTAGCTCAAGTGATAGAAAGCCTTGTAAACTTTACCAAGACTGCATAGAGATCACCAATGACATTCATGACGTTCCATGTGGGTTGTATACCACGATCCGATGGATCATGATAGGGCCTGCTGATAGCATGGAAACTCAAAGGAGGATCAAATTATTTGACAGAGAGGCACTCACAGTGAGCCACAACATATGTATAGATTCAAATCCAACTGTCAGGTCAACTACAAGGCAAGAGGAGAATCAACAGCAGTAAGGCCACCCTATGAATTAGAAAACCAATAGGTCCTGGAACTGGCTCTGATGGTTCCTCGTGACACCCACAATGGGATGCTGATTGATCTTCTCAGTGTATATGATTACTGTGTTCCATATGGCTGTACCCTGATAATTGAAACAGTTTTGGTCAATGCTGTTGTACAAAGCAATCAAGATTTCTAAGTTCTATACCTTCCACCTTCCTTGAAGAAGGGTGCCTTTGTATTCTTTGCAATAGATAATACAGATTTTTTGGAAACATTGCTGATTGGAGAGGAACCATACCAGAAGGCAGAGGATTCTGAGATACCAGTTGCACCACCCTTGAAGATCGGCAATGTCCGTTCTGTCTATCACGGCATGCCATATAGATATGCTGCACTGTGACAAGCCAAAGTCACAGTTTACTAAGAAAACAAATCACTTTGTCACAAATAGGAAAATCTCAGGATCCTACTAGATGCTGCAGCTGGGATGGAAGTAGGGGGAACATCAAGCAATACTCCACGTTGGACAGAATAAAACTTGCTGTTGCTTGAAAGCAAGCCACTGATCCACGTTGAAGTCCTACCACTACTCCAAGAGGTAACATGATCAAAGTCAACCAGGTTGCCTTGGATCATACAAGCGAGTCAAATGAGAAAGCTGTGTTTTGTTAAAGATCGACCAACTGTCATTTCATTTAACATGGCTCTTTATGATATAATGGTTCAACTACTAGGTGCTAGGCATAGCCTGAAATGCAAAGTTTTCTCATGACTGGAAGAGTTACATGTTATCATAGCTGTCCTTCTTAATTTTGGTGCCTCCACAGAGAAATCAGATATTGATAATGTGTGGATAGCAGCTCATGGGTCTGCAAAAAGGCAAATCCTAAAATATACCGATACCTATTCATATGTAGCTCTCTATGAAATGACACGGGATGAGTTATTCAAGGACAACCCACAAGTGAAAGATATCTCTTTCAAGGCAACAGAGGGGGTTGAAACAGCCTGTTTAGAGGGAAGCAAGAATACAAAAACTGAGTTTGTGTAACATGAGAGTTTTGTCATCAAAGTTTTCGAAGAATGGGATAAACAGATATCCAAGAATGTAATGTTTAAGGTTATGATGACCTATTAGATGAAGTGGGAGCAATATTGTTCTTTACCATTGCCACCCGAAATGCTGACCTTCTGTTTCATCTCCAAGTAGGAGAGGAGCTGAGTAAGCTCTTCTTTGCCTTACACCACATTAAATACAAACGACTCTAGCCCAGATATATCACAGGCATACATGATCACAGGACCAATCTCCCTGAAACCTGAGAAGAGCTGCAAGCAGACAACATCGCCATCATAAAGAACATTCCCATTGTATCCGCTGGGGTTGGTTAGACTTACTAGTATATGAACAATCTGGGAAAAGTTCATTCGGAACTTGTCAGCATTTAGAACAATGACACTGCTAGACAGAGGTTCTTTATGGTTACACCAGAACTCACTTGTGTTGCAAAAGAGTTGAAGAATCATTTTGACTTAGAACTTGACAAATCCAGAGAGCATCAAGACCTTGTGGCAAATGCTTCCAAGATGGAGCATGATGTTATAAAAAAAAAAATCAAAGCTGCCCCACTGAAACATAGACACCCATTTGCTGCAGAAAATGGCAATCTGATCAATAATATCTACATCCTGGATGAGCATGTATTATTAATCTTCAATGCAAATATGACTGGTCAAAAGCTTGCAAAGAAAGAAAATAATAAGACGTTCTTGTGTGCAAACATAGACACAACAGTAAAACTCTGAGACAAGACTATGGATTTAAAGGAGACTAAGGACTTCTATAACTGACTGATGGTTTTGACCAGGTCCAGCAGAGACATCAATCAAAAAGATGCCATTGAGAATCATGAATTCACTCTATTCTTATCTTCTGTAGCTAGTATCTTCAACATTTTAATTTGAAGCTCCAATGTACTTGGTGGTTTACCATTTCCTAAAGTTTGAAATCTTTTAGATATCATTTTCCTCCTCCCTTGTTCCTAGTCTTTCATTCAATTGTTCTACTAATCTATCAGTAGATATGCCTACTTTCATTCGAGAATATTTTTCCTCTTCTCTGTGTTGTTCCTGTACACCCTGTACATGTCTTACTTTCTAGTCCTTAGATACTTTTGAGTTTCTTTTAACTGTCTAATGCATCTCTTGCTCCCACCACTACTTCTTTTCATATGCGATATCCGCTGATTCTTCCCACTAGTTCCTCAGTTTTCCATACACATATTTCTCCCAAATCTGCCCAGATATTTTCAACTCTGTAACCTGTCCAAAATCTAAGTTCAAACTTTCTAGCCGTCTCTCTCTTACAATTCTCATAAATTGTTCACCCTTTTCTCCTTTGAAGTCCCAAACTTTAATTCTAGACATTCTCTCTCTCTCTCTCTCTCTCTCTCTCTCTCTCTCTCTCTCTCTCTCTCTCTCTCTCTCTACAAGCATCCAAGGATATGCCATAATTATGAAATATATGGTAAATGTGCGTATTTAGACGGATAAGGAGACGAATGCAGAGATCTCCATCCAAAAGTATGCGAAAATTTAAAAGAAGGAAAATGATGCAAATTCAAAAAAAATTGTTGATATATGCATCCTGCAACCATGAATTAAAGTCAGAAAACTCAGCAAACAGAAAAGAAGAATGAAAGCAAAAATGAAACGAAAAAAGAAACGAAAAACAAGCCGAGTATATACCGCGCTATGCACAAAAGGTCCCAGTATATGATGCCTTTCAACCCAAATATGCACAATTAGAGCCCAACTACAAAGAATGCATCTATAATGACAGGGGCTGGTGCAGATATGGGAATAATTACAGGTATACACACAAAAATGAATATGAAGGCGAAAGAGCAAATATGATAGAGAAGTTGGATTTTTTAATGGCAGAATTCCTAGAAATGAAGAAAAGAACATCATATCAGAACAGAAAGGAAGCATGGGAGAATCCATATTATCACCAATATTAAATAATGGGGATGAATCACAAACCATAATAATGATGAATACACAGGGTTTAGTCACGAGTAACTCTAAAATGAAAATAGAGTTCTTAGAAGAACTAACCCAAATTGAAAAAAAATAGATATATTAAATATAAGTGAAACATGGTATTCCTAAGAGACGAGCAGTGATGACCAGATAAAGGGTTTCACAACATATAGATCAGACAGAACAAATAGGAATCAAGGGGGAACTGCAATATATGGAAGAGACATGAATCAAGGAAAAGTGTGTGAAAAATACAGCAACACAGAATGTGAATTGATTGCGGTAGAATTTGAATATGAAAAACTAGTGAATATTGTAGTTTACAGTCCCCCAAATACTAAGGAGTTTGACATAATAATAGAAAAAATAGATGATATATGTAAAAACCATAAAGACTGGAATAACTCCTATCCGGAGATTTTAACTTTCCTTTCGTGAATTGGAAAGAGCGGATAGAAGAAAGTGGTTATACGTATCTATGCATATAAAAAAGAGAGTAATAGTAGCGCAAAAGATAAGAGGCAATTTGAAAAGCTTCAAGATATGCTATTAGAACATAATATGCAACAAATGAACCACATTCCAACGAGGAAGGACAATGTCCTAGATTTAGTATTTGTGAATGAGGTGAATTATGTTAAAGAAATAATAGTGTATAACACGGGAATTCCAGACCGCAATGTCATAGAATTTATAGTACATTCCTAAGCAAGTGATTGCAGAGATAATCAAAGCACAAAACGATGAGAAGGATATGGAAAAAATAATTTTCATAGTAAGAATATTAAATGGTCAGAAATTAATGAAGAATTAAACAAAGAATGGAAAAATTTATTCATAAGTGATAATATACGGGTAAATACGGATATGCTGTACAAAATACTTGAGAAAAGTGTTGAAAAATATGTGCCGAAAAAAAAACAATAAATATAAGACATGCATACCAAGAGACAGAAGGATCTTTTTTCAGAAAATTAGAAAGTGAAAGAAAAATCTTGCCAAAGAAAACAATGTATGGAAAATGATGGAAATAAAAAGCAAGATAGAAAATGCAGAACAAAAGATTATACAAACGAAATAAAATGAAAAAAGGGACTTAGGAGGAGAAGGAATACTTCAAAATATCAAAAAAACCCAAAGTACTTTACTCATATGCAAAAAAGATGAATACAGGGAGACTAGAAATAGCCCCTCTAAGAATTGAAGAACGGTTAACGAACAAAAAAAAGGAAATATGCAACATATTAGCAGAAAAATATAAGAGTGAGTTCATGCCAAGAATTGCGAATGAGAATAATGAAACAGAAATGAAGGAAGAAAATGTTGAATATCTAACGAATATAGATATTAATGAAGCAGATATTGTGCAGGCTATAAGCGAAATTAAAAATGGATCGGCGGCCAGACCAGATGGAGCTGCAGCGATTTTGTTAAAGAAAACTACACATACTATCGCGAAGCCGCTCACAATACTGCTAAGACAAAGTATAGATATGAGCGAGATATATGTTAAACGTAAATTAGCTTATATAACTCCTATTTTGAAAAGTGGATCAAGACTAGAGGCAAGCAATTATAGACCTGATAGTCTAACATCACATGTCATGAATGTGTATAAAAAGGTAATAAAAAAGAAAATAGTGAATCATTTGGTTAAAAATAATTTGATTAATATAGGTCAACACGGTTTTGTGCCCGGAAAAATTACACAAACCCAACTGATAGCACACTATGAAAACATATACAAAAATATGAAAAATGAAAAAGACACAGGTGTGATCTATCTAGATTTTGCAAAAGCCTTTGACAAGGTAGACCATAATATATTAGAGAAAAAAATGAGAAAGCATAATATTGTGGGAAAGATAGGAAAATGGGTAAAAGAATTTCTGTGAAACAGGAAACAGACAGTGGTTGCAAATGACGAGAAATCAGGTAAAGATTAGGTAATATCTGGCGTGCCACAAGGTACGGTATTAGCTCCACCGCTGTTTATTATTATGATCTCAGACATAGACTGTAATGTTAAAAACTCTGTAGTGAGAAGTTTCGCCAATGACACAGGAATAAGTAGAGAAATAACTTGTGATGAAGATAGGAACTTACTACAAAGAGATCTAAACAAAATATATGAATGGGCGGAGTTAAATACGAAGGCATTTAACTCCGGTAAATTCGAATCTAGAAACTATGGAAACAGAGAAGGAATGGTGTGTGCATACAGGGGACCTAATAACGAGACAATCACAAACAAGGAAGCAATTAGAGACCTTGGTATAATGTTAAACAGGAATATGTTATGCAACGACCAAATAGCAACACTGTTGGCTAAATGTAAAGCAAAAATAGGAATGATATTCCGACGCTTTAAAACAAGAAAAGCTGAACACATGATAATGCTTTACAAAACTTATGTACGTAGAATACTCGAGTATTGCAATTTGATATGGTACCTACACTACCAAAGGGATATGGCACAAATAGAGTGTACAAAGGTCCTATACTGCTAAAATAGAAGAAGTTAAGGACCTTGACTACTGGGAAGGACTGTAATTTTTCAAACTATACAGTCTAGAAAAGAAAAGAGAAAGCTACATGATAATACAAGCATGGAAGCAAATCGAAGGAATTACTGAAAACATCGTGGAGATAAAAAAATATCAGAAAGAGCAAGCCGAGGTAGATTAAAAGTGTCCATAACTATACCAGGAAAACTAAGCAAGGCGCACAGGACATTAATCCCCTACGCACCAGCATCGATAATGCAGCGGCTATTAAATGTGCTGCCAGCTCATCTAAGAAACATATCAGGAGTGAGCGTAGATGTGTTTAAGAATAATCTCAATAAATACCTAAGATGCATCCCAGACCATCCGAGACTGGAAGATGCAAAATACACCGAAAGATGCATTAGCAACTCTCTGATGGATATACGAGGTGCCTCACACTGAGGGACCTGGGGGAACCCAAACATAGAATAAGGCAATAAGGTAAGGTAAGTCTCTCTCTCTCTCTCTCTCTCTCTCTCTCTCTCTCTCTCTCTCTCTCTCTCTCTGGATTATCTACTGTTCATTTTAAGATCCATCACTACTAGTTTATATTGTTTAACACAAGCTTCCCCAAAATCCCTTTACAGACCATCATATTGTTTTGTCAACTACTTCAGCCAAGATGCAACCTATTTGGCTTTTCACTTTCATGAGTTATCAGGTGCTTATTAAACTTCTGAAACCAGGTGCTCATGCATGCCAATTCAAAACTCTATGCCATCTATAAAATATCATCCCCCTCTTAATTTTTTTATTTCAAACTCATGACCGCTATGTAATTTCTCATATTCATCCCTTCTTTTCCCACTCTGCCATTCAAAGATAAAAATCAAAAGAGCCATTAACCGTAATCCAAAGTTGAGAACGTACAGTAAATATCCAGACCAACTATGGGTCGGTTTAATTCCTCGGGTTACTCATGGAAGGAAGTAACGCACAAATCCTGTGAACTGCAGACCTCCTATAAGATCATTGACGCAAACAACGAGCTGTCAAAAAGGTTTTCGAGCAAAAAAAAAAAAAAAAAAAAAAAGGTTATTTAACAAAACTACTTTAAGGTAAACGTGTCCTTTCAATTTTTCTCGAAAGGAAATTTATTGAAAACTACATTTATCAATTTCAAGCGATAAATGCGTTTCAAAATGGTTTATTCATCACAGATTAATATCTTCCGAAATTGATTATGTTTTTAATTCAGAAATTATGTGAGAGATTAGTATGGACGAAACATGATAGATTACTTCAGACAAAATGATCAATGACGGCAAGGCACAAAATCTTATGTGAACTCGAAATTAATCAATCGTAGGAAGTGAAAATGTATTAAAAACGACTAAAGATTCGATTGGTGACTTGAAAAATACTTGAGCTTAACTTACTACGGCCATTATTATTATTATTATTATTATTATTATTATTATTATTATTATTATTATTATTATTATTATTATTATTATTATTACTTGCTAAACTACAACTCCAGTTGGATAAGCAAGATGCTATAACCCCAAGGGCTCCAACAGTGAGGAAAAGAGATAAGGAAATTAAAAAAACTACAATAGAAGTAATGACTAATATAAATATTTTAATAAGAGTAACAACATTAAAATATATCTTTCTTATACGAACTATGAAAACTTGAAAAAAAAAAAAAAGAGATGGAAAAGTGTTCCCAAGTTTACCCTCAATCAAGAAAACTCTACTCCATGATAGTGGAAGACCATAGTAAAAGGCTATGGTACTACCCAAAACTAGAAAAAAAAGGTTTGATTTTGGAGTGTCCTAGAAGAGCTGCTTACCATAGGTAAAGAGTATCTTCTCCCCTTATAACCCCCAATCTCTGACCTACTGTCTTTCCTTAATACTCTATAATTTATAAACCTTACCTGCGGATCTTCTTTCAAAAACGTTCCACAAACACAACAATCATGTAATTAGACACTGTACAACACCAGCTTTAACTCCGACAGATTGTTACATACCTCCCTCGCATTCCATTGAATTATAGATAGTAATGACATATCAATATTAATTTTTTTGGGCTCGGCCATGTCGTCCTGATGAAGGTTCCTTTAGGTAGCTTTCTAAGGGACATTTCTACAGTGATACTCCCAAAGAATTAACCATAGGTCTCCAGAATTCTAACTCCTGCCGCGAGTATCTTTAATATAACTTTGAGGATATCGCATAATATCAGGGGACGTATTTTTAGATACGACACATAGCCATCTCAACCCCGAATAGATTTAATACTTTGAGGGGGAGGAATGGCGAATAAAAGGGGAGCATTTATCAAGGTATCCGGTGGACCTCCTCTCCATACTACGATGGACCATCATTCCTTGTTCTGTAGCATTTAAGCTAAGAGCGCTCCCACGCTTTTCCTAGTGTTTGTTACGGATTTTTGGAATATAATCATGCAATCTCCAGCATCTTCATCCTCTGGAAAGTTGAGTATTTAATCTTTCCTGTGTATAATCTTAAGGCTCCCATCTCACAGTAAAATTTGTATAATTTAAGTGTGTTTGGTTTAGCGTAGCCGATACCGGAGGCGGCCATTTTAAGACAGCTGTCGCTCATTATAAATGCATTTTATTTAGTCAGTAGAGCGACATTCCTGGTATTTAGCTATAGAATTTTAGCTAGTTAGGCTAAGTATACTAGTGAAGATATTACATACATTTTTATTCTATTCCTCTACCTATATGTGACTTTACTTTTCGTATACACCGGGGACCCCGGTGGTACCAACCTTGGGCATGATCCCCACCAGAGTTAAGCTAGCCTAACTCATTATGTATAAGTTGGCAAAGTAATTCCCCATGTTTAACCTCACCCTATCGTTCCCTGTTAATTCGGATGGGAACATATATCTATTAGAATTTATGGTATGGCTCGATATATTCTCTTTTAGAGAAAAGAGGCTAAACCCTTCCTCCCTCCCTGTGCCGCCGCCATTACAGGCGGCAACCTCTATCTTTCGTCATCGCAGTTGAGTAGTAAACTCCGGCTTGGCTTAGATAGTTTTACACCGTCTGTCTTCTTTGACGCCGAGTATCCCGGCTTTGAAGTAAGATGGTAGCTCAGGGTGTGCTGTCTTGTAGCCGACAATGTCACCGACAGGGGAATCTTTGTTCCTCTGCCGCCCAAGACATCATCGGCACAGGAAGCCATGCTTCCTTAGTTCACGGACGTAAGTAGGCGGCATACCTGCAGCCGCCTTTCTCCCCTGTGAACTATAAGACTCTTTCCCCTCCCCTTCTATCCTTTAGTGTCGGCCTAGCCATCACAACATTCTTTTGCTGGTATTCTGACGATCATCTCGGCTTGCCAGGTTAACTGCATTACCGGCTGGGACCCTACCAGCTGCGGTTAGGTTGCTGCCTCGGCCACTTCCTCCTTATGTCCTTCCCTCACTGGAGGTGAGTGCCCCGGAGTGGGAAAGACTGAGCCGGGCCTGGAGCTGGCAGTGGGAAACCAAACATAATGTTGAGAATTCTTCAGTCTCTCTTGGCCTGGCTTCCACAAATCTTGCAACTGGCAGTACAGCCGGCGGCAAAATTTTGTGGATGGATGGAAGCTAGAGTCAGATGGATTCCTCCCCTTCCATTAGAACTATTATTTTGGCAAGGAGACAGCAGGTGGCAGTAGCCCTCCTACACTTCCAGTTATTGTGTTAAACCATAATAATAGAAAACCCTCCTTTCCATTCTTTCTCTCTCCCTATCAGACTATTTAGGAAAAGAAATAAGGAAATTAATAAACTACAATAGAAGTAATGATTAATATAACATATTTTAATAACAGTAACAACATTAAAATATATCTTTCTTATACAAGCCATGAAAACTTAAAAGAAAAAAAAAAAAGAGATGGAAAAGTGTGCCTAAGTGTACCCTCAATCAAGAAAACTCTACTCCATGATAGTGGAAGACCATGGTACAAAGGCTATGGTATTACCCAAAACTAGAAAGAAAAAGTTTGATTTTGGAGTGTCTTAGAAGAGCTGCTTAACTTAAGTAAAGAGTATCTTCTCCCCTATAACCCCCAATCTCTGACCTACTCTGTCTTTCCTTAATACTCTATAATTTATAAACCTTACCTGCGGATCTTCTTTCAAAAACGTTTCACATACACAACAATCATGTAATTAGACATTGTACAACACCAGCTATAACTCCGACAGATTGTTACATACCTACCTCGCATTCCATTGAATTATTGATAGTGATGACCTATCAATATTAATTTCTTTGGGCTTGGCCATGTCGTCCTGATGGAAGGTTCCTTTAGGTAGCTTTCTAAGGGACATTTGCTACAGTGATACTCCCAAAGAATTGACCATAGGTCTCCAGAATTCTAACTCCTGCCGCGAGTATCTTTAATATAACTTTAAGGATATCGCATAATATCAGGGGACGTATTATTAGATACGACACATAGCCATCTCAACCCCAAATAGATTTAACACTTTGAGGGGGAGGAGTGGCGAATAAAAGGGGAGCATTTATCAAGGTATCCGGTGGACCTCCTCTCCATACTACTAGGGGCCATTATTTCTTGTTCTGTAGCCTTTAAGCTAAGTGCGCTCCCACGGTTTTCCCAGTGTTTGTTACGGATTTTTGGAATATAATCATGCAATCTCCAGCATCTTCATCCTCTGGAAAGTTGAGTATTTAATCTTTCCTGTGTATATTTTTAAGGCTCTCTTCTCACAGTAAAATTCGTATAATTCAAGTGTGTTTGGTTTAGCGTAGCCGATACCTGAGCCGGCCATTTTAAGACAGCTGTCGCTCATTATAAATGCATTTTATTTAGTCAGTAGAGCGACATTCCTGGTATTTAGCTATAGAATTTTAGCTAGTTAGGGTAAGTATACTAGTGAAGATATTACATACATTTTTATTCTATTCCTCTACTATATGTGACTTTACTTTTCGTATACGCCGGGGACCCCGGTGGTACCAACCTTGGCCACGGTCCCCACCGGAGTTAGGCTAGCCTAACTCATTATGTATACGTTAGCAAAGTAATTCCCCATATTTAACCTCACCCTATCGTTCCTTGTTAATTCGGATGGGGACATATATACCTTAGAATTCTATCCTTTAGTGTTGGCCTAGCCATCACAACATTCTTTTGCCGGTATTCTGACAGTTATCCCGGCTTGCCGGGTTGACTGCGTTACCGGCTAGGATCCTACCAGCGGCAGTTAGGTTGCTGCTTCGGCCACTTCCTCCTTATGTCCTTCCTTCACTGGAGGTGAATACCCCGGGGGGGAGGGGGGGGGGAAGACTGGGCCAGCCCGGACAGCTGGAAGTGGAAAACCTAACATAGTGTAGAGAATTCTTCAGTCCTCTCTTGGCCTGGCTTCCACAAATCTTGCAACCGGCAGTACAGCCAGCGGCAAAATTTTGTAGATGGATGGAAGCTAGAGTCAGATGGATTCCTCCCCTTCCATTAGAACTATCATTTTAGCAAGGAAACAGCAGGCGGCAGTAGCCCTCCTATACTTCCAGTTATTGTGTTAAACCATAATAATAGAAAACCCTCCTTTCCATTCTTTCTCTCTCCCTATCAGACTAGTGAGGAAAAGAAATAAGGAAATAAATAAACTACAATAGAAGTAATGATTATTGCAAAACATTTTAATAACAGTAACAACATTAAAATATATCTTTCTTATACAAACTATGAAAACTTAAAAGAAAAAAAAAAAGAAATGGAAAAGTGTGCCTAAGTGTACCCTCAATCAAGAAAACTCTACTCCAAGATAGTGGAAGACCATGGTACAAAAGCTATGGTACTACCCAAAACTAGAAAGAAAAGGTTTGATTTTGGAGTGTCCTAGAAGAGCTGCTTACCATAAGTAAAGAGTATCTTCTCCCCTTATAACCCCCAGTCTCTGACCTACTCTGTCTTTCCTTAATACTCTATAATTTATAAACCTTACCTGCGGATCTTCTTTCAAAAACGTTCCACATACACAACAATCATGTAATTAGACACTGTACAACACCAGCTTTAACTCCGACAGATTGTTATATACCTCCCTCGCATTCCATTGAATTATAGATAGTGATGACATATCAATATTAATTTCTTTGGGCTCGGTCATGTCGTCCTGATGGAAGGTTACTTTAGGTAGCTTTTTAAGGGACATTTGCTACAGTGATACTCCCAAAGAATTAACCATAGGTCTCCAGAGTTCTAACTCCTGGCACGAGTATCTTTGATATAACTTTAAGGAAATCGCATAATATCAGGGGACGTATTTTTAGATACGACACATAGCCATCTCAACCCCAAATAGATTTAATACTTTGAGGGGGAGGAGTGGCGAATAAAAGGGGAGCATTTATCAAGGTATCCGGTGGACTTCCTCTCCATACTACTATGGGCCATCATTCCTTGTTCTGTAGCCTTTAAGCTAAGTGCGCTCCCACGCTTTTCCCAGTGCTTGTTACGGATTTTTGGAATATAATCATGCAATCTCCAGCATCTTCATCCTCTGGAAAGTTGAGTATTTAATCTTTCCTGTGTATAATTTTAAGGCTCCTTTCTCACAGTAAATTTTGTATAATTCAAGTGTGTTTGGTTTAGCGTAGCCGATACCGGAGGCGGCCATTTTAAGGCAGCTGTCGCTCATTATAAATGCATTTTATTTAGTCAGTAGAGCGACATTCCTGGTATTTAGCTATAGAATTTTAGCTAGTTAGGGTAAGTATACTAGTGAAGATATTACATACATTTTTATTCTATTCCTCTACTATATGTGACTTTACTTTTCGTATACGCCGGGGACCCCGGTGGTATCAACCTTGGCCACGGTCCCCACCGGAGTTAGGCTAGCCTAACTCATTATGTATACGTTAGCAAGGTAATTCCCCATGTTTAACCTCACCCTATCGTTCCTTGTTAATTCAGATGGGGACATATATCCCTTAGAATTTATGGTATGGCTCGATATATTCTCTTTTAGAGAAAAGAGGCTAAACCCTTCCTCCCTCCCTGAGCCGCCGCCATTAGAGGCGGCAGCCTCTATCTTTCGTCATCGCCGTTGAGTAGTGAACTCCGGCTTGGCTTAGATAGTTTTACACCGTCTTTCTTCTTTACCGCCGAGTATCCCGGCTTTGAATTAAGACAGTAGCTCAGTGTGTACTGTCTTGCCGCCGACAATGTCACTGACAGGGGAATCTTTGTTCCTCTGCCGCCCACGACATCATCGGCACAGGAAGCCATGCTTCATTAGTTCACGGCCAAAAGTAGGCGGCATACCTGCAGCCGCCTTTCTCCCCTGTGAACTATAAGACTCTTTCCCCTCCCATTCTATCCTTTAGTGTCGGCCTAGCCGACACAACATTCTTTTTCCGGTATTCTGACAGTCATCCCGGCTTGCCGGGTTGACTACGTTACCGGCTGGGATCCTACCAGCAGCGGTTAGGTTGCTGCTTCGTCCACTTCCTCCTTATGTCCTTCCTTCACTGGAGGTGAATGGCCCGGGGGGGAAAGACTGAGCCGGCCCTGACGGCTGGCAGTGGGAAACCCAACATACTGTTGAGAATTTTTCAGTCCTCTCTTGGCCTGGCTTCCACAAATCTTGCAACCGGCAGTACAGCCGGCGGCAAGATTTTGTGGATGGATGGAAGCTAGAGTCAGATGGATTCCTCCCCTTCCATTAGAACTATCATTTTGGCAAGGAGACAGCAGGTGGCAGTAGCCCTCCTACACTTCCAGTTATTGTGTTAAACCATAATAATAGAAAACCCTCCTTTCCATTCTTTCTCTCTCCCTATCAGACTATTTAGGAAAAGAAATAAGGAAATAAATGAACTACAATATAAGTAATGATTAATATAAAATATTTTAATAACAGTAACAACATTAAAATATATCTTTCTTATACAAACTATGAAAACTTAAAAGAAAAAAAAAAAGATGGAAAAGTGTGCCTAAGTGTACCCTCAATCAAGAAAACTCTACTCTATGATGGTGGAAGACCATGGTACAAAGGCTATGGTACTACCCAAAACTAGAGAGAAAAGGTTTGATTTGGGAGTGTCCTAGAAGAGCTGCTTACCATAAGTAAAAAGTATCTTCTCCCCTTATAACCCCCAGTCTCTGACCTACTCCGTCTTTCCTTAATACTCTATAATTTATAAACCTTACCTGCGGATCTTCTTTCAAACGTTCCACATACACAACAATCATGTAATTAGACACTGTACAACACAAGCTTTAATTCCGACAGATTGTTGCAAACCTCCCTCGCATTCCATTGAATTATTGATAGTGATGACCTATCAATATTAATTTCTTTGGGCTTGGCCATGTCGTCCTGATGGAAGGTTCCTTTAGGTAGCTTTCTAAGGGACATTTGCTACAGTGATACTCCCAAAGAATTGACCATAGGTCTCCAGAATTCTAACTCCTGCCGCGAGTATCTTTAATATAACTTTAAGGATATCGCATAATATCAGGGGACGTATTATTAGATACGACACATAGCCATCTCAACCCCAAATAGATTTAACACTTTGAGGGGGAGGAGTGGCGAATAAAAGGGGAGCATTTATCAAGGTATCCGGTGGACCTCCTCTCCATACTACTAGGGGCCATTATTTCTTGTTCTGTAGCCTTTAAGCTAAGTGCGCTCCCACGGTTTTCCCAGTGTTTGTTACGGATTTTTGGAATATAATCATGCAATCTCCAGCATCTTCATCCTCTGGAAAGTTGAGTATTTAATCTTTCCTGTGTATATTTTTAAGGCTCTCTTCTCACAGTAAAATTCGTATAATTCAAATGTGTTTGGTTTAGCGTAGCCGATACCTGAGCCGGCCATTTTAAGACAGCTGTCGCTCATTATAAATGCATTTTATTTAGTCAGTAGAGCGACATTCCTGGTATTTAGCTATAGAATTTTAGCTAGTTAGGGTAAGTATACTAGTGAAGATATTACATACATTTTTATTCTATTCCTCTACTATATGTGACTTTACTTTTCGTATACGCCGGGGACCCCGGTGGTACCAACCTTGGCCACGGTCCCCACCGGAGTTAGGCTAGCCTAACTCATTATGTATACGTTAGCAAAGTAATTCCCCATATTTAACCTCACCCTATCGTTCCTTGTTAATTCGGATGGGGACATATATACCTTAGAATTCTATCCTTTAGTGTTGGCCTAGCCATCACAACATTCTTTTGCCGGTATTCTGACAGTTATCCCGGCTTGCCGGGTTGACTGCGTTACCGGCTAGGATCCTACCAGCGGCAGTTAGGTTGCTGCTTCGGCCACTTCCTCCTTATGTCCTTCCTTCACTGGAGGTGAATACCCCGGGGGGGAGGGGGGGGGGAAGACTGGGCCAGCCCGGACAGCTGGAAGTGGAAAACCTAACATAGTGTAGAGAATTCTTCAGTCCTCTCTTGGCCTGGCTTCCACAAATCTTGCAACCGGCAGTACAGCCAGCGGCAAAATTTTGTAGATGGATGGAAGCTAGAGTCAGATGGATTCCTCCCCTTCCATTAGAACTATCATTTTAGCAAGGAAACAGCAGGCGGCAGTAGCCCTCCTATACTTCCAGTTATTGTGTTAAACCATAATAATAGAAAACCCTCCTTTCCATTCTTTCTCTCTCCCTATCAGACTAGTGAGGAAAAGAAATAAGGAAATAAATAAACTACAATAGAAGTAATGATTATTGCAAAACATTTTAATAACAGTAACAACATTAAAATATATCTTTCTTATACAAACTATGAAAACTTAAAAGAAAAAAAAAAAGAAATGGAAAAGTGTGCCTAAGTGTACCCTCAATCAAGAAAACTCTACTCCAAGATAGTGGAAGACCATGGTACAAAAGCTATGGTACTACCCAAAACTAGAAAGAAAAGGTTTGATTTTGGAGTGTCCTAGAAGAGCTGCTTACCATAAGTAAAGAGTATCTTCTCCCCTTATAACCCCCAGTCTCTGACCTACTCTGTCTTTCCTTAATACTCTATAATTTATAAACCTTACCTGCGGATCTTCTTTCAAAAACGTTCCACATACACAACAATCATGTAATTAGACACTGTACAACACCAGCTTTAACTCCGACAGATTGTTATATACCTCCCTCGCATTCCATTGAATTATAGATAGTGATGACATATCAATATTAATTTCTTTGGGCTCGGTCATGTCGTCCTGATGGAAGGTTACTTTAGGTAGCTTTTTAAGGGACATTTGCTACAGTGATACTCCCAAAGAATTAACCATAGGTCTCCAGAGTTCTAACTCCTGGCACGAGTATCTTTGATATAACTTTAAGGAAATCGCATAATATCAGGGGACGTATTTTTAGATACGACACATAGCCATCTCAACCCCAAATAGATTTAATACTTTGAGGGGGAGGAGTGGCGAATAAAAGGGGAGCATTTATCAAGGTATCCGGTGGACTTCCTCTCCATACTACTATGGGCCATCATTCCTTGTTCTGTAGCCTTTAAGCTAAGTGCGCTCCCACGCTTTTCCCAGTGCTTGTTACGGATTTTTGGAATATAATCATGCAATCTCCAGCATCTTCATCCTCTGGAAAGTTGAGTATTTAATCTTTCCTGTGTATAATTTTAAGGCTCCTTTCTCACAGTAAATTTTGTATAATTCAAGTGTGTTTGGTTTAGCGTAGCCGATACCGGAGGCGGCCATTTTAAGGCAGCTGTCGCTCATTATAAATGCATTTTATTTAGTCAGTAGAGCGACATTCCTGGTATTTAGCTATAGAATTTTAGCTAGTTAGGCTAAGTATACTAGTGAAGATATTACATACATTTTTATTCTATTCCTCTACTATATGTGACTTTACTTTTCGTATACGCCGGGGACCCCGGTGGTATCAACCTTGGCCACGGTCCCCACCGGAGTTAGGCTAGCCTAACTCATTATGTATACGTTAGCAAGGTAATTCCCCATGTTTAACCTCACCCTATCGTTCCTTGTTAATTCAGATGGGGACATATATCCCTTAGAATTTATGGTATGGCTCGATATATTCTCTTTTAGAGAAAAGAGGCTAAACCCTTCCTCCCTCCCTGAGCCGCCGCCATTAGAGGCGGCAGCCTCTATCTTTCGTCATCGCCGTTGAGTAGTGAACTCCGGCTTGGCTTAGATAGTTTTACACCGTCTTTCTTCTTTACTGCCGAGTATCCCGGCTTTGAATTAAGACAGTAGCTCAGTGTGTACTGTCTTGCCGCCGACAATGTCACTGACAGGGGAATCTTTGTTCCTCTGCCGCCCACGACATCATCGGCACAGGAAGCCATGCTTCATTAGTTCACAGCCAAAAGTAGGCGGCATACCTGCAGCCGCCTTTCTCCCCTGTGAACTATAAGACTCTTTCCCCTCCCCTTCTATCCTTTAGTGTCGGCGTAGCCGACACAACATTCTTTTGCCGGTATTCTGACAGTCATCCCGGCTTGCCGGGTTGACTACGTTACCGGCTGGGATCCTACCAGCAGCGGTTAGGTTGCTGCTTCGTCCACTTCCTCCTTATGTCCTTCCTTCACTGGAGGTGAATGGCCCGGGGGGGAAAGACTGAGCCGGCCCTGACGGCTGGCAGTGGGAAACCCAACATACTGTTGAGAATTTTTCAGTCCTCTCTTGGCCTGGCTTCCACAAATCTTGCAACCGGCAGTACAGCCGGCGGCAAGATTTTATGGATGGATGGAAGCTAGAGTCAGATGGATTCCTCCCCTTCCATTAGAACTATCATTTTGGCAAGGAAACAGCAGGCGGCAGTAGCCCTCCTACACTTCCAGTTATTGTGTTAAACCATAATAATAGAAAACCCTCCTTTCCATTCTTTCTCTCTCCCTATCAGACTATTTAGGAAAAGAAATAAGGAAATAAATGAACTACAATATAAGTAATGATTAATATAAAATATTTTAATAACAGTAACAACATTAAAATATATCTTTCTTATACAAACTATGAAAACTTAAAAGAAAAAAAAAAAGATGGAAAAGTGTGCCTAAGTGTACCCTCAATCAAGAAAACTCTACTCTATGATGGTGGAAGACCATGGTACAAAGGCTATGGTACTACCCAAAACTAGAAAGAAAAGGTTTGATTTGGGAGTGTCCTAGAAGAGCTGCTTACCATAAGTAAAAAGTATCTTCTCCCCTTATAACCCCCAGTCTCTGACCTACTCCGTCTTTCCTTAATACTCTATAATTTATAAACCTTACCTGCGGATCTTCTTTCAAAACGTTCCACATACACAACAATCATGTAATTAGACACTGTACAACACAAGCTTTAATTCCGACAGATTGTTGTAAACCTCCCTCGCATTCCATTGAATTATAGATAGTGATGACCTATCAATATTAATTTCTTTGGGCTTGGCCATGTCGTCCTGATGGAAGGTTCCTTTAGGTAGCTTTCTAAGTGACATTTGCTACAGTGATACTCCCAAAGAATTGACCATAGGTCTCCAGAATTCTAACTCCTGCCGCGAGTATCTTTGATATAACTTTAAGGATATCGCATAATATCAGGGGACGTATTTTTAGAGAACGACACATAGCCATCTCAACCCCAAATAGATTTAACACTTTGAGGGGGAGGAGTGGCGAATAAAAGGGGAGCATTTATCAAGGTATCCGGTGGACCTCCTCTCCATACTACTATGGGCCATTATTTCTTGTTCTGTAGCCTTTAAGCTAAGTGCGCTCCCACGGTTTTCCCAGTGTTTGTTACGGATTTTTGGAATATAATCATGCAATCTCCAGCATCTTCATCCTCTGGAAAGTTGAGTATTTAATCTTTCCTGTGTATATTTTTAAGGCTCTCTTCTCACAGTAAAATTCGTATAATTCAAGTGTGTTTGGTTTAGCGTAGCCGATACCTGAGCCGGCCATTTTAAGACAGCTGTCGCTCATTATAAATGCATTTTATTTAGTCAGTAGAGCGACATTCCTGGTATTTAGCTATAGAATTTTAGCTAGTTAGGGTAAGTATACTAGTGAAGATATTACATACATTTTTATTCTATTCCTCTACTATATGTGACTTTACTTTTCGTATACGCCGGGGACCCCGGTGGTACCAACCTTGGCCACGGTCCCCACCGGAGTTAGGCTAGCCTAACTCATTATGTATACGTTAGCAAAGTAATTCCCCATATTTAACCTCACCCTATCGTTCCTTGTTAATTCGGATGGGGACATATATACCTTAGAATTTATGGTAAGGCTCGATATATTTTCTTTTAGAGAAAAGAGGCTAAACCCTTCCTCCCTCCCTGAGCCGCCGCCATTACAGGCGGCAACCTCTATCTTTCGTCATCGCCGTTGAGTAGTAAACTCCGGCTTGGCTTAGATAGTTTTACACCGTCTGTCTTCTTTGCCGCCGAGTATCCCGGCTTTGAAGTAAGATGGTAGCTCAGGGTGTACTGTCTTGCAGCTTAAAACATCACAGACAGGGGTATCTTTGTTCCTCTGCCGCCCACGACATCATCGGCACAGGAAGCCATGCTTCCTTAGTTCACGGCCGAAAGTAGGCGGCATACCTGCCGCCGCCTTTATCCCCTGTGAACTATAAGACTCTTTCCCCTCCCCTTCTATCCTTTAGTGTCGGCCTAGCCGATAATAGTAAGTAATACTATTAAAAGTATGCAAATATATCAATGATATAAACAGCTGTATACTCATTTAAAGCTTTCCTTTACAATGATGACGTGTGCAGTTGTGTTCTGCAACCACAAGAGTAAGGACTTTTGTGGGCATATGATGTGCAGGTCTCATGCCCCCTGCTGCATCGTATCTGGATCTTTGAGGTACTGGGACCCGAATGGTTGCTCCAACTGCTCGACCTTGCTGACCAACGGCTTTGGAGAAGACATCTTCGCCTCCACCGGGCCAAGGGATACAGCAAAGGAAACCCTTCGTAGGTGGGTAAGAAGGTTCCAAAAGAACTTTGCGGGACCTTACCTACCCAACAAATCTCTTAGGTGCCTTTTGTTCTTTAAGGCTCAATCCAGTTTGGTAGTGCCCCAGGAACAGGTCTAGCCTCCCTTCATTCAACTGAAGATCGATGCGGACATTAACAAGTCACTTTAATGCATGGACATCCACCCAGAACAGATGCCGGAGGTGTCTACAGACACCAAACAACCTACTGCATGAAGGCCCTGAAGAAAGCGGGGTTCAACCACCAACGGAGGAAGAAGGATCCGTTTCGACGGTGACTGAGGACCCCCAGTTCACCGTGAAGGCATATCAACATATGCAGTCAACCTCTTAAGCCCCAACTCCCCAAACGACTACACAGGTCGACAGGATCCTAACATCGATCCAGCAGATGTTGGCAGTGTTCCGGAAGGAACAAGAACAGATGAAACAAGACATCAAGCAGACGAAGAGAGAGGTACAAGAAGAGAAGAATCCTGGCACTTCCAGGGAATGTATTAAACACCTTAAAGTATCTGACCTCCCTCACTGCTTGGAAACCAACCCCTGGAGGTATACGGAGCACATGCCCATGATGAATGGGAAGCTATACATCTCCGAGAAGTTAGGGGCCAAACCCCTTGAAGATCTTGAATTCTGGCCCAGCTTTTAAGCGTACCCAGATTGTTACGTGAGACTGCGAGATGAACCTGCATCACGCAAGGAGACGGTACCGAAGGAAGTCATTGTCTTCGAACATGACAAGGCACAAGCCATCCTTACCAAGACCCTGAAAGGAGACAGATATACCAACTCCAAAGTCTCAGCATTGAGCAAGAGGCATCCAACCTTCATTGATCCTTCTTCCAGAGCTTTCCCCTTTTTGGTGAAAGCCCTCGACTGTGTCATGAAAGTAGTCAAAGAGGGCAAACCCTGCACAATTCCAGAGGAATGCAAACCATTATCTCTAGCTATGCCCACCTGCGAGGAGAAGTGGAAAGAGGTACATCTAACCTTCTGCGTCTCGAAGTTGGATCCGGAGATAGCAGGCCAACAGCTCAATGAGAACCTTCATAAGTTGCCAGATCATCTTTTGAGAAAGGAACAGGAGACAAAAGAAAGACTTGCCACCCCCTTGTCTCATCAGAACTGCTTGGAAATGTGTGCAGGCCTAAATTACGCCCAAGATATGTATATGGTCTTAGCCAAGTCCCACATGGGTACCCTTGTGAATAACTTACATGCTTTTGTCAGGTCAAGGAGGACCTGTAGAGAGCATGTGTTTGCCTCAGCAACGGTGAAACACGAACCCAGAAAACTGATCTCATCATGCATCTGGGGCAAAGACCTTTTCCCACAAGATGTGGTCCAAGAAGTCATTGCCAAAGCTCCCATGGAGAATAGGAACCTTCTCCAAAAGTGGGGCATGTCTTCAAAGAAGAAATCTTCCTCAGAAGGTGGTCCCCAGCCTAAGAACTAAAAAGGCAAGAAAACCACGTAGACCTGCACAACTTCCGGCCGTGACCATGGACACGGTGCCTCAAATGGTAGCCCAGCCGCAAACCACCTTCCAGATGGTCCCTCAGCAGCTGGTGGCCCAGTTCCTCAGAAACCTCTAAGCAATGAGAGGTTCCAGGTAGGAGGCAGACTCTTTCACTTTCGGGATCATTGGACCTTCGATCCCTGGGCCCACAGCCTAATCACGAATGGACTCAGTTGGAAATGGAACAAAATTTCACCCCGTTTTCCAGAATTCTTCCAAGATTCCACCCCCTTGTTGGAAGAATATACCTCAGAACTCTTGAACAAGAAGGTAATAAGGAAAGCAAAGTCCATCAAATTCCAGGGAAGGCTGTTTTGTGTTCCCAAGAAAGACTCGGACAAACTCAGACTCATTTTAGACTTGTCTCCACTCAACAAGTTCATCGAGAACAATAAATTCCGAATGCTTACCTTGCAACACATAAGGACCCTTCTACCAAAAGGGGCGTACACAGTCTCAATAGACCTGGCAGATGCTTACTGGCACCTACCAGTCAGTCCCCCCCTATCCTCCTACCTAGGATTCAGGCTACAGAAGACAAAATTTGTCTTCACAGCCATGCCCTTTGGGCTAAACATAGCCCCAAGGATATTCACAAAGGTAGCAGATACAATCGCCAGCAACTACGCTCCGAGGGAGTTCAAGCAGTAGCATACCTGGATGATTGGCTGGTGTGGGCAGCATCCAAGACTACTTGTCTGCAAGTGGCAGGAAAGGTGATCCAGTTCCTGGAGCACCTGGGCTTCAAGATCAATCACAAAAAGTCTTGCCTTTCTCCAGCTCAGAAATTTCAATGATTAGGAATCCATTGGAATTTACAGTCACACCACCTCTCCATTCCATTAAAGAAGAGGAGAGAGATAGCGGGTGCTGTCAAGAGACTAATCCAACACGAGAGGATATCAAGACGCCAACAGGAAAGGGCATTGGGCTCTCTCCAGTTTGCAGCAGTGACAGACCCGGTGCTAAAAGCATGACTAAAAGATGCGTCAGGAGTCTGGAGAAGATATGCTTCAAACGCTCGAAGAAATCAACTAAGGTTGACCCTGACCCGATTGCACACGCTATTAAGGCCATGGTCAACAGCCAAGAGCCTAGCCCGGACAATTCCCCTGCAACCACCACAACCATCAGTGGTGATACACACGGATGCCTCCCTGGAAGGATGGGTAGGCCATTCGCAAGAAAGGAAAGTACAAAGGAATTGGTCGCACCAGTTCAAAACCTTTCACATCAACATCTTGGAGGCCATGGCAGTCTTCCTAACATTGAAAAAACTTTCCCCTCGCAGAGCAGTCCACATCAGACTGGTCCTGGATAACGAAGTGATAGTAAAATGTCTAAATTGACAAGGCTCGAGATCACCTCACATCAATCACGTGATGTTAGCCATCTTCTACCTGGCAAGGAAGAGAGGATGGCATTTATCAGCAGTTCACCTTCAAGGGTTCAGCAATGTGACGACGGACGCTCTATCCAGGCGAAAGCCGATAGAGACAGAATGATCCCTAGACGCAGACTCATTCTCCTTCATCTCGGAAGAAGTCCCGGAACTGCAGATCGACCTCTTCGCAACGAGCGACAACAAGAAACTACCTCATTACGTAGCCCCTTACGTGGACCCTCAAGCAGAAGCGATAGACGCCATGTCTCTCGACTGGAACAGATGGAATCGGATTTACATGTTTCCACCAGCCAATCTCCTGCTAAAAGTCCTCGACAAGCTAAGATTCTTCAGAGGAACAGCTGCAGTATTGGCCCCCAAATGGCCCAGAAGCAATTGGTTCCCTCTAGTTCTAGAATTAAAACTAAAGCTGTTTCCTCTGCCGAACCCAGTCTTATCCCAACTGGTTCAGAAGTCGATTGTTTACGCTTCATCCTTGAGAACCAACAACCTACATCTCATGATTTTCTTGCCCTAGCAGCGAGGAAAGGTTTGGGATCTCAAAGGACAAAATCGACTTCATTGAAGAGTACAAGTCAAGCTCAACTAGGAGGCAATATGAATCATCTTGGAAGAGGTGGGTTTTCTTTGTGAAAGCAAGTAAACCAACAGAAATATCAATAGATTTCTGTCATTCTTTCTTCATCCACCTACATGAGCAAGGCCTGGCTTCCACAACGATAACTGCATGTAAGTCGGCTTTGACTAGACCTCTTCTATATGCCTTTGAAGTGGACCTCACAAGTGAAATCTTCAATAAGATACCAAAAGCATGAGCTAGACTCAAGACGGCAACCCCTCCAAAGCCCATCACATGGTCATTGGACAGTCTTGCACTATGCTTCGAATCTGAACAATGAGGATTGCACCCTAAAGGATCTAACTCAAAAAGTTATCTCTCTATTTGCAATAGCCTCAGGGGCTAGAGTTCGGGAAATAGTGGCCTTATCCAAAAATGAAGGCCATATTCAGTTCCTAGACACAGGAGAACTGAATCTTTTCCCTGATCCTGCTTTTCTACCCAAGAACGAGCTGCCCACCAAAAGGTGGGGTACTTGGAGAATCTGCCCACTGAAGGAAGATGTCTCTCTATGCCCAGCAAAGTGTCTCAAGGTTTATTTTCGAAGAACTTCAGACTTCAAGGAGGGACAGCTCTTCCGGGGCGAAACCTCAGGATCGAACTTATCCCTAAGACAAATGAGAGCGAAACTCACCTACTTTATTCGCAGAGCGGATCCTGACATCACACCTGCAGGTCATAATCCAAGGAAAGTTGCTTCTTCGCTGAATTTCTTTCAACACATAGACTTTGAAAGGCTCCACTCATATACGGGGTGGAAATCATCCTGAGTCGTCTATAAACATTATGCGAAGCAAGTACACGAGATAAAACACTTTGTGGTGGCGGCGGGTAGTGTCATAAAACCCGTCGTCTAGTGCTGCGATGAACAGTGGACTGTTTTGGGACTCAACAGTGCATCGGGTGAATAGGTATTAATACCTTCTAGTGAAAATCACTACGGTGATTAATAGACTGTTCTATACAGGTGCAGAATCTAACCAATAACACCAGTGCCGTGTGAACATTTAAACACAGTGTTGATGCATATCGAACATCTGAGTGAAACTAGACATGTTTAGCTTCACATTAATTTGAGTGGCATTAAATAATGAATTCATATATGTATATTCTTCCTTTACAGGTCAGGAATATATATAACCATGATGTTTATCTATGCAAGGTTAGACTTCTACTTTGTGATGTCTACATTTGTAATTTATTTTGCTTATGAAAATAAATAGAAAAATGTAGCTGCGTCTTCTTTTGATCCTCGGTTAATGAAATAAAAGAGACACAGAGTTTTATTTTATTCATTTAAATAAAACCTTGAATGTACAGATGTCCAAAGCACGAAAAGGTAATCTCTAGAAAGTTTCCCTTTCGTTCTTACGGATATACAAGCTTTAAATCCTTATAGTCGTAGTCGACACTTTCCCTGCAGGGGGCAGGAAGCCCTAAGCTAGTTCCAAGCTTAATGGATATGACAAATAATGATAATGTCATATATACAGGTCTAGCAGACCATATAAGGAACTCATTCAAGATAAAGGCACTTATACAAACCCACTGATATAGTACTTTCAAGTTAATTCTCTGGTAAGCTTTCATCAAGAGGACATGGCCGAGCCCATAAAACGGATTTTGAGCAAAGTGAAAAATCTATTTTTGGGTGAGATAGCCATGTCGTCCTGATGGACCCACCCTTCTTTCTTAAATGACCCGACCCCAAACTACTCTATCTGTGGCTATTCCAGTTTAAATGCAAGTTAGGAATGATGGCCAGTAGTAGTACGGAGAGGAGGTCCACCGGATGCCTTGATAAATGCTCCCCTTTTATTCGCCACTCCTCCCCCTCAAAGAGTTAAATCTATTCAGAGTGAAGATTGCTATGTGTCGTATCTAAAAACACGTCCCCTGATATTATGCAATAGCCTTAAAGTTATATTAAAGATACTCGCGCCAGGAGTTAGAATTCTGGAGACCTATGGTTAATTCTTTGGGAGTATCACTGTAGCAATTATCCATTAGAAAGCTACCAAAAGGAACCTTCCCCCAGGATGACATGGCTATCTTACCCAAAAATAGATTTTTCTCTTTGCTCAAAATCTGTTTTACTTGCTAAAGGTTTTTCCCTTACGCTTAAATCCTTCCTAAGACTTTCCAATTCCCCATTGTCAACAGTTATACCAAACGTTACTAGCATTTCCCTTTTAACATTGTCATCCATTAATATTGAATGACTATCAAAAGTTTCCTTATTGGCCAGAATTCTTTGTACAACACAGATGAATCTGCATGATTTTACTATATCTTTTGAGTCCATTTTTATTTCAGTTTTAGGACTTTCTTTATGTTCAGATTCCTTCCCTTCAGTTTGATAACTTTCATCATTCGTTTTTATTTTATCCCTTTTTCACAACTTCAGCATAATTTCTTTTGAAAATTTCGTCTTATGTTTGTTTAGTGCTAAACTTTGAACTTAACATGTCACCCTTCGTTCCTGTTTCTGCCGTTTTATTACATACCTGATCACAATTTTCCTTACACCTTACATTTTCCCTCTTCCACAGATTATATTTGACTTTAGCTTGGTCATAAGGTACATTTTCCAATGTTTTATCTAAGTGTATTCTCTGTGCTTCTCTAGCTACTTTACAAACCCTATAACTAGCGACATGCCTCCCCGAGCAATTTGTGCACTTTAATTGGTCTTTGTTTAGGTCTTTACTGTACTCTTTGACCATATGGTCTCCTCCGCATTCTGCACATTTATCTATTTTTTATTTATATGCATCTTGATGGTGACCAAACCTCTGACATTTGGAACACAAAATGACCTTTGGTATAAACGGCGTAACTTTCAGTATTCCGTTTCTAAATTTTATTTTCTCCGGCATCTCAATCACCTTGAATGTAATCTTTACACATATAGCTTTTACTCCATCCTCTCTCTTACCTTTCCACATCCTTTTTATTTTTCTTACCTTAATATCCTGATCTTCAAAATATTCCCTAATTTACTCCTCTTCTATTTCTTCATAGAATGGTCCTGGTGCCCCTACTTTCCTGGTGCCTCCTATGGGTTGTAGACACATTACCTCATATGTGTCCTCTTGAAGACCAAAAGTTGTTAGAGTCAGTAAATCATTTATGTCTTCCTTTTCATTAAAATCTACGACTAGATATTTTTTTTAGTTTAATTGGTTTTATAGTCCACCACTTTTTTTCTGTGCAAACGGCGACTGCCTTAAATATTTTGCCTTCTTAATAGGGTTCCTAAGTAGTCTCACTGATTTTCCTTCTGTATCTAAACATTCCATGATTATTACATTACCTTGTATTTTAGGTTCTAAACTATTATTTTTCCTATCTTGATCTAACTGATTTGTTACATGTTGATCTGAGCTACTTTTTGCTGTTAATTTTACAAGAGGAACATCCCTTGTAGTTGTCAGCCTTTTTATTTTGTCCACTCGACCTATTCTACTTCCAACTTGGTATTCAATTTCTCCCTATGAGCTATCATTTGTCTCTTGTTCCCTTTGCCTTCTTAAGGAATTTCTACTTTGTACTATAATCCAGTCACAATCCATTTCTCAGTTACACTCAGTATCAGAGACCATTGTCAAAATGTCGTTATCCTGGTTGATCAAATCCATCCTGGCTCGCCTTAACCTAGGCAGCCCTATGGTAAGGTTGTTAACCTATCTGCGAACTATTAACTCTTAGATTATTTGAAAATAATAGAATAATCTTACTTTCTTCTTGTGGTCTGCAGAAGACGGCCTTGCCAGAGGTCCTAGAGCTTGTTCCAGGAACTTAACGAAAACACTAAGAGTTTAGAACACTTTATTCAAGGAACACTTCATATATACATCCGCACTGGACCGCTGTCTGACATCGAGTTTGTCGCATTATTGTTGTTAATGTTCATCAATCAAGTAGGAACTCTTTTCGCATAGGACTTCCACCAGATATGACGTCTTCCACAAGGCCACCGCTTTTTTTTATTTTTCATATTTCCTAAGTAATAAAGTTTGTATTTTGCTAGAACCGCTGTTGCCCCTATCTCAGTTAACTTTGATGTTTCAAGTTATCCCAGACTTGATATTTTATTTAGACAGTGAAAGCATCATAAAGATGCAGCAATAATGTTCAGTTAGGGTGGAGTATTCTAAACCTTTCAGGAAGGTTTATTACATTAGAGTTGTTCATGCAATGAATTCTTTATTCTATTTGACATATAGGCCTACAGGAAAATAGCTGATTTTTTGGGGGAGGTGAAACAGAAAAATACAGACAGGTATGAATCATAATTTTGCAGGACTAATCTGATTTCATGAGGGCAATATTGTCGACACAGGTGTCAAGAAGTATCTACCCATTTCTCCCTTGTTTGTTTCGTAAAAACTACAGAAACCCCAAAAAGTACTGTAGTGCAGTCAGTGCGCCCCAGGCAGTGTTCTATAGTCATTAATGAAGGGTCTTTACAGTATCACTCTTGCTCATAGTTGCAGTGCAGCCCATTTATAGCATTTTACTTTATCTTCATTTCCACCCCCTTTCTACATCTTGATGGCCAACTTATAATTAACTTTTATCACACAGCATAACACCGTGGTTTTACCCTGTTGCTTCTCCGGTCTTAGCGCTAGGCCACATGGCCCAAATTCATAA
>NC_090726.1:71436093-71448593 GCF_036898095.1 Palaemon carinicauda | reverse complement strand
ACTTTCGAGCTGACTGCTGATTGGCTTTTCCACATTCTACCCATTAACGCTAAAATAGAACCAACCCCGACAAAGATTAACTTATAGCTTAAAGACCTAATGGCGGAGCAATACCGAGAGGATGGAACGGGCATTGAAGTCTCTCCAAAACGAATGTTTCTACCGTGGAACCACAGAAGACCCTTAAATTCTTGTATAACGCCAGGCCTTCCCTTGCAAGACAACTTGAAGAAGACCGATGTCGTTTACCATTTCACATGTCCCGTCTGCTTTCTTTCCAAGCCTGGTAGAGCATAGAAAGAAATCATAGCCACTGATAGTGCAAGTTCACTCAACTGAGACAAGTATTGACGACCCATGACGTCTTGGTATCTCTTTCCAGATGGCTTTATATCATGTCCCTCAAATGGTCATTGCTCTGCCGTGGCTCAGCTCTCTTTCATTAAACATTTCATTGCTCCTGTGTTCTAGCAAGCATTACATGGGTGTGCTACACATGCCATCTGTCTGGGTTACTATTAAAGGGTCATAATTACCATGTCAATACTTGCTTTAGTTGAGCAAGCTCGCACTGTGATTGGCTCTATTTTTGTTCCAGGACAAACTCTTCCAGACTTCACCAGTATGTGTCCCACCTGGGGATGTCACAGCAGCTACGTCAGTATGACGACCACGAGTCTCTCCATACATCTGTCCTGTCATGTACTTTTCATAGTGTATGCCAGGGCACTAACAAGGTCCATTCACAGGAAGTCCACGGCAGAGAAATAACAAGGAGGAACATTATCAGCAATACAAAAATAATAGGCAGCACTCCCAGCAACAAACAGCTTGGCCCTCCTCATCCACCTACAACGAATAGCATCACAGGAAAGATATCTATCACTGACCAGACAACAGCACTAAGCACCCCCATAACTTAGTATGACGGCAACCAAATGACAGATAATGATAACGACCAGACGACACAATATGATCCAGACAGTTGCCTGCCTTAAAAACTATTGGGCCCTGGGAACGCATCTGATAATCAAGAAGCAGCTCAGCATATCAGACTCTTGCGGCATCCGAACACATCTGATAATCAAGAAGCAGCTCAGCATATCAGACTCTTGCGGCATCCGAACGCATCTGATAATCAAGAAGCTGCTCAGCATATTAGACTCCTGCGGCATCCGAACGCATTTGATAATCAAGAAGTAGCGCAGCATATTAGACTCTTGCTGCATCCGAATGCATCTGATAATCAAGAAGCAGCTCAGCATATTAGACTCTTGCGGCATCCGAACGCATCTGATAATCAAGAAGCTGCTCAGCATATTAGACTCTTGCGGCATCCGAACGCATTTAATAATAAAAAAGTAGCGCAGCATATTAGACTCTTGCGGCCTCCGAATGCATCTGATAATCAAGAAGCTGCTCAGCATATTAGACTCTTGCGGCATCCGAACGCATCTGATAATCAAGAAGCAGCACAGCATATTAGACTCTTGAGGCATCCGAACGCATCTGATAATCAAGAAGCAGTTCAGCATTTTAGACTCTTGTGGCATCCGAACGCATCTGATAAGCAAGAAGCAGCTTAGCATATTAGATTCTTGCGGCCTCCGAACGCATCTGATAATCAAGAAGCAGCACAGCATATTAGACTCTTGAGGCATCCGAACGCATCTGATAATCAAGAAGCAGTTCAGCATATTAGACTCTTGTGGCATCCGAACGCATCTGATAATCAAGAAGCAACTTGGCATATTAGACTCTTGAGGCATCTGAACGCATCAAGATAATCAAGAAGCAACGCAGCATATTATTATTATTATTATTATTATTATTATTATTATTATTATTATTATTATTATTATTATTATTATTATTTAAATATTCTATTTAGATATTCAGCAACCCCAGATCTGCATTCAAGAGAAGGAAATAAGGCATAGAGAGTAGCATTACCTGCATTTATAATGAGCTTGTTTTCTAGGCTGAGCCACATATCATGTGTACATATCCGGAAAAGTAATATGGCAAGAATACAGCCCTGAGGAAAACCCAGTGTTATATTCCTATATTCACTATGGTTTCCATCAATACTAACGCTTTGCGATCTATTGATTAAAAATTGAATAATGATGTTAAGAAAAGACCCACCTACTCCCAATTGTTTGAGTTTGAAAACAAGGACCTCACGATTAACATGGCCAAAGGCAGTACTAAAATCAACGCTAATTATACGAACTTCTTGGCCTCAATCAAGGGATTTCTGTACAGCATTGGCAATTGTACGATGGGCATCACAAGCTTGTAAGAACTTGTGAAAACTATATTGCAGATTAGGGAACAGATTATTACCTTCAGTATACCTATTTAGATGTTTAGCCAAAAGACATTTGAAAACGTTATCAAGTCTCCAGCTAGTGAAAAAAAAAAAAAAAACCCTTCTTGCTAATTTGCAGAAAATATTAGGCGAGTTAGGAGATAAGGAAGAAAAAACATAGGAAAATACAATTCAAGTCTACACTTCCATAAGCATCAAGGTAAAATTTCATATCCTGAGATGACATGACAGAACGAGAGTGATGCCATCTACCCAGAAAAGCTTGCCGGAATTGGTTGCCTGATTCAAAAAAAAAAAAAAGAAAAAATAAAAATCGATAAAGAAAAGAAAAAAAGATAAAAGAAAGAAAGAAAGAAAGAAAGAAAGAATTAAGGAAGAAAAAGAAAACAAGAAAGAAGAAAAATAAAGAAATAGGAAAAATAAAAGAAAAAGGGGACAGAAAAATAAAGAAAGAAGGGAAGGAAAAGGGAAAAAAGAAAAAAGAAAAAAGGTAAAAGAATAAAAATAGAAGCAAAATTAGAAAAAAAGAAAAAGAAATAAGATTGGAGAAAAGGATGAAAGAAAAAAGAAAAATGAATGATAAAGAAGGAAAAAGAAAGGAAATAGAAATAAGGAAAAAGAAGAAAAGAAAGGAAAGAGAGAAAAAAAGAAAGAAAACAGAAATAAGAAAAAAGAATAAAAAGAAAGAATGAAAAAAGAAAAACGAAAAAGAAAAAACAAAACAAACGAATAAAAAATGAAGAAAAAAGGAAAACAAAAGATGAAATAAGAAATAATAAAGGGATAATATAGGGTAAAAAAAAAGAAAATAGAAAAAAAGTAGAAAAGGAAAAAAAGAAAAAAAGAAAAAGAAAAAAGGAAAAAAAAGAAGGAAAGAAAAGAGAAAGACAGCAAAAAAAGAAAGAAGACAGGAAAAAAGAATAGAACGAAAATAAGAATGAGAGAAAAAAGAAAAACGTGAAAAAGAAAATAAAAAGAGAATTAGATAAAAGGAACAAGGAAAGAAAAAAACGAAAGAGAGAAAGGAAAAAGAAAGGAAAAATTATAACTAAAAAACAAAGAAAAAAGAAAAGCAAAGATAATAAAAAAGAAAGAAACAGTAATTAAAAGGAAAGAAAAAAGCAGAAAAAATACAAATGTTAAAAAAGAAGAAAAAAAAGTAAGAAAAAGTAAGGAAAAGATTGAAATAAATAAGAAAGAAATCTAGGAAAAACAGAAAAAAAGAAAAAGAAAGTAGGAAAACAACGAAAATGAAAACAAAGGTAGAGAAAAGGCAAAACAAAAAAGAAGAAAAGAAAGTAACAAATCAAAGAAACAAAGAAAGAAAGAAATGACAAAGGAAAAAAAAGCGAAAGAAAAAGTAAGAAAAAGATTGAAATAAATAAGAAAGAAATCAAGGAAAAAGAAAAAAAGAAAATGAAAAACAAAAAAGAGAAAAGTGAAAACAAACAAAGAAAAAAGAGAAAAGAAAAAACTAGAGAAAAAAAGAACAAAAGAAAGTGACAAATTAAAGAAAAAAGAAAGAAAGCGAGAAATGACAAAGGAAAGAAAAAAGAGCAAGAAAAAGTAATAAAAAGATTTAAAAAAAATAAGAAAGAAATCAAGAAAAAAAGACATAAGAAAAAGGGAAAGAAAAAAGAAAAAAAGGAAAAAAAACAAAGAAAACTAAAGAAAAACAATAATCAGAAAAGAACAAAAGAAAGTAACACATTGAAGAAAAAAGAAAAAAGAAAGAAATGACATAGGAAAGACAAAAGAAAATAGGAAAGAAAGAAAGAGAAAAAGTAAAAAGAAAGAAAAATTAAAAAAAGAGAAAACAAAGAGAAAAAAATTGATAGAAAGAAAGAAAGAAGGAAAGAAAAAAGAAAAAGAAAAAAGGAAAAAATAAAGAAAATAAGAAAAAAAGGAAAAGAAGAAAGGAAAAAGGAAAAAATAAGGAAAATGAAAAAAACAAGAAATTAAGAAACCAAAATAAAAGAAAAAAGAAAAAAGAAAACAAGATAGAAAGAAAAAAAGAAAGATAAAGTAAAGAAAGAAACAAGAAGCGAAAGATAGGAAAAAGAGAGAAAAAACTAGAAAAGTAAAAAGAAAGAGAAAAAAAGAAAAAAGAAAACAAGAAAGAATATGGAGAAAGAAGAAAGAACTAAGAAAAAAGAAAAAAGAGAAAAAGAAAAAGAAAGAAAGAAATAAGAAAAAACAGAAAAAAGGAGAAAGAAAGAAAGAAAAGAGAAATGAAACAAAATTTTAAAAAAGAAAGAAAGAAAAAAGAAAAAAGAAAAAGCAAAGAAAAAAAGAGAAACTGAAAAATAATAAAGGAAAAAAAAAAGGGAAAAGAGAAGGAAAATAGGAAAAAGAGAAAAAGAAAAAGGAAAAATAGAGAAGTGAAGAAATGAAAAATAAAAAGGAAAGAAAGAACGAATAAGGGAAAAAGTTGAAAACAAAGAAAAATTAAAGAATGAAAAAGTAAAATACTTGACGAAGAGGAAAGGCAAGAGTAAGAGAACCTAATAAGGTTATCACTACTATGTCATATTGTAGTTCATAAAATCAGTTTCTAAACTTTTAATTAAAATAGTAAACACGTAAAATATCGGCCGTTTTGTGTGAGTGAGAGCGTGTTTGCTTGATTTTATCGTATGGTGTGTATTTTTTTCCTCACCAAGCAAGAGAAATGCAGTGAAGCATCTGCAGCCTCTTATATCAACATGATATGAAAGGTAAACCGCATTAAAAAAGTCATGACAAGGCTCTTCCATTCCCCCTCCTATCAACATTCGAAACATAGTTACACACAGATATAATTCATTATCTATCGCCTAATGAGGAAATACCTATTCAAATTATTTGAGGTTAAAACTATATATTCTACAGGAATACAGATACAAAAGATAATTACAAGAGCTCGTTGTTACATGATTTTGATTGATAAAGATGCTTATATGGACTGAAAAGTTTCCCTTTTACATTATTAATAAAAAAAAACAAAAAAAATTAATACTGGCCGAATATCTTTTGACAATAAAAATCATAGCAAATGTCATAAAAAAAATCTATAGAAAATTTTTTCTAAAAAAGTACCGGCAATATGATAACTTAACCAGATCAAAATATCTTTGATTGTGAACCAAAATCCTTTGTTTTTTAGAGTGTCTTCTCCAGATCATATTGTCTGATAAAGATATTTATGAATTGTATATTCAATGATTAATCAAATTTCTTCTCATATCCCTGTTTTTTATATTATAACTAACACGTTCGCCAAAAACGTATTCCTGTAGACATATAGCTTTGAGAAAGTCCACTAATTCTAATTCTTCTATGAGGAAGACATATGTATTTTCTTTCAATCTTCTAAATTGAGTTATTATGGCTTTGTACAAAAGTAGATATGAGAAAAAAATCTATCCTCTCATCAGCTGACATCAGATATTGATGCAAATTCGTGGAATAAGGAAATGAGCCCAGAATAGTATGGAATTTCTTATACCTGAAAATTCTTTTGATGAATGGGATTAGTGTAGAGAAACTACACGCACTAATTAAAGAATTTGAAATAGTTGGTAAGAGAAGAATATCGAAAAGAACAGAGTGCAAGAGGGACGTTTAGAGGGAATATTGGCTATGAAAATCAGAAAAATACATATAGATATATGTATATATATACATACATACATATATAAACTCACACACACACACACACACACACATATATATATATATATATATATATATATATATATATATATATATATATATATATATATATATATATATATATATATATATTATATATATACACACACACGCATATATATATATATATATATATATATATATATATATATATATATATATATATATATATATATATGTATGTATATATATACATACATACATATATATATATATATATATATATATATATATATATATATATATATATATATATACAGTATATATGTATTTATGTATGTATGCTGGGGTGGCACCTTTTTAGGGGTGACAAAAATAGCCTGGACTTGTCGCCCCACAAGACTGAAATAATAATTAGTGGGTTAAGGATAAAAGCTTTGAACTTTTTTACTGCAAAATATGATTTTTGCAATTAAGCCAGTAAAACCAACAAATATTAAAATATTTCCCGTAATCTTTTTTTTTTTTTTTTTTTTTTTTTGCAATAGAATTAATCATCCTGGCAATGAAAATCATGCACTTGAAATGTTTGCCTCTAAATATCTTCGTTTTCTTTTACATTTTCTGTTTATCCACGCTCAGCTGACTGCTTGTTAAGAGACAGCCTGTTCACTGCTACTTACGGTACCGTATATCTATTGTTATCAGTTATTTTGTGACGAATCACTGATAATGTCGATAGAAGAAGTGACATAGGTCATGAGTAAAGAGCTTCAGAAGTATGACAAACAAATATAGAGCATTTATGATGATGTTATGGAATCTTCATAGGTGGCTAAGCCTGCCGCCTTTGGTACAATGGCGAATTTATATTTAGTTTAGAATGATGTTGTATACATATTTTGATTTTAGGTTATCTAGTACTTTAGGCTATCGTGTGAACGGGGAATTTGCGTGGTAGAGAATGAGTGTGTCATTTTTACTCCGTTTGAGAGGTTCAACAATTGAGTGCTTCTGAATAGACGAGTTGAGTTTTTGTCTCTAATTTGCTCTCGACTTGATAGAAGTGGCGTTGATATAAGTAGTAATATTTATTTGTAGTAATATGTATTCATAGCAACCCATTATTGCCATGAATTGATATTAATTACTACAAACTATGTTTGGTTATTCGTTTTTTTTTTTTTTCTTCAGATTTTCAGTCTTTAGTACCAGCTATCATAGCTATCCTAAGCTATGCCACCAAAGCATGTTCGGTTAAGCAGGAGCGAGTACAAAAAGAGAAGAGTTAAGAGAAAGATAGAAGAGGATAAACTTGGTGCATTAGATACCTGCATTGTGAAGACTACGAAGAGTGAGGACCTGTAGAGCGATACAGAGAAGATACTGAGAAAGATCAAAGAGGAGTCTGAGGATAAGGACTTATTAGACAATTCTAAGACTGGGTCTAATAGGGAAGAGAAAGAAACTAGTGATCATGAGACTGAGGAGGATGTAGAAGAATCCAAATGTGAAGGAAGTGCAAAGAATGAAGTTGAGTATATTCAGAGAAGCAACATTGGTTTGGTTCCGTTTGACCATTTGACGTCGGACATTCGTGACACTCCTGTAACTATTGGGGCTGATAAACTCCAAAACTCAAAAGGGCCTTTTGTTTTTGGGAAGAAGGGTAGAAAAATGACCGAGGCATGGTTCTATTAAAAAATTGCAGATGGCAAAGGTGAGGCCATTAAAAGAACCTGGCTACTCTACTCGCCATACAAAAAGGCAGCATATTGTTTTTGCTGCATTCTATTTTCACAAACTCCACAGAATTCAAAGTCCATATTTGAATTACCAGAAAAGCCTTCCTTGCATGGAAAGAAACCGAGGAACGCCATAGGAAGGAGAAAGGTATTGATGAGGAATTTGCTCGGCAATTGAGTACTGAGAGAGTTAAAGGAAAACAGATACTGACACGAATTCTTTCTTGCGTCAAGTTCTTGGCGTCTAGAAATTTGGTATTCCAGGGAAGCCTTAACTCAGTTGATGGTAGTAAAGTTGATACAGAACATGGAGATAGGAAAAGAGATGGCAACTTTATAGTATAAGTACGATTTGTTGCAGAGTTCGATCCAGTTCTCAAAGATCACTTGGAAAAAAGCAAAGATGGTGCTAAAGGAAGGGCTACATATTTATCTCCTTTGGTACATAGAGTTCATAGCCATGCTAAGTAATTCTGTACGAGAAAAACTTGTGAGAGAGGTCAAGGAAAGTAAGTACTATGGTGTTATGTGTGACTCTACTCCAGATATTTCACACTAGGATCAACACTCCTTAGTTGTTCACTATGTAATAGTGAAACAAAGCAAATTTTCAGTAAAAGAGACGTTTTTAGGATACATGAACCTCGAGGGTAAAGATGCCGAAGCAATTGAGGAAGGAATTCGTACAGGATTACAGTCTTTTGGTATAGACTTTAATAATTGCAGGGATGTTTGCTTTAACAATGCCAGTGTCATGGTTGGAAGACACACAGGCGTTGAACGTCGACTATGTGAGAGAAACTCAAAAGTTGTGTTTATTAACTGCAATAATCATAATCTAAACTTAGCAGGTGTAGACGCAGTTAAATCTAATGTAGGTTCAATGACCTTTTTCAACATTCTCAACCAGATTTTCAATTTTTTTCAGATGAAGCACTGCAAGATGGGACACACTAAAGAAAGTTACTCCTATAATTCTTAAGAGTAGCACTGACAGTAGATGGAGTTCTAGGGAAGAGGCCACCCGGGCCCTTCAGAATGAACTGGATGGAGTACTAGAGGTCCTAGAAAGCGTATCCTCATCAAATAAATTGTCAGCAGAGTCACGGGCAGACAGTGAGGCCCTTTTAACAGGAATTCTTAATTTTCAGTTTCTAGCATTTCTGTCATTTTGGACCCCAGTTTTAAGAAAAGTAGATGTTCAAAAATGCCTTCAGTGCCCTGAGATGACTTTCAAAGAAACATATGAAGATCTTCAAGCACTAGCCACATGGTTACGAGAGAACCGGGATACCAGTGCCCAGGAAGCAGTCACCAAAAGTTTAGAACTGTGCAACAAGTGGGAAGTAGAAGTATAAATAAAACGAGTGGGACGAAAAAAGTGTAGGCCTGGGGAATTGGCCAGAGATGAACCACTCACACGTTAGACTAACATGAAACCAAAGCTTCTGGTTGCTGTGGACAGACTTGTCGAAGAAGTGCAGTCACGTAGTGCACGATTTCAGGAGATAGATGGTTGTTTTGGAGTTCTCCTGCGCCCTAAAGAATTATTTGGCAAAAACGAAGAAGTTGATGCAGTGTGCAAAGGCATGGAACAAAAATATGACGAAGACCTGGAAGCATCAGAACTATGCCAAGAGATACAAGGAACAGAAACATAGAAACAGCCCCAGAACTCCTTAGATTTATTTTGAAATATGGAGAAGGATTCGCACACCTTCAAGTGGCACTTAGATTATTATTAACTGTAGGGGTATCAGTTGTTTTATGTGAAAGATTCTTCAGCAAATTGAAGCTCATGAAGACATACGTGAGAAATACTATGGGCCAGGAGAGACTTTCAAATTTGACACTCCTCAGCATTGAGTCTGAAACACTGATGGCAATGAATTTTGAAAATGTAATTCATGAATTTGCCGTAAGTAAAGCAAGAAAATTAATATGCTAAATGTTAAAAATATGTAGCCTAACCTGGATTGTGTTTATAATATATATATATATATATATATATATATATATATATATATATATATATATATATATATATATATATATATATATATACATATATATATATATATATATATATATATATATATACGTATATATATATATATATATATATATATATATATATATATATGTATATATATATATATATATATATATATATATATATATGTATATATATGTATGTACACATATATATATATATATATATATATATATATATATATATATATATATATATACATATATATACATATATATATATATATATATATATATATATATATACATATATATATATATATATATATATATATATATATACGTATATATATATATATATATATATATATATGTATATATATATATATATATATATATATATATATATATATATACAAATATTTATCTCTCTCTCTCTCTATATATATATATATATACATTTATATATATATATATATATATATATATATATATATATATATATATATACATGTATGTGTATATATATATATTTATATATATATATATATATATATAAATATTTATATATATATATATATATATATATACGTTTATATATATATATATATATATATATATATATATATACATTTATATATGTATGTATATGTATATATAAATATATATAAACATATATATATATATATATATATATATATATATATATATATATATATATATACATTTATATATGTATGTATATGTATATATAAATATATATAAACATATATATATATATATATATATATATATATATATATAAATATATATATATATATATATATATATATATATATATATTTATATATATATATATATATATATATATATATATATATATATATATATATATATATATATATATAGATAGATAGATAGATAGATAGATAGATAGATAGATATGTAGTATATTCCATTTTTACCATATAATGAACAGTATATATGTATTTATTTTCTTTTTAATTCTGATTTGTAAATAAATGTTGTGAATGATTGATAATGAAATTTATTATGTTATGGTTGAATGTGTCTGTACTGCTGATGGAATTTTGTTTTGAAATCAGTATATTTTCTTTTACTCCAAAGTCTTCATTACTGTTAATGTGTATTTCTAGAGCAATAATTAAGAGCTGTTTACTTTTTAATATTGTATATCACTTAATATAAAATACTTTTTCACCAGTGTAATTAATCTGTTATATATTTCGATATCCTGTAACTAGGCCTTATAGTATAGTTAGGTTTCTATATACAGGGCCATGGACATCAAAGTGATTCAAAAGGGGGGTGGATCTGGAACTGCTGGGTTGTGGCTGGATGTAGGGGTGGGAGCTGGGGAGGGGGGGGGGGCGTCACTAGGAACTTTGCCCTGGGGCGGCAGTTAGGTATGTGAGGGCCCTGTATGTATGTATTTATGGGTGTGAATTTATAAAGTGAGAGAATTCCGATCGAGAGAGGAATTAAACATGGGAGACCCAATTTCTTCTAAATTATTCACATCATGCCTAAAAGAAGTTTTGAAAATTTAGAAAAGGAAAATGTGTGAATTTATATTAATGGAGAATACCTTAACAACTTAAGATTTGCAGATGACATAGGTGTGTTTAGTGAATCATGGGAGAATTTGCAAATAATCATAGAAGATTTGAATAGAGAAGGCATAAATGGAGGACTGAGTATGAATATGACTAAAACTAAGATAATGTTTAATGAAAATGCAGAGGCAACAAATAAGGTTTATAGACGAACCTCTAGGGATTGTTGATAAATATACTGCCAGTAAGTGTTTTCCCAGTACACGCGACCGAAATTAAAAGGAGAATAAGCATTAGATGGAGAACTTTTTGTAACCAAAATAAGATTATGAAAAGTAAAATGTCCCTTTTACTAAAATGAAAAGTATTTAATCAGATGGTCCTACCTGTATTAATTTATGCATCAGAAACTTGGAGTCCTACTGAAACCTTAAAACACAAGCTAGTTACAACTGAGAGAGCTATGGAATGAAAAATAATGGGATTAACACTAAGAGACAGAAAAAGAGCAACATGGATACGAGAGCAAGCTAAAGTAGAGGATATTCTGACAGGTAAGAAAAAAGTGGACATGAACAGGGCATATAATAAAAATGAGAGATAATAGATGGACATTAATAGCAACATAATGAATGCTTAGAGATTGCAAACGAAGCAGGTGAAGCAAGGGGAGACTATGGATTGACGAGCTAAGAAAAATTTGCGGGTTGGACTGTTATGAAAAGACCATAAACAGATGTAAGTGGAAGGACATACTGAAGACTTTGTTTTGCAGTGAACTAGTGACGGTTGATGGGAAGATGAAAAATCTGAATGGAGATATCACTACATGTGTCCTTTTTTTTTTTTTTTTTTTTTTTTTTTTTTTTTTTTTTTTTTTTTTTTTTTTTTTGTCTAAAATATTGTGGTCATTGAGACATGACCCGTATGACAGTTTCCTCGAGAAATTTTACGAGTACTTTAAAAGTTATTAGTGTGTACTGATAAGTTTATAAATTCAATGATAGATAAATGTAAAAAACACAAGTTTTGAAGGAAAAAGAACTGTTTCTTCCGTTTAGGCATGATCATTTTTGGAAAAGTTTGAAACTTAATATTACTTTAGACATTGGGCCGCACCTATAGCATTTGGTGAGATGCTCCTTAACAGACTGAGACTTATAGAGCCAATGCTTAGGTCTAGTATGCTCACAAAATGATTTATGGCCGCATCACACG
>NC_090726.1:71431093-71433593 GCF_036898095.1 Palaemon carinicauda | reverse complement strand
CACTTAACTCCCAATATTCTGAGGGCTTTGTCCTCAAATCTACAAAATCTGTTGGATATAGTTTCATTGTGATACCACGACTCATTTCCAAATTTTACTCAACGTAGGCATTGTCTGATTTCTTTTATAGATCCTTTATTAAACTCTAATTCTAAAGATCTTTTATTAGAGATCATAGTTTCTAAATATTGAAATGATTCCACTTCATTAACCTTTTCTCCTTCCAATAATATTCAATTTTCCATTGCATATTCCGTGCTCATCATCTCTGTCTTTCGTCTATTTACCTTGAGCCTAACCTTGTGTGATATTTCATGCATTCTGTTAAGCAAGCTTTGCAAGTCCTGTGGCATTTTGCTGATAATACTCTAGGTCTGCTAATTTCCTGTTAGCAATCCAGCCCAATCCTATTACGCCATACCCAACAGTTCTATGCATTAAAAAACCATGAAGAGGATAAACAACATAGGTGACAACACATTTCCTTGGAGTACTTCACTGTTCACTTGAAATTCATATGATAGGACTCCATCAACATTAATTTCGCATTTGCTGTGCTCATGAACAGACTTAATCAAATTGACATACTTGAAAGAAACTTTTTCATAGTCCACAAATGCCATCAAAAGTGGGTTTCTATATTTTACACCTTACTCTACAACGTGTCATGAAATGAAAATTTGGTCAGTATAACTTCTACTTTTTCTAAATCCTGCTTGTTTATCTCTCATCTTTTTATCAATCTGTCTCTCCAATCTCTTAGGATGAGCATACTATATATTTTCATGACAACTGACTAAAGCGTGATGCCTCTGTAATTATTGGAATCAGTCAAGTCTCCTTTTTTGCCATATTCACCAACACCCCTACATCCCATTCTTCATTTTTTTCCTCAGCATGCCACAATCTATAGAATTATCTTGTAAGTTTTCTGGGAGTCACTTCATTTTCAGCCAAAATCACCTCAGCAGTTATTCCATCGTAACCAAGGGCTTTCCATCTCTTGAGCCGTCTAATGACAGCTTCGATTTCAAACACACTGAATTCATTCCTGGGCACATGAAGGTCTTCTTCAGCTTCAGGTATATCAACATCAGTCAAATTATTCCTTTAATATCTATTATTCCTGACCGCACTAAAGGGTTCCATCTAACGTTGCCTTTCTTTATCTTTTGTTGTTGTAACAGATCCATCTCTCTTTTTGATGGGTATATGCTTCTTTTTTGCCCCAGTAGAGATTTCATTAATAATTCTATGAGCAATTCTTACACCGTAGCCACTCCCTGAATACATAGCTTTGTTAGTCTCATCTATATGTATATATATATATATATATATATATATATATATATATATATATATATATATATATATATATATATATATATATATATATTTATATATATATATATATATTTAAATATATATATAAACACACACACACATACACACACACACACACACACACACACATATATATATATATATATATATATATATATATATATATATATATAAATATATGTATATATATATATATATATATATATATATATATATATATATATATATATATATATAGTCTTTATTATATACTGAAGGCGAGATGTCTAAAACTTTGTGATATCATGAGCATACATCCTCAGTACCTATTCTATGTCATATTTTAGCATTTCTTAGGTCTTCTGCTCGTTTACACTTAATATTTCCAAACCCTATATTCTATTCTACATTTCATTCTCTCCACAAGAAGGAACCATCTTAAGACTCTTTGATTGATCCATTACCTCAACCTAACGCTTTTATCATCTCTATAATGTAGCTGTAGATTTCTAATTACCTCCGCCAAGCGGCGGAGGTTATGTTTTCGGTTCGGTTTGTTTGTTTGTTTGTTTGTTTGTTTGTTTCTCTGTTTGTCTGTCTGTCTGTGGACAACGTAGAGGCCACATTTCTACACGGAATCACTTCAAACTTGGCCAAGTAGTTCCCCAATGTGTATGGAAGAACTGATTAAATTTTGGTCAAGGTCACCCCAAGGTCAAGGTCACAGGGGTCACTGGTGTCACTATGACATAAGTGGCCATATCAAGAGACAGAAATAAAGCACTGACTTTTGCATAAGCCAACAGGGAAGTCCTAGTCCAGGCGCAACCCATGGGTGATGTTCAAATTTATAAAGGTCAAAGGTCAAGGTCACTTCAAGGTCAAGGTCACTTCAAGGTCGAGGTCACTGCCAAGGCCATTGAATGGTTAAGCTAAATTAAAGGTCAAACGTTACTTGAAAGTCGAAGTCACATCAATTCATGATTCTAGGACATATGGCGCTCTAGGTCACCTTGGCGGAGGTATGTCCTCTACGAGGACCATGTCCGCGTTCAGGACTTGCTCACTTGTTTTTTTAATGTTTTCTTCACCACATGCAATATTAAAACAATCTATCTCTTTTTTTATTGCATTCTTCATGCATATTTCACTCTCACAAAACAATTTTCTCCAAATG
>NC_090726.1:71416093-71421093 GCF_036898095.1 Palaemon carinicauda | reverse complement strand
TACCACAGATCTCTTTTAGTTCCTCTACTTGCTTCGCATAGTGGCGAAACAACACTCTGGAAGACTTCCAGCCAGTGTATGAACGGAGATGTTCAAAATCCATACAATTAAAGAAATTTAAGAATGAGGCAACTTTCCTCGGATCGTGACCTGCGGGTGTATTGTCAGGATCCGCTCTGCGAATAAAATATGTGATTTTCGCTCTGAGTTGATTCAGAGATAAATTTGAGCCTGATATTTCTCCCCTGAATAGTTGACCACTCTTGAAGTCTGAAGTTCTATGAAGATAGACCTTTAGGCATTCTACTGGACATAGAGATGCATCTTCTTTCAGAGGGCAGATTCTCCAGGGACCCCACCTGTTGGTGGGTAACTCATTCTTGGCGAGAAACGTAGGATCCGGAAACAGGTTCAGTTCTCCCCCATCCAGGAACTGAACACGACCTGCCTCTCTCGAGAGGCTACAATCTCACTAACCCTGGCCCCGGACGCGAGTGCAAAATAGGAAAATAACTTTTTGTGTCAAATCCTTTAACGCACACTCTTCATTGCTCAACAGAGAAGCGAAATGAAGAACTTGTCTAAAGACCATGAAATGGGCTTTGGAGGTGCTGAAGGTCTGAGCCTAGCACAGGCTTTCGGGACTTTATCAAAGATCTCGTTACCTAGGTCGACCTGGAAGGCATATAGAATGGGTCTTGTCAAAGCAGACTTACACGCTGAAATCGTGTTCGCTGCCAACCCTTGACCATGGAGGTGGAGAAGAAAGATAAGCAGAAGTCTGTCAAGATCTCCTGCGGATTCTTCGCCTTGACAAAAAGCCACCCATTTTCTCCAAGATGACTCATATTGCCTTCTAGTAGATTTGCACTTATATTCCTCAAGGAAGTCTATACTGGCTTTCAAAATCCCGAAACCCTTTTTCACCGCTAGGGAGAGAAAATCATGAGCTGCAGGGTCCGGGTTTTCTGTAATGAAGCGCAGACAGTTGACTTCTGGACTCGCTGGGTCAGAACTGGATCTGGTAGTGGTACAAACTTCAGCTACAGTTCCAATGCCAGGAGGAACCACACGCTGTTCGGCCACTTGTGGGCCACTATTGCCGCTACCCTTTGAAGGATCTCAGTTTGTTGAGGACCCTCAACAGAAGGTTGTGAGGAGGGAACAGATAAATCTTGGACCATCTGTTCCAGTCGAGGGACATCGCGTCCACTGCTTCCGCTAAGGGGTCCTCGTACGGGGCACGTACAGGGGCAACTTCTTGTTGTCTTTCATCGCAAAGAGGTCTATCTGCAGTTCTGGGACTGATTCAGAATGAAGGAGAATGATCCTGCGTCTAAGGACCATTCCGACTCTATCGGTGTGAACCTGGATAGAGCGTCCGCTGTCACATTGCGGACTCCTTGAAGGTGAACTGCCGACAGGTACCACTTCTTCTTTTCCGCCAATCGGAAGATGGCCAACAACACCTGGTTGAGAGGTGGTGACCTCGATCCTTGTCGATTCAAGTATCTCACAACTACCTCGCTGTCTATCACCACCTTATGTGGATCGAGTGACGCGGGGAGACTTTCTTTAAGGTAAGGAGCACTGCCCTAGCTTCTAGAAAGTTTTATGTGAAAGGTCTTGAATAGCTTGGACCAAGTCCCCTGGACTTTTTTCCAATGAGAGTGACCTCCCCATCCCTCCTTCGAGGCGTCTGAGTGAATCGTCACCGACGGGGAAGGTGGCTGAAGAAGAACCGACTTCTTTAGATGTCAAGCTTGGGACCAAGGCCTGAGAAGAGTACTTAGCCGAAGCGGCTGGTCTTCTCAGATCTCTTCACGCGTTTGATGCATAACTTCTCCAAACTCCGATTGCATCCTTTAGCTGTGCTCTTAGCACTGGGTCTGTCACCGAAGCAAACTGGAGAGAGCGCAGTACTCTCTCCTGCTCGTGTCTTGATATCCTTTCGGAATCTTGAAGTCTCTTGACAGAACCCGCTATCTCCTTCCTTTTCTACGCCGGGGTGGAGAAACGGTGTGACAAAAGGTCCCAGTGGATTCCCAGCCACTGGAACTTTTGAGATGGAGAAAGTCGAGACTTTTTCTGTTGATCTTGAAGCCTAGGTACTCTAGGAACTGGATCACTTGACTGGAAGCTTGCAAGCATTCTGTCTCGGATGCTGCCCACACCAACCAGTCGTCCAGGTAGGCTACTACCTGAATTCCCTTTAGGCGTAATTGTTTGAGAGCTACGCTCGCAAGCTTTGTAAAAATCCTTGGGGCTATGTTTAGCCCGAATGGCATGGCTCCAAAGGCGTATAGTCTTCGTTGTAGCCTGAACCCTAGGTAGGGGGAGAGTCGATGGCTAATTGGAATGTACCAATAGGCGTCTGAAAAGTCTATAGAGACGGAATATGCCCTCTTGGGCAGTCAGGTCCTTATGTGTTGCAGTGTTAGCATTTTGAATTTGCAATTCACTATGAACTTGTTGAGTGGCGACAAGTCCAGAATGACTCTGAACTTTTCCGAGTCTTTCTTGGGAACACAAAACAGCCTCCCTTAGAAATTGATGGGCTTCACCCTTCGGATCACCTTTTTTCTCCAACAGTTCTTGAACGTACTCCTCCATAACGGGGGTGGAGTGTTGGAAAAACCGAAGGCACGGGGGTGGAGTGCTGTACCAGCTCCCGCCCAGTCCATTCTTGAGTAGGCTGTGGGCCCAGGGATCGAAAGTCCACCGATCCCGAAATTTCAGAAGTCTCCCTCCTACCGGTATCACCTCACTTGGACTGCCGTCCTGAGGTCTTGCCTTCCTGACCACGACCACCCCTGAATCCCCTTCCCCTTGAGGGGCGTCTAGACGAGCCTCTGGCTGCTCCTCTAGGCTTTGCTCGAAAGGAAGTAGACTGCCCTTCGAACGCTGGGGTGAATGCCGTGGACTGTGTCGACACGGCCTGGGGTACCCACTGAAAGGTGGTCGGGGTTTGTGCCACGATCTGGGGCACTGGGGGCAATGGCAATTGCAGTTGCTGTTGCTGTCTAAGAGGCTTGGCTGGCCGAGACGGTAGCCTAGTCCTCATAGTCTTCCTCTTTGGTTGAGGACCCTCATCCGGGGAAGACTTTCTTTTGATAGCCAGGCCCCACTTCTGGAGAAGGTTTCTATTCTCCAAGGCGGCCTTATCAACAACTTCTTTGACCAAGTCGGTAGGGAAAAGGTCTTTTCCCCAAATGTTGGAGGAGATTAGTTTCTTTGGCTCGTGCCTCACCGTAGCCGAGGTAAACACGAACTCCCTACAAGCTCTCCTTGCCTTGACGAAGCCATAAAGGTCCTTCGTCACTGTGGCCAGATGAGGCTTGGCCACTACCATGAACATTTCATGGACCTTGGGGTCACTTGCCATCGTCTCGAGAGTAGTCTGAAGAGACATTGAGGCAGTCAGTCTTTCTTTTGTATCGAACTCACTTCGCAAAAGAAAGTCAGACAGCTTAGGGAGGTCCTTGCCGAACTGACGTCCGGCAATATCAGCCTCCAACTTTCCCACTGAGAACGTAAGATGGACGTCCTTCCAGTCTTTGTGGTCCATAGGCAGGGCCAGCGACAAGGGTTTACACTCCTCTAGGGAGGGGCAAGACTTGCCGGCCTCGACTGCTTTTAGTACAGCCAGAAACCCTTTCTGTAAAAAGGGGAAGGCTCTAGTAGGCGAGGACACAAAGGAAGGGAACTTCCTATTCAATGCGGCTACCTTTGAGTTAGAGAAGCCCCTCTCTTTCATCGAGGATGAAAGTAGAGCTTGAGCCTTAGCATGGTCCATCACTATGACCTCCTTCGTCTCTGTCTCTTCCTTTGAAGCTGGTTCCTTCCTCAGCCGGACATAACAGTCCGGATATGATGCCTTGCTGGGCCAGAATTCCACCTCCTCCAGGGGAACTGAGCCCAGCTTATCCGAGATGACGATCTTTCCAGTCGTCATCGGCATGTGCTCAGCATACCTCCATGGGTTAGCATCTGAGCACAAGGGAAGGTCTTTCACATTGAGCTTTTTCTGGGGCCCATGTGATTCTGCAAGGCACTGCATTCGCAGTTCCATTGCAGCCGCCTTCTCCTGATTCTCCTTCTGCATTTGTTGGATCATTCCAACAATAGAAGAGAGGGCCTGTCCCAGCTCTACTGGGAGACCGGCCGATGTAGAGGGAATAGGCTCCGGAATCTGAACCGGAGTAGCCGACACCTCGTCGACGTCTACCTCTACAACGTCTGGGGCTTGAACTTCATCCTGGGCTTCTGCCAGGAGGTCTTCCTCCTGACACCCGTCCACATCAGACATCCTGTCATCTAACTGGAAGTCTTGCATCGCGACCGCGACTTCAGCATCCGCCTGGATCTGAACTTAGGGGATCTCCTCTTGAGGCTGGGGAATCACTGCATCAGCTGATGCCTTAGGGAAAAGATACGCCCTCATCTTCTCACTTGGAAGATAAGGGCCAGAAGTGTTCTTTTTGAAGCCCCTTACCCAGGTATGAAGCTTCTTCCTAGCTATTTAAAGGTCTCAGTAATCAGGTTAGTGCACACAGTACCTACCTGAGGGTCCCAATACCGGAGATCATCCTTGGAGACAGCGTATGCTGCGTGTCTCCTACAACACTCATGTCCGCAGAGGTTCTTGCTGCTGACATTGCAGAAAGCACTTCCCCACTTCGGAGTGTCCTTCTGTAAAGAGAAGAAATTTCCATGAGTATCAAGTGAACTATGTATCACTGGATATGCATAGTATAGCATAACAATTCAGAAAGGAAAGACACACACTTGTGTTTCCCTCACAACCCATTGTTGCAGCCTTCCAGATAATAAAATCAAAATGGTTTATCTCTTCTAGAGTAACCAATGCAAGGTTTCCAGAGGAAACAGGTGGAGCTCACACCTAAGCAATGATTTTAAAATCCTGGATAATAGACAGGAAAGAACTCAGCTTCCTATCTGTAGGGCAACAGCAAAGGGATGTGCAAGAAAAAACCATA
>NC_090726.1:71406093-71408593 GCF_036898095.1 Palaemon carinicauda | reverse complement strand
ACCTTAAAAGCTTGGTAAAGTTGAACGATAATTTTTCAGTTGATTGGAAAACTGGTTGCACAAGCTGCCGATGTCCATGCCGGTGACACTTACTATCATGTTAAATGTTACTTGCGTCCTTGAGATTCTGGACGTGCTGCACAAAACTGAGCTTCCACAGGCCCTGCTCCACCTCAGGTTGATCCAATCACCATGGCACAAATAATAGCCATTATTGAGGATTCTGACTCAGTTTTTAAGTTCTCCTCTCTTCGTCACATGTATCGGACACTGAAGGAGGAACATGGGAGTCCATGTCTGGACATCAGGGAGACACATTCAACACGATTTAAAGATCATCTTCTGGATCATCTACCTGAATGGGGCGAATTGCACAAGGAAAAGAAATATACATTTCTAATTGTACCCACGTTAAGGCCCTGCTTAACCAAGATGATGCTTTATTGTTGATGCGAAGCCGCGGTGGTTTTACGTAAGCTTTGTCACATGAAGCAGAAATCATTCAATGGGTCATTTTCGTCAGACAGCCTTACTGCTCCTGTACCAGAAGAGGTTCAGAGCTTCATGAATGTAATTCTTCAAGTCCATCCATCCAGCAAGATCAAAGAAATATTGAAATGGATAATCATTTACAAGGCAGGACAAGGATTGCATGTGTCATTTCATAGATTGTCATTTACAACACCTACCATGGTACACATCATGTCACTAAGACAAGCACCATACGACACAGAGTAGGGCACGAAACCCCATTTGTTTTACACAAAGGCCTAAAAATGCATGGAGAAGCACTACTGAAGAAGCAGATAGAAAATGTTCACCAAGTCGGAATGCCAGTGTCCTATGAACGTGTGATGCAGGTAAAATGAGCTGCTGCACGAGCAGTATGCAAGCGTTACGCTGAGGTTGGAGTTGTGTTGCCAATAAATATGCGAAGGAATGTATTTGTGACCTATGAAGGACAACTTGGATAATCATAGCAAAGGAAACTTTTCTCAGGATGAATTTCACGGCACTGCTTTGAGTGCAACCAACCATCTATCTTGGGAAAACCATGGTAAACAGTAAGATCCTATTGTGCTAGACTTCTCTGATGCATCTGTACCCCAGAAACACCAATGGGCAACTTTGACCAACTAAAGACTTCATAGACGCAGCCAATTGAAGGACGAAGCTGGGATAAAACAGGTTGCCATGGTGCTAGACTAGGACACAATTTCAGCTAACGAAGTTATCACCTGGTCAGGGTACAACTCTCGACACATGAGTTAGGACTCTTTGAAACCACAATGCAGTCATAGGGGTTTTGCCTCTTTTTCCAGAAAAAGCAGTTTCTGCATCCATGATAAAGCATGCAATGCACCTCACTATGCAAGGTACACAGTTTCTGAATCCTGGCCAGACTAGTGTCTTTGGTGCCGATCAGCTAATTTATGCCATAGCAAAGCAACTGCAATGGACATTCCCAAATATTCTTGGAGAAAATAAGCTGGTTCTGATGCTTGAAGCTTAGCACATTGAAGACAAGATTCATCAGATGATTGGAGAGCTACTAAGAGACTCGGGATGTACGACAGCACTTTCTCAAGCACAGGTTCTGATATCTGGATTCGCAGAGTCAGATTTTGATGAGCATCACATCAAACGTACATGTTACGCGTACCAATTTTCTTTGATGTCTCTTCATCTCCTGAAGAACAGGGCATGTTCAGCATACTGTTCTGAGGTTCTCGAGGCACCATATTCATAGGATAATTGGGATGAACTCAAAAGAACAGACAGCCCACAGTTCAATTATTGGTCCACCATCATGGAGCTTGAGCTGCTCTTATGCCACTTTATCTGTTCTCTGCGTGAAGGGGATTTTCTTCTCTATACCCAAGTATGTGATGAGCTTTGTCCATGGTTTCACGTGATGGACCACACAAACTATGCGAGATGGCTGCTAGTATATGTTCAAGATATGGTGCAGGTAGCAGGAATCACCCAGATGTATATGTGGAATTTCTGAAAGAGAACTTTGCCATTCAAAGGTCAACGCATAAGTTCAGCCTTATTGGGAAAGATCAGTCTCATGAACAGTCGAACAAGAGCCTTCAAGCCCATGGTGGGGCTGCTGAGCTGTACGAAAATCCTGAAGCGTCACACTTTACATGCTGACAGGTCCAGATTGTGATCCCATTCCTGAAATCACAGATAAATCCAGCAGTTTCCCGCATTGATGCCATATGAGACATTTATCCAGAAGAGAGTTTGAAGTCCCTCACACATCAACGTCGTGGTACAGGTCCACGAACTAGGGTTGGAAGTGACAGCACATGAATCCCGAAACATGATTGGAACAGTGGATTCCTCAAGAACAAGGACAACAAGAATGAGTTGTTAATTTTCCTTAGTGAGGAGATAGTCAAGAATAACTGGGGTGGGAAACTAAAGGCAAAAATGTTCTATCCAAAAGACAAGCTGACGTCTCAGCACTCCAACCCTGTAATCATGCCTA
>NC_090726.1:71396093-71401093 GCF_036898095.1 Palaemon carinicauda | reverse complement strand
CATCATTTATGGTAGTAGGGGAATAGAAAACTTGAGAGGAATGTCAAGATCCAAAGAAGTGTTAAAATAATTAACGATTGTGAAACTTATAGGGATGGAGAAAGAGGAAGTTAAAAAAAAAGAAAGAAAAAAAAAGGCTAAATCATTTGAAAGAGTTCTTGGGAAAGGTCGACTTCCCATAAGAATTGGCTGACCTGAGAATGGCGAATAGGGGGATTTGATATGCTGCTAGAGAGCTATTGGTGTAGATGTATGCATTGGCTAATAAATTATAAGTTTTTTAATCGAAGTATCCACATGATTCAACGTTTCAAAAATGGATCCATTCTATACAAAGAAACCGCTTTTGATGTTGAAAAGACGATAGATAAGATATTGATTAAATTCTGCAGTTAAATAAGGCTAAAACTATAGGAATTTTACTTTTGATAGGCATGATTAACAAACAGGCTACGTTTTCTAGAATTTCATCTTCCGAAATCTATACCTGATGCAGAGATTCATAAATCCCGATGAGCTTCAGCTGACTGAGACTTTGGGCTTTGAGAGATGAGAACCGTGATTGCCAATCTCAAACAGCTGTTATACTTGGCGATTAAAATGGAAACGTCAGTCTGCTCTCGCGTAAAGAGGAATCAGATCTCTCGCTTGTACACGGGAAGGTGATCCCTTCGACACGGTGAAAGGTCGGCTCGACTAGCTGATTGCAGCATGTATTTTCTTGGGTCCTGGTTTCTCCGAGCTGGCGTTGCAATTTGAATAATACAGCGGCCATTTTAAGGACGATGACTTCACCTTCAGGACCAGATGAAGGCTGCGAGGATGGATTGCCTGACTTTTTAAAGATTTCTATTTAAATCGGAAACTGGTCATGAAAGCAAGGTTTATATTAAAGGTGTAAATTAGAGTACTATGGTATTATAATGTTTGTTTTGATCACCACTATAATTCTATCAAAACCGGTTTAGCATGATTAAATTTTCATGCTTTATATCAACTAAATGTACTTGACGCCAAATATTTCATCTTCAATAAGTTGATTGACATTTCTTACACAAGTAACTTTGTGTTTAATAACACAAGCCAAAAAAAAAAAAATAAATAAATAAATAAATAAGAAAACTATTTTCAAGTCTGCTTACTGGTAAATCTTGATATTGAAAAGAATGTTATGTATACATGCCGTTTAAAACACAACGAATAACAATCTCGTTGTGTACTCTGTGTTCATTTAAAGGAACAAAGGTAATTAGAATATAACGTTTTATCTGACTTTTAGTCCACATTAACAAACTAAAGTCCCTATAACCATTTCAGCTTTCTTGACATTTTCCCCTTAATAATGGTAAAACAATTCTTCCATAATTCCTGCTATATTCTGCTTTGTGTTTTGAACATGAGGGAAACTTTTGTTAACAATTTCGCTTTTGTTTGTGTCATGTAACCGCATGCAATCAATATTGTGGTTTTGTGAAAGCCCCTTAATAACACAGTAAGGAAAATAGGGTGTTGGTTGCTGTAGGTCTGGTTTCAGTTCTAATTTCCTCTGAAGAGATGCTCGCCAGAACGTCAGTCAGGAAATCCTAACCGTTTACTGCCATACCCAATCAAAGAAGTAATCTCCCCAGTAAATGGCTTTTAACACACGTGCCACGGCAGGAATCGATCTGATGCTTATACAAATGCAAAGCTAACACGTTACCACTGTGCACACCTGGACGAAGCTTGTGCAATCCTATCAATATAAGATTACATCATAAGAAAATAATTATAAACATTTCTTTGAGACTGAAAACAACGCCTGTATGCGAAGGAGTTGCAATATTTTCACCTTGAGCATGTTAAAGGTCTCGCCACATTATGCAAGAGAGAAAAAGCATACATGTTACAGTTGCTTATTTCATCGCTGGTGCAATTGCAGGCGCATGCAAATTTATTATTTACCAATGGAGGTTATTTTGCTAAGAAAAAAATTTATCAAATGAAATCGGCAAAACAAAATTCCTTACCATATAAAAGATTATCTCCCTTTAATGATAAAGACCTACGTGTATTTATGGCAAGAACAGTCCGTGTCTTGCTTTTTGCTTGGCAATAAAAAGCAAGAAGCGAAACTATGTATATATACAGTTTATATATAAATATATTTCTTTCCTGTCACGCTCAACATCATTGTCAGATAAATGACAACTTAGTCTCTCTCCGTCCCTCAGGTAAGGACAAGAGGGAGTAGTAATACCCTGGGGAAAAGGGGTACCCAGAGAGGTATACTCTGTAACTACAACATCTACCAAATTGCTGAAACTGCTTGGTTGTAGTTACGAAAGATGAAGGAGTTGGGAAGGGTTAAATCTGTGTGTTTATGTACGTGTGCATATATATCTAGATATTTAGCCGTCACTTTCGACTGCTCGTGTACAATGGGCAATCAGAATACACTGAAGTTTGGTATATAATTCGAAAAAAAAACCCGGGGAAAGCTAAAAAGAAACCCAATTATGATGAAAGAAGTAGAAAACTGTGATGAGACTAAGTAAAGCACGCTATCAGATTCATAATGCTAGCGGCTTTTTCGAAATAAAAAGAAAAGTCACCTCTTGTTGAGAATGTAAGTATACTCAATTTAAAGGAGACTATGTTATTATGACTAAGAAAAATTTTATGGAAGAAAAGGCCGGAGTGATTTTATAACTCTTCTTCTTCTTCTTCTTCTTCTTCTTCTTCTTCGTATTATTATTATTATTATTATTATTATTATTATTATTATTATTATTATTATTATTATTATTATTAAATTCACTATTAGTATTAATATTATTATTGAAAATAATTCAAATTTTCTTATTAATTCTAATAATATCATTATATTGAAAATATTATTAATATCAATATAATTATCAATATCAATATCCACACCACTATCGATATTAATATTAATATTAATATTATTATTAAAAGTAATATTAATATTAATATTAATATTAATATTTATATGATAATCAATATTAATATTATATTGATATTAATAATAATATTAATATTGATATTAATATTATGATTTATATTAATAATTATATATTATTGATATCATTAGTAATATTAATATTAATATCACTAGTAATATTAATATCAATATTAATATTTTTATGGTTATTAATATTAATATTAAAATTAGTATTAATAATAATATTGATATTGATATTAATATTATTTTTGTATTAATACTTATATATCATTAATATTATTAATAATATTAACCTTAATTATTAATAATAATGGTAATATTATTATCAATATTAATCAAAATGTTGATATTATAATCAATATTAATATCAATAAGAATATTAATCTTATTTATAATAATATTTACATAATATTATTATTAATAATAAAATTTATATCCATATTAATAATATTATCATTATTATTGCTATTATCAATATTATCATTATTACTATCATTAATATTAAATATATATAATCATTTATATTGATAGGAATCTCAATAATAATGTTAATAATAATAAAAATCTTAATGTTAATAATATTTTCAATATTAATAATAATATTATTAATACTATAAATATTAATAATAGTGATATTATTATGTATATTAATATTAATATTAATATTATTATTAATATTATTATCAATATTAATATTAATATCAATATTAATATTATTATCAATATTAATATTAATATTAATATTAATATTAATAATAATATTAATATTAATATTAATATAATTATTAATATTAATGGTTATATTAATGTTAATATTAATCATAATGTCAATATTAATTATTATACTAATATTGATATTAATAATAATAATAATATTAATTATATATATATATATATATATATATATATATATATATATATATATATATATATATATATATATATATATATATATATATATATATATATATATATATATATATATATATATATATATATATGATAATAATATTCGTATCAACTTTCGTTTCAATTTCAATTTCAATAATATTATTATTCTAATAATCATATTATTATTATTATTATTATGTTAAATAATAATATCAATATTAATATTAATATTCATACAGATATTCTTATTAATATTGATATTGATATTATTATTGTTATTAATATTGGTATTGCTATTGATATTGATATTACTATTAATATTAATATTATTATTGATATTGATGTTAATACTTTTATTGCCAATAATACATACATACATATACCAAGGCATTTCCCCCAGTTTTGGGGGGTAGCCGACATCATCAAAAGAAACAAAACAAAAAAGGGGACCTCTACTCTCTACGTTCCTCCAGCCTAAACAGGGACTCAACCGAGTTCAGGTGGTACTACTAGGGTGCCACAGCCAACCCTCCCACATTTCCACCACAGATGAAGCTTCATAATGCTGAATCCCCTATTGCTGCTACCTCCGCGGTCATCTAAGGCATCAAAGGCAGCGCAGGGCCTACCGGAACTGCGTCACAATCGCTCGCCATTCATTTCTATTTCTAGCACGCTCTCTTGCCTCTCTCACATCTATCCTCCTATCACCCAGAGCTTTCTTCACTCCATCCATCCACCCAAACCTTGGCCTTCCTCTTGTACTTCTCCCATCAACTCTTGCATTCATCACCTTCTTTAGCAGACAGCCATTTTCTATTCTCTCAACATGGCCAAACCACCTCAACACATTCATATCCACTCTAGCTGCTAACTTATTTCTTACACCCGTTCTCACTCTCACAACTTCGTTCCTAACCCTATCTACTCGAGATACACCAGCCATACTCCTTAGACACTTCATCTCAAACACATTCAATTTCTGTCTCTCCGTCACTTTCATTCCCCACAACCCCGATCCATACATCACAGTTGGTACAATCACTTTCTCATATAGAACTCTTTTTACATTCATGCCCAACCCTCTATTTTTTACTACTCCCTTAACTGCCCCCAACACTTTGCAACCTTCATTTACTCTCTC
>NC_090726.1:71388593-71391093 GCF_036898095.1 Palaemon carinicauda | reverse complement strand
TTACGCAAGCATATTGATTAACTAGTTTATAGTCATATCTTCTAAATGTGAGGTCAAACATGTCTATAACTTATTATTCAGAAGCTGAGAAATAAATGTTGAAAGTTCGCTTAAAGATGTCAGTTTGATACCTTTTGAAACTTAAGTATGTGACTACAGCCTTCGTGATTACCGCAAAACATTCCCACATAGCCTAATACACAATTTAAAACATAATCTACAAAAACTGAGGTCGAACAGCTATCTAGCTCATTCAGAAGCTAAGATTATAGAGTTGAAACTTTGCTAAAAAGCGTCTATCCATGACTCTATATCGAACACCTGAAAGTTGACGTCATTTTTGCTAGTTTTTTGCATATTTCAGACGTCATATTTCACGAACCTTATAAGATAGGGACTTGAAACTTTTAGGATCGTCTAGTTAAATTGAATAGATCTAAATCCTAGAGTTTCAAGCTTATACTATGTCCGGAAAGCACTTTTCTGAAAACCCGGTATTTCTGGTTTACGTAATCGTATATAACAGCACTGGCAGCATTTTTGCTTGTTCCCCAGTCGCTTGCCAGCGCTGTGATATATATATATATATATATATATATATATAAATATATATATATATATATATATATATATATATATCAAATAAGCCATATATATTTTTGATACATTAATGTATGGATTCTCTTAACGACCTCGGGATCAGAGCCCCAGGCGAAATCACACAAAGACAAGAGGTAGTGTCCGGCCAGGAATCGAACCCTGGTTGGCAAGCTTGTATAGACAGTGACTAAACCAGGTGGCCAAGTGGTTTAGTCACTCTCTATACAAGCTTGCCGACCAGGGCTCGATTCCAGGCCGGACACTAGCTCTTGTCTTTGTGTGATTTCGCCTGGGGCTCTGATCCCGATGTCGTTAAGAGAATCCAGACATTAATGTATCAAAAATATATATGGCTTATTTGAATATGAAAAACACGTCTAAATGTGCAAAATTTACTATATATATATATATATATATATATATAGATACATATATATATATATATATATATATATATATTATTGTAATTATTATCATTAATACTACTACTACTATTACTATTATTATTATTATTATTATTATTATCATTATTTTTATTATCAATATCATTTCTCGGTAGGAGACCCTCCTTCAAACAGGTGGAGTTGAATACTATTGCTGCATTGGCAGAATTCAATTTCTTGTCCAATTTCTCAATTCTACTTACAATTCTCTTTTCAGGGTTGCTACATTCAACTAGCAAGTTGGCGAAGTTTATCAGGTTGGTGAAGAATACAATTCAGGTTATAAGGCTGGTTGTAATTAATAAAAGTACAACTAATACCCGAAAATTACAACAGGTAAAGTCAGGAGTGGATTGTGATGCGTTTGGGAATTGCTTGCTCCGTCTTCAGGCGAGAAATGAGGCTCTGGCTGGATTTGGGTCCTTATGTATCCCGGTTTTGGTTCGTAGAAAGGGGCCTCTAATTTTGACAGGCCGAGCGGAGGTTATAGGCTCGGGTGGCTGATTTACCACGAGCTTGGCTCAGCCTCCTGCTCCAAGTCAGGCAGCCCATTCCCTCGCTCAGTAGACTGGAATTCCGGGCCATGCTCGCCGTCAAAATCAGCATTCGGCCAGACGATTTCTTCATTTGTGGAGATGTCAGGATCGGGGTTGTCATCGTTCTGGGGGTCTTGTTCTTGGTTTCTAGCGTTGATACGGCGACAGGATGGCAGGAAAAACATCTCTTGTGTCGTATTCAATGCTGGTTTCTCGTTTTGGATAAACAGGGCTTCCAATATTCGTAAGCGCCTGCTGTCCGGGGCGCTGCTGATAATTTTGGTATTGGCGACGATGTCCGCCTGGCTAATTTGGGTGTTATGTCACTGTAGGGCATGATTTCTTATAGAACCTTGCTGGACTTGACACGAAATCCTCTTCGAAAGTTTCATTGTAAACATACCGATGTATTTTCCGGGGCATCCTCGAACTGGGCATTGATAAGAGTAGACTATATTTGTCTTATTCAGAGGGTCGTTATCAGGGGGCGCTGGATTGTTCCTCATGATCAAGCTACGTGTTTTTTCAGTCTGATAATATATGATGAGTTTCAATTTCGTGGTCTCGTCAGTAGGTGACACGTTATTGGTGATGATGTCTTTAATGGCCTTCTCATCCCGCTGATATTCTGCGTGCATGATGCCTTTTTAGAAAAGTTTAATGTCTCTTGATCCGGTGGTGGAGGTGTCGGACCTATCTCTAGTGCTGTCGGACCCCTGGTTGGCACTGTCGGACCCTTCCACCGCAGAGGACCCATACCACTTATCAATAGCTGTCTTCACTTCACGCTGGACTTGCTTGTTGCTATAGCCGTTATTGATGAGGACCTCTGCGGCCCATTCCAGCTCCTTGTGGGTGTCTGTCCATGACGAGCAGTGTGACAAGGCCCTGCGTACAAAGGCCTTCATGGTCAAGGCCCTG
>NC_090726.1:71363593-71386093 GCF_036898095.1 Palaemon carinicauda | reverse complement strand
AAATTAATATAAATATTTGTAATAATATTAATATTACCATAAACATCTTTATTTTCATTATTAATAGTAATATGTATATTAGAATTAATATTATTATTATATTAAGATTGATATTGATATTAATATTAATATTATTAATATTAATATTAATATTAATATTGATATTAATATTAATATTGATATTAATATTTATATTAATATAAATATTAATAATAATATTAATATTAATATTAATATTAATAATAATATTAATATTAATTTCTGTATTAATATTGATATTAATATTAATAATAATATTAATATTAATATTATTTCTAATAATATTATTATTATTAATAAAGAAATGCATTGTACAATTTACTAAGACAGTCAAGGATAAATACACCATTGATGGTATCCATGACGTTCCAGTTGATCTGTACGCCTCACTCATGTATGCTGTTCTATCTTAATTCATTTCCGCTTTTTATTTTCACAGTTTATAATTATGTAAAGGATCTTATTTAACGTTACCTTTTTTTTAATTATTTTATTTGGGTTGTTTATGATTCTCATGTAGTTTATTTCCTTGTTTCTTCTCTTCACTGAGCTATTTTCTTTTGTTGGAGCCATTGGGCATGAAGGACTTCCTTTTTCAACCTGGGTTATAGCCTAGGTTGTAATAATAATAATAATAATAATAATAATAATAATAATAATAATAATAATAATAATAATAATAATAATCAGGACAGGACCTGCAGATCAAATTTGTTGACAAAGCTGCAATCACATTGAGCAAACACATCGTTTGCATTCATATCAAACTGACAACTGACAGGACAAATTGAAGTTGATCTAGCTCCTCAACAAGCAGGCATAAACTCCACAGGAATATCAATGGGATAGATACCAGAGCAGACGCTCTAAATAGCACGATAGACCTAGTCGATGTAATTATTATTTTGTAGAAGATGGGTCATAGTGACAGTCAGCAACAGGCTGCTGTCCCCCACACGAGATTATGATCAAATCCTACTTGTGTTTGACTCATACAGAGATGATTATCTAAGAAGTGCTATCATGGATAAATAAAACAAAGGAAGAGCATTAATCCAGCACTCTAGAGCACAAAAGTATATCATACAAAATGGTCGTTGCTTCTTCTGGGCATCCCAAGAGCAACAAAGACTTGCTATACCTTACTAACAACCATGAAGAAATAGACAAACTGGGTTTTGCTGGCATCACAGTGAAACCCATCAGAAGCACGCATGGTTATTTTCTTTCCAGATACACATGTCCTAGTGTTAGTCATAGGAAACCATAAGCTCAAACAGAACACATCTAATTCCTTGTCTCTGGGGTTATGGCCATAGATCCAATATAGAAAGTCTAAGAGGTTGAAAGAGCAAAGGCTTTGCTAATCTTCCATGCAATCACTGGTGCTGACAACACTGAATAAACTCTTGTATATGCAAAGCAAATCTGGCTGCAAATCTACATGAAGGCAGATAGAGATGAAATCAGTTCTTTGCAGATGTTTTTAATAGAGGCGAAAGTGATGGAAACTATGATGGTCACACTGAATAGCTACATCTGTGCAACCTACTCCAAGCTACCTTCTATCCTTGGAGCTCTGAGACAATATGTCCTGATAGTCCTTATCGGAACAAGATTGTGGGAACAGGCTAGCCTTGCTCTGCAAAATCCTCAGTTGGGTTCCTTGTAGAATGTTACCAAAAAGTCCTATAGCCAGGTGAAACTAACAATGAAAGACATCGTTTCAGCTCCAATGGGCATCATGTAGATAGCTAGCTGCCAATTCAAAACAGACTGTTCCTCTTCTGACAGATGTTCTTATAGAAAAGAGAACTCATCCTGTACTAATATGCTCCAGTAAGGCAGTGAGTGGTTTTCCATACAACGAAGAATCATCCTTTCATCTAACTCTTCATGTTGACGTTTCAATGCATCTGTATCCACTTCTGGGTCAGCTGATTCCACTTTTTCTTCCTCCACAAATCCTCCGGATAGCACAATACTCTAGTTTACTTGAGCTTTGAGCATCAGTTGCTGGGACAGGAAATTTGACAAGGCTGCCTTGTTCTCAGTGTGTGTCATGAATTTGTCACACTTCACTGGAAGTAAAACATCCTTGCTTACGTTAAATACCCTTTTATCCACGACCATGTAGTGTCCTTCTTTCAAATTTGAATTAATTTTCATAGTACCTGTCGAACACTACATCAATGGATTTAAACATTGTTTCTCCTCGAAGTCTGCATCAACAAACACTTCGGCAATGTGACTGCTCATTGATTAGGGGTGTAGCTGTTTCACCAAGATGTGTAATATCTATGAATGCAGGGCAAGGAAAAGGTGTTGTGATCACATAGTATATATCTGCTTTTGAACCAGCGAGAAAGATTTTATTTGTCTCAGCAAGAGCCAGTAGAACTGTTAGTAGTTCATTCGCCAATATGCTAGAGAAATTTACACGTCGACCACTTTCATAGGCAGTGATAAGGCATTGGATAACTTTCCAGTCTGCCTTTATGAATTTTTGATACTTTTCCGAGTCTTTATGTTTAACGTCACAGACTGATATAAAAGGGAGTAACTTGTTATGTGGTAGTGGATCACTAAACTTCGTCTTTCTCGAATCTTGATTTATGAACTTTTCTTCTATGAAGTTGTTCAACTTCTCTTGTTTTTTTTGTTTTTTTTTATGTACACGCTCAAGAGCCAATTTACAATCTAGTTTATGACAATGTCTTTTGCTGTAATATTCTGAAGGTCATCGCATGCCTCATCTACAACCAGTTTGAATGACTTCAAGGATGTGAAAAGGTTTTTCTCATCAAAGTTATCTTGTACTTGCCTTCCTTTGAATGATGTTTTTCAGCATATTATTTAGTATTGGCCCTGAAAGATTTAAAATTTGACACCGCAAGTATTCGTCTAAGCCATCATGAGGTTTGATGTTTTATCTCTCATTATTTATGTTAATGTAGGCAAATAGTACAAATACTATTTTCATTAACCACAATTTCTCCTCAGAAAGCTAGCATGCTGCACTCTTACTGAATAATCTTTTTGCAGTGCCTTGGTAATATGCAATTTCTACGCATATGGGGGCCATCTTGGATTTTCTATGCTAGTTGCAAACCTGTAAGAGATGCAGCATGCCAAACAACAAAAATGACTTTTGCTATAAAAATATCTGAGAAAACTTATTTTCCCACTCCTACCATAAAATGCCAGGGATTCTTATCTAGCCACTTTATTTTTTTTTTCATTTTTTTTTTTTTACTATTATATAGTGAACACGGTTAATTCTTCATTCAAGCATATGAACCCGAACCCTTATTTACTCATTCTAACGATCACTTCATCTCTTCATGAATCTATAGATATTAATATAATTATTTAAAGATCTGCAACCACATGTTTTACCTTACATACCACTATATTAGCATATTTTTTGCACTTATCCAGGATATTCACTCATCTATGCATGTCTCTCCCGTTGATGCAGTTACAATCGTTTGTCATTATTATTTCTTTTCCGATATATTTCTTGTTCACCATACATTCATTGAATAACTGCTGTATATTTTGGTCCTTTTTCATTGATTATCAAAAAGGAATTCCACCAAAATTATCTTCATTATTATTATTTTTATTATATTTCTGACACCATAATTGCATGTGTTCTCCCCAGAAACCCTCTTAACTAGACAATGCCTTGTCGAAGTCATCATGCTTCCACAGGGAGTATCTTTCCATGTTGAAACATTGTGACGGGCACGAGGGTTCTTGAACTTGGGGAAATTGCTCCCCAGTTCGAATCTAGATTTCTCTCCCTTTCATCAATTTTTCCTTCTCAACATCACTTCGACCTCCTGCTAATTTTATAAACTATCTTTCGTCTTGCTGTCCTAACTCTGAGTAGTATTTCCATTATCTTTATATATATATATATATATATATATATATATATATATATATATATATATATATATATATATATATATATATATATATATATATATATAAATATATATATATATGTATATATATATATATATATATATATATATATATATATATATATATGTATATATATCTATATTCCTTAAATTTTTATTTTATCCATTTATTGTTATCATTATATATTCTTAAATGGCGTTGATATTTCCAGTCAGTATTACTGCCCACTTAGATAAATGGGAGAAGGGATCACGGTTGGGAGGTATTCGCATTTAAACCTAAATTTGAGATTATTGGAATATTTCAGCTATCCCGAAGATGGTTTGGAACTTTTTGGCGAAACTATTCTTAAGGGTTGGGTCATCAGAATCCTGGGAATCTAATCCTTAAGGTGGAACTCTAGGCTTCTGTCTGAAAGCCCATCATTACAGCTATGGGGAGGATGATTCCATATTTAACTGGTCTAAGTCCTAACAGGCGGGTTTAACTCACACCTGTGTCTCTATATCTGTTTTGGTGCTATCCTCCAGGAAGGTTATACTGCAGAGTTGACCCTTTGGGAAGTATACTATCATTTTGCCGATAGTGGAGAAGGCAAATTTCCTTTTCAATGTATGATACTTTCTTAATATTCTCAAGCAGGTAAGCCAACCAACAAAACAAAAATAAACTAAACACATCCCCTTGTTATGGATTCTGGTGACAACGACCCCACTCCGCTGGATATACTGACTGCCCCCCCCCCCCCCCCCCCCCCATCTCCGTACTCTTGACGACCTTGGCTAATCTAATTAAGGAAAATTCTGTTGACGGCCAAGGAACTAATAGAGATGAAATGTAAGAAAAATAAATGTAATCCAAATGCATGATATACAAATAATATGCCATTATGAAGCATTCGTGAAATACGGATTAATTTCAAAGATGATAATGAAAATGTATAGCATGGATATCCTTCAGTAATCATGAGGAAGCTTTGAAAGCATTTTGTGAGATTTTCAAAATAAATAATAATTGTGAGATTACCGTAGTGCTACTCAATGCAGCTCCTGGAAACCTGGATGCATATTGCCTCAGTGACTGGTGTCAGTGTGAAACTGATGACACCAAAATAAATCCAATATCAGAAAGAAAGCCTAAGCCACCAATGTGGCTTATTGCAAAATCCAAGGCAGAAGAATTTAATTACTACAAATTCCTAAGCTAATACAAAGGAAAGTGGGTGCCATAGAGCGTGGAAGCATTTCTATATATGGCAAGAAATCCTTCTTAATTCATGCCAGATCTAGAACACAGATTTTTTATGTTAAATGATATCAAAATAGAAGAAAATCTCATGGTGGACATAAAAATACCCTTTGAATTTTAACTCTGGAAGAGGATTAAATTCTAACAAAGACTTATATGATTTCAGCAAGGATGAAATCTTAAATATGTGCCAAAAAGATATATGGAAGGTTCATAGGATTCCCAGAACCACTGTGATTATTTTCACTGTTGAAGACCATGATGTACATCGAAAAGGATAGAATACCAGTTCACCTTTACAAATAGGAACCTTTGCAGATCTTCAATTGCTTCAAATTTGGTTATTCTACAAAAATATATAAACATGTAAAGATCTGTGCAAATATTTCCGATCCTGATCATGTACCCTGCACTAATATTGCAATGTGCACTAATTGCAGCCAGGATCACAAGCCAATCAACAGGAAATGGCCTCAATATCATACAAAAGAAGTAGCTGTTCAAAAGTCGAATGCAGAACATATCAGTGTGGGATATGCGAGGTGACTTCTAACCAAAACCAAAAGCTATACCAAGGCTTTAAAATCTAATGATGGGGAACATCAAGAAATAATTGTAACACCAGTTAACCAGGTAATATAAAGCTTCCTATTGCTGAATCATCTTCGAAGAATAATGCCAAGCTTCATAATCAAGATTCAGTGCTTCTCGTCAAAAAGGCACCACCTCCTTCCTCTAAGTCTGCCACACCTCGGATGAACAGCCCAAGGGTCCCATCTCGGGCCGCACCTTTGCCAGGTCTAAGGGAAAAACCGTATGTTAGAGAGCTACTGGGTGTACCTGTCATGATGGAGGCACATAATCCCAAAATCCTAATAGCTCTCCATCTTTCAATCGAAAAAGAGGGAGATCACCATCCCTCTAGCCTCCAACTAAAATACAAAAATTAATAACCCAAATAGATACAATATTTCATCTAAAATATATGAATCTTAAAGAGATTTAGATATATCAAAGAATAATGTCGAAGTTCACCCTCCACCTCGACAAATAGATAAGAAGGCTGCTAAGAAAAACGTCAAACAAAGTTTATAAAGACCTACTCTTTCAAAGCGACTATGAGAAACTCCCATCAATCCAAAAACTCTGATAGGAAGACATTTAAGGCATCTTCCAAAAAGTAAGCTTTATTTTTTTCAACAACTTAACAGTAGAACTATCAAGGTCTCACGAGTAAATATGAAGAACTTAAGCTCCTCTTTCATGAGCACTCACCCATAATTATATGTCTACAGGAGAGCAAACTTGAAGATATTACTCCTTGTTTTTGCAAATATATCAGCTATAGGACACCATATGATCGACGAGTAGAGAGCCATAGTGGAAATCTTATATACATTCGTCAAGATGTTCCACGAATACTTTTGTCTATTCATACACCTCTGCAGCCAGTGGTTGTACAGATTAATATAGGAAGAAAATACACCATTTGATCTCTTTGTTTGCTTCCAAAGGACAACTTCTCATATGATAATTTAGTAGAAGTGATTCAACAACTCCCTCAACGTTTTCTCTTACTGGGAGATTTGAGTGATAGACATTCTTAACGGGGCGATGTTTTAGCAAACACATAGGGTAATATTATTCCATTAATTCTGGAAAATGGAGGTATGAGACTCCTAAATACAGGAGAACCCACACACTTTCATGTTCAGATAGGTACCTTGAAGTGCCTTGCAGTGACCTATAAGTTGCAAGCTCTAACTGCCTTTTCGATTTTCAATGGAGAACGTTAGATGATTGGCATACTAGTGATCATGCTGTAATTATTATAAATACGGACAATAATCCATCCTTACAGATATTGCCACGATGGAACCTGGACAAGGCGGACTGGAATAAATTTCGGGAGCTAAGTGAAGTTCAAGGGAATGCAGAACAATTTGAAAGTGTAGAAGATGCCATAGACTCGCAGAATGGAACTCTACATACAGCAGGAGTCAATTCAATTATAAAAGTACACTGGGTTATCAAACGGCAACCAGTGTCCTGGAGGTCATCAGAACTAAGTGCCATGCACAGAGTCACAAGAAAATCTTTGACTCAATTGCATAGCACAGTAAAGAGGAGAACTTAATAGTATATAAGAAATGTAGAGCACCGTTCCGTTGAGCAATGAAAACAGCTAGGCACCAGTCTTGGACATAATTTATTTCCCCTTCTGATTATGGGAAAATGAAACTGAAAATTTACCCCCGACCCACCACCTGTGTTGAGTGTAAATGGTTAGTATGTTGCTGAAGCAACTGAGGTTGGCAATGCTTTGGCTGAGCATTTCTCCACTGTATCATGCAAGTGTGTTACAGCTCCTGGTTATCTCTAGAGGAGCATTGAAGAACAGAATCTGTTCAATTTTATGACAGAAAAGGAGGAATCTTATAATGTTCTTTTTAACGAAAGGGAATTTTATTCCACAATTGCTACGTACATTGATACAGGCCCTGGACCAGATGGCATTCCATATGCAATGATTAACCATGTACCTGTTCTACAATAGTTACATAATTGTCAATATGTTTAAAGGTCCATAGAGTCAATGGAGAGGTAAAATATCCAAAAAAAGAACATCACATCCACTTGGTATGTACTTCATTCATGTTACTCGCAAACATTACATCCTCTTCACTCATTTTCAAGGATAACACATCATGGCATTCGAACTTTGCAAAGAAAGCTCCATCCATGAATTCCAAAGGAAGTTAATCTATCTAGTGGTTAAAAGATCATACAATTGGTTATGATCCTTCCCGTACTAAATTCGAATTGCATGAGGTTGTAGCTAATAAAAAAAAAAGTGTAAATCATTGATTAATTGACTTATAATGCTGGTCATGAAGTATTTAGACTTCGTCCATATAATTGCCAATTTACCACCATCGCATTAATTTGGGCATAGGTAAAGTTCGATGTAAAAAGGAATAATTAAAATAGTAAGAATACAGTGACAAGGATATAAGATGTAATTTGGAAGGCAATAAATAAAATAGCTGTAGTATACATACATTACACAAGGAGAGTTGAAGAGGAGCACAAGCAGAAACATATTACATGTGTCCATCTTACAGATACTACCTCAAGAGAGGTAAAGGGGCCTTCGACGAGCCACACAGTACTATTACTATATTGGACCCTTCTCCCTGGTTACGGTTTATTTTCAATTTGCCTACACATACACCGAATAGTCTGGCCTATTCTTTGAAAATTTTCCTCTGCCCTCATACATCTGATATCACTAAGATTACCAAACAATTCTTTTCTCAAGGGGTTAACTACTGCGCTATAATTGTTCGGTGGCTACTGTAATCTTGTGAATGGTAGAAGAGATTCTCTAGCTATGGTAAGGAGCTCTTCTAGGAGAAGGATACTCCAAAATCAAACCAGTGTTCTCCAGTCTCGGGTAGTGCCATAGCGTCTGTATCATGGGGCTCCCGCTGTCTTGGGTTACAGTTCTTGTGTTGAGGGTACACTCATGCACACTATTCTATCTTATTTCCCTTCCTTTTTGTTTTTGAAGTTTTCATAGTTTATCTATGAAAAAATTATTTTAATATTGTTACAGTTCCAAAAATATTCTAATTCAGTAGTTAATTACTTCTTTTGTTGTTTCCTTATTTCCTTCCCTCACTGGGCTACTTTCCCTGTTGGAACCCTCGAACTTATACATTCTGCTTTTTCAATTAGGGTTGTAGCTTAGCAAAGTATTATAATAATAATAATAATGATAATAATAATAATAATAATAATAATAATAATAATAATAATAATAATAATAATAATAATAATAATAATAATAGATTCCAGTGACAGTAGTGAGTCAGGCGCAGATTTATGAGTACACAACACAATAAAGATGGTAATTGATTTGGACATTTCCGTCTATTACCTTTATAGTAGTATCTCTATATATGTTACTAATATATACTAAAATGCGTTATGCCTAGGAATATGACTAGCATAAAGGGGATAATTTAGTATATCCCAAATGAGCCCATGCAATAATTGTTACCTCACATTAGCTGTCTCTCTACTTCGGTGTTTATATGAGGAGGTGTAAATTAACCTAAAACAAGGGCTAAATATGCCCTAAATTCTTACCTATTACCCTTTCAAATAAGATAACAGAGTTGGGAATAGACTACTTACTACCTAAAGTACCGCAAAATAACCCTACATGAGGACCAATCACCCTATTTTAATGTACTGTATTTCAATCTAAAGTGGAGACCCTACTATACTGCTGAAATGAATGTTCTTGGGAGTGATATATTTATAAAGACTTATATGTTTGCATAATCCACATATGGTAGCCTGCGCTTCGTGTTGCATTTTACAATGAATTCCTCAATATGCACACATGTAATAGGGTGTGTAAAATGTATTATCATTATTATTGTTACTAGCTAAGAAAATAGCCCATTGAGGAATGAAGAATGAAACAGATAGAATAGTGTGTCTCTATGTACCCTCAAGCAATAGATTTTTGACTCGAGACAGTAAAAGACTGGTTCAGAAGCTATGCCACTACCCACAACTAAAGAACAATGGTTTGATTTTGGATTGTCCTTCTCTCTGAAAAACTGCTAACATAGCTACAGTGTCTCTTCTACTCTTACCAAGTGAAAAGTAGCCACTGAACAAATACAGTGCACTAACAATCACATTCTGGCAGATGCTGGAGACAAAAGTTCTTGATTGTTTTAAATATATTATCACAAAAATACATAATTCTTAAGCTTTCAATGCTATTTCCCCTTCGTCATAAGAAATGCATACAGAGATTATTTTGAAAACCTGTTTATATAGTTGTCCTTCCAGATGTTCTGATTAAGATTAGTTATTAGGTTTAACAGATAAATGATGACGATCTACCACAGAAACAATATCTGTATTAGCTTCTCAATCCATATCTGAAATGTCGGCTTCCAGAAAGACATGATCCGAATTGATCCTGTGCAATCTACCAAAGGATGTGTTTATTCTGTGATTATCTTCCAACAGTTAAGTAACAGAGTATTATTTCTGTAATGTATTCTTGAAGCTTTTTTTCTTATGTACACAAGAAGACCCTTGTCTGTATCCCCATCTATTTGCCTATCTGGGGTCTTAATCTTACGTGATAATCAGGATGGAGTTATTAAAAAAATAAAAAATAAATATATCGAAGTTTTCACTAGCTTTTGTTTTTCTGACACTCATTCATGCTCCTTACACGTCTTTCTATATGAAAGCAGAAGATTTTATATGTATACGGAAAACTGGGATCATTGCTATTGAAGAAATTCTGTAATTTTCTTCAAGTTTCATGATACATTTGATAATTGTGGATAGCTTTGCTTGTTACACAGCTCAGTCAAAAAAAACAAAAAATAAATAAATAAATAAAAAAAAATAAAGTATGCACTTATCATCATGAAATAATCCATTTTATAATTTTGAATATTCTCTCTTGGAATTTTTTTCGTACGATTTTCTTTCTGGATACAAGCCATAATTAAGTCCTCTAAGCAGAATATATCTGGTAAAGTTTTTAATTATTGAGAACTATTTTGCAGAAGTTGAAATGATTCAGGTTTAAAGGTGAATCTTAAGTGGCACAGGCAAGGGGCAGTGACATTACCCTGGCTAGTAAGACAATTCCATTTAATTTCAGTTGCCAATGCCACAGAACCTATTGGGTTTTTATTCAGCAAATAACTGGAAACAGAATCATTTGAAACTGACATAAACAAAGGATGGCATATGCCAGGATTACAGATCACACTCATCAAATAACGCCAGAGGAAACGGCGGAGCGGCTTTTTCCATTATTTGAGGATAAGCCAGCATTGGAAAATTGTATTTGCTCACGATAAAAGAATTCAGAAAAGTTCTGGGACATGTTCCGTTATATTACTCCATTACAGCTGTTTAAATATAAATAGCTAATAATATAATCCTTCGAAAATTAAAATGTTAATCCTGACGAAACGCGACGTCTGAAAATAAATATATTTTACGTTATTGTAAATATATATTCATCTTCATAAAGAAATGGATATCATAAACAACTCACTTCTTAATCCATTAACAAATGTAAGTTATAGATTGCTTGAATAGAGGTCAATAAGTCGTGGTAGGAAAGAGACGAAAACACAAAAAACAACAAAGCTTTGCATCAATCAGTTTAATCACCAAAGAGAATCTCAGAAGCAGAAGGATCAAAGAAAGCACGAATGATGAAGTATTTAAATCTTAATCAACCTTCGAATGATGAAATGGAAATAGAATAAATCAACTTTAAATTACCCTTGAGATATGTTTCACGTCTCTCTCTCTCTCTCTCTCTCTCTCTCTCTCTCTCTCTCTCCATATATATATATATATATATATATATATATATATATATATATATATATATATATATATAGTATATATATATATATATATATATATATATATACATACATATGTATATATATATATATATATATATATATATATATATATATATATATATATATATATGATAAATTTTGCACATTTTTACGTGTTTTTCATATTCAAATAAGCCATATATATTTTGATATATTAATGTCTGGATTCTCTTAACGACCTCGGGATCAGAGCCCCAGGCGAAATCTCACAAAAACAAGAGCTTGGCTCCGGCCGGGAATCGAACCTGTTGTTGTTGGGGTATTAAAGCCAACACTTGTTGTTGGCACGGGCCTTTCCCTTGGTTGGCCCGTAGGCCCTGGTCGGCAAGCTTATATAGACAGTGACTAACCCATTCGGCCAAATGGGTTAGTCACTGTCTATATAAGCTTGCCGACCAGGGTTCGATTCCCGGCCGGAGCCAAGCTCTTGTCTTTGTGAGATTTCGCCTGGGGCTCTGATCCCGAGGTCGTTAAGAGAATCCAGACATTAATATATCAAAATATATATGGCTTATTTGAATATATATATATATATATATATATATATATATATATATATACATATATATGTATATATATATATGTGTATATATATATATATATATATATATATATATATATATATACTATATATATATATATATATATATATATATATATATATATATATATATATATATATATATATATATATACAGGGGGGAAATCTAACTTCAAACCAAATCTTTCAAGTCTTTTCCATCTGTCAAACACACTTTGTAAATTTAGATAGGTCAATTATGCAATCACCATCATACCATAGTATCTCATATGTAATCTCATCAATACAGGAGACTTTCTTCTCTGTAATCTCTTAATTACTTTCCTTTAGAAGAATACTTAGCCTTACACATACTCTTTCAAATTTCGAAATACTATGGTCTGCCTCTTATCTATATTTTACATACAATGAAACTTCAAAAGGCTCGCTCAGTTGACCCAGGACTACATCCACACCGGACAGAATCTCCCCACTTGCTTCTTTATATTGAGATAATTGTTCATTAACTATTACCTCTGCTTTTCTATCATTTCATCTTCTCCACTGATATAATTTCTTTACTGTTTACCTCTTCCCATCTCACTGTATTCTTGCCTGTGCCTTCTCTCCCAATACAAATGGAGCTTATATGAATTTATTTTTCTTCCTCACTAACACTTTTGTCCATCCATCTCACAATTCATGCAATTTTCCCATTTTCTACATACTCAAATATTTTAAGAACTTTTTTTTTTCTAGGTGGTATTTCCTTTTATATAAGGCCAGGCACAGTTCATCTATACTTTCCCTTATTATATATACTCACACTTCCATTTTATCCAACTTTCTTTTCTTAATTACATTCATAGTTTAATTTTTCACTCTTTTTTCCTAAATAAAACTTTTACTTCAACGAAAAATTGATTATTTACTGTATACCTCCAACACCTCTGATTACATCCACCAACTCCCTTTCATATGTAGTTTGAACTAACACCTATATATATATATATATATATATATATATATATATATATATATATATATATATATATATATATATACATATATATATACCAAGGCACTTCCCCCAATTTTGGGGGGTAGCCGACTTCAAGCAAATGAAACAAAAAGGGGGACCTCTCTTCTCTTCGTTCCTCCCAGCCTGACAAGGGACTCCCCTACTGCTGCTACCTCTGAGGTCATCCAAGGCACCGGAGGAGGCAGCAGGGCCTACCGGAACTGCGTCACAATCGCTCACCCTTCATTCCTATTTCTAGCACGCTCTTTTGCCTCTCCCACATCTATCCTCCTATCACCCAGAGCTTTCTTCAGTCCATCCATCCACCCAAACCTTAGCCTTCCTCTTGTACTCCTCCCATCAACTCTTGCATTCATCACCTTCTTTAGCAGACAGCCATTTTCCATTCTCTCAACATGGCCAAACCACCTCAACACATTCATATCCATTCTAGCTGCTTACTCATTTCTTACACCCGTTCTCACCCTAACTACTTCGTTCCTAACCCTATCTACTCGAGATACACTTCATCTTAAACATTCAATTTCTGTCTCTCTATCACTTTCATTCTCCACAACTCCGATCCATACATCAAAATTGGTACAATCACTTCCTCATACAGAACTCTCTTTACATTCATGTCCAACCGTCTGTTTCTTACTACTCCCTTAACTGCTCCTAACACTTTGCATCCTTCATTCACTCTCTGACGTACATCTGCTTCCACTCCACCATTTGCTGCAACAACAGACCCCAAGTACTTAAAGTGAACCACCTCCTCAAGTAACTCTCCTTTCAACATGACATTCAACCTCGCACCACCTTCCCTTACCATACATCGCATAACCTTACTCTTACCCACATTCACTCTCAACTTCCTTCTCTCACACACCCTTCCAAATTCTGTCACTAATCGGCCAAGCTTCTCTTCCTCGTCTTCAACCAGTACAGTATCATCCGCAAAAAACAACTGATTTACCTCCCATTCATGGTCATTCTTGTCTACCAGTTTCAATCCTCATCCAAGCACTCGAGCATTCACCTCCCTCACCACTCCATCAACATACAAGTAAACAACCATGGCGACATGACACATTCCTGTCTCAGCCCCACTCTCACCGTAAACCAATCGCTCACTTCATTTCCTATCCTAACACATGCTTTACTACCTTTGTAGAAACTTTTCACTGCTTACAACAACCTTCCATGAACTCCATACAACTTCATCACATTCCATATTGCTTCCCTATCAACTCTATCATACACTTTTTCCAGATCCATAAACGCAGCATACACCTCCTTACCTTTTGCTAAATATTTCTCACATATCTGCCTAACTTTAAAAATCTGATTCATACAGTCCCTACCTCTTCTAAAACCACCCTGAACTTCTATGATTGCATTCCCTTTTTTATCCTTAATCCTATTAATCAGTACTCTACCATACACTTTTCCAACTACACTCAATACGCCAATTCCCTTTGAATTACAACACTCATGCATATCTCCCCTACCCTTATATAGTGGTACAATGAACACACAAACCCAATCTACTGGTACCATTGACAACACAAAACACATACTAAACAATCTCACCAACCATTGAAGTACAGTCACACCCCCTTCCTTCAACATCTCAGATCTCACACCATCCATACCAGATGCTTTTCCTACTCTCGTTTCATCTAATGCTCTCCTAACTTCCTCTCTTGTAATCTCTCTCTCATTCGCATCTCCCATCACCGGCACCTCAACACCTGTAACAGCAATTATATCTGCCTCCCTATTATCCTCAACATTCAGTAAACTTTCAAAATATTCTGCCCACCTTTTCCTTGCCTCTTCTCCTTTTGACAACCTTTCATTTCCATCTTTCAATTTCTCTTCAATTCTTGAAACAGCCTTCCTTACTCTCTTCACTTCTTTCCAAAACTTCTTCTTATTCTCTTCATATGAATAACCCAATCCCTGACCCCACCTCAGGTCAGCTGCCCTCTTTGCCTCACTTACCTTGCGCTTTACTTCCACATTTTTCTCTGTATCTTTCATACTTCTCAACACTATTACTCTGCATCCATTCTTCAAAATCCCTCTTTTTCTCTTCCACTTTTACCTTCCTTCATTCCACCATTCACTGCCCTTCCTCATGCTTCCTCCAAAAAAACTTCTTGCCACACACACCACTTGCAATCCCAACAAAATTTTCTTTTATTAACTTCCCCTCCTCCTCTAATTTACCAGTTTCTCTTACTTTCACTTCGTCATATGCTATTTTCAACCTTTCTTGATATTTGTTTTTTACCCCTGGTTTTATTAGCTCTTCAACCCTCACTAGCTCCATTTTACATTCACCTACTCTATTCCTCCTCTCTTTTGCTGCAACTAATTTTCCTTCCACCAAAAAATTATCAGACATACCGTTAGCCATACCCATAAACACGTGCACATCTTTCAATCTTCCAAACATTCTTTTAGTTATCAACACATAAACCATTAACGCCCTTTCTACCACTCTTCCATTTGCCACTCTTACCCATGTATACTTGTTTTTATCTTTCTTTTTGAAAAAGCTAGAACTTATCACCATCTCTTGCTCAACACACATATCAACCTGTTTCTCACCACTCTCATTTGCACCTGGTACACCATACTTCCCAATGACACCTTCCTTCTACCTCTCCAGCGCCCACTCTAGTATTTAAGTCACCCATGAAAACTACATAATTCCTTCTACCCAGTCCTTCTACACACCTAGTTAATTCATTCCAGAACTCATTTCACTCTTCTTCAATTTTCTCACAACCTGGCCCATACGCACTGACAAAAGCCCAACATTCCCCACCCAACCTAACCCTTACACACATTAACCTAGATGATATCTCCTTCTATTCCACTACTTCACCTGTCATCCATTCACTTAGCAATAAAGCCACACCTTCTCTTGCTCTTCCCCTTTCAATCCCAGACACTCTACCAGACATTTCACCAAACATCACTTCACCTTTCCCTTTCATCTTTGTCTCACACAAAGACAAGATATCCATCTTTCTATTCCTAAACATACTTCCAATCTCACATCTTTTACTCTCTATCGTACTAAATCCACGCACATTAAAAAACCCCAAAACTAGAGTGCAGGGAGCAGTCACCCCCCCCCCCCCCTCCCTTCCCCTGCTACACTTCTTTGATGTCTCACCGGATTATAATACAGGAGAAGGCGTTCCCAGACCACCTCGTCCCGTCCCCATTAGTTACCACTTACGACACGCAGGGATACGTTAGCGCTATTCTAATTTGTTTTTAAGCCCCCGCGGCCACAGGGGTCTATACATACACACACACACACACACACACACACACACACATATATATATATATATATATATATATATATATATATATATATATATATATATATATATGTGTGTATATAAATATATATATATATATATATATATATATATATATATATATATATATATTTATATGTTTGTCAGTATATATATATATATATATATATATATATATATATATATATATATATATATACATACATATATGTATACTCACATATATATATACAGTATATATATATATATATATATATATATATATATATATATATATATATATATATATATATATATATATATATATATATATATATGCGTATGGAAGACATAATTATTTTCGACTGGCAATAAAAAACAAGACTGTTAGATTACCAGGCTGGCTAGTAGTCTGTAAAAACATCACGTATTTTGCTAAGGCCTGAGCGATTATACAGCCCTGGATCACATAAAATCGCTTTTACAAATTAGAAATAATCTTTGGTCTCATATTTTGCCCTTACATACCGTCAAAATTGTGGTGTGAAGTAACTATCAACTCCTTCATGGTTGTTCAATTATTTTCTAATTATCTACTCATTAACTATTGCTAAACTTATTTTAATTCTATGGAAACAGAACATTCTTGTTCCAACCAATGAGAAATGGAAATATCGGTTTGTGTAGATTAAAGCTATCTATTTTTCTATGAAATTATCTGTGGAAGCTGTTTATTTCGAGTTATTGAATGTTAATTTCAAGATTAAAATATTGTAATGATTTGTAACTAAAAGATTATCGTTGTATTCTAGAACATGCGCTACTGGAATTTCTCGATCTGCACCCTCGTAAAGTGCGTCATATAAAAATCCCTCAGGAATTTTCCCGACCTTTATAGAAAATAGGTCTCGATATATAAAGAGAATGACTGACCGTTAGAGCAAAAACTTACCTCGTCCATCTCTGAGTTAACAACTACTCTTAATTGCTTCCAATTACAACACTGCTATTTTTTTTAGAAGAAGAGCAAATCTTGGTAGACGGATTATCATTAGAATCTGTATTCCTGATAATCATCTTTTACATTAGAAGATACGTCCTGGAAACTCCTTTAAAATTCGGCATTGAACTCCTTCAGCATCTACTGTATGTCTCACATCATATTTAGTTATAAATCCAAGTCCTGTATAACGCTACGAATCTATGTAAATGATCATTGATATGTGAACTATGAATATTTCATGAGTATTGTGAAATATTGTAAATTTTCAATTAGTCTAAAATATAATGATTTTTATATGCCTTCAGACTATTATTTACTTTTGGTGTTACCGTTTTGCCATTTTCTATTTTGAATAGATTCATAAAAGAATAAAACGTTAAAAGTAGATTTGACATAATCTCTGTTTAGATATAACTAACCGCAACAGGCAATACATTCATCACACCTATTTTATCGTAATATTATGAAATTCTACTTGGACGAAAAGAGTTTAATATAATTTTGCACTAAAACTGAATGAGCTTTCTACTTGCAAAGATATTCGAAACCTAAGGCAGAAGATCCCAGTAAAATTTGTTTTGAGTTAGTGTAAGACATTTTACATGAATATCATTATCATTATCATTATTACGGCAAATTTTACATAAAACAACTATTCAAAGGTTGTTTTTGTATTTTCCTCGCTACTTCGGTATTTAGCGAACAGAAACTGCTGCATTCATAGCGAGGTGTCAATAGAAACTTATCATCATTTTCTTTTTGAGGTCACATAACTATTTGATTTTTCCCATACGTGGATCCTGTAATAATGTGAAAGTCAGTAATCTTTATAAAAACGGCGATAAGAACGTAAAGAGAGAGAGAGAGAGAGAGAGAGAGAGAGAGAGAGAGAGAGAGAGAGAGAGAGATTTGGGGGTGGGGAGAAAGTGTAAATGGAATTTTCTTTTTCTTATAAAAGGGGAAACATCGAGGAACCTCCATTTCGTTATGCGTTTCTCCGCCGGTGGGATTTGCGGAATGGAAGTCAAGATGCGAATATTTGCATTCATGTTGATTATAAGAAAGATCTAATTTCAGACTATGTTTACATCAGCTACTTTCTACAAATAAGAAAACTAATATTAAAAGCAATATAGATTGATATTAAAGAACAGATTTTGTTAAGTAGAAAAAAGAATGAACGAGTTTCATTTGTATGATTATTAGGTAATTAATATTTCAATAAATTCGATATAGCTTATGATCAAAATAATTCAATAAATCAGATAACGATACCGTTTAAAACACTAATGAAAATCCATTTGTTTCAGTTAATCATCTTGAAATAGGAAATATGACTGAAACAAGGTCATACACACTTGTAGTCTTAGTTATGTAGTAAATTATAATAAGTGAAATTTAAAACAAATTGCTCATGGCTGAATCCTTAGTCTTCTCACTCCTTACTTTGTGATGTTTTTAAGTATTATTTAGCAATTCGAATGAAAGCCTAATGATTTTTAATATAATATATGTCCATGCATCGTAAAACTCTATGTGCAATAAGTTTTGTGATTTGAGATGATTGCAAGGGGAGGAATCATAGTTCTCTCGGTTGAAACACGTTCCGTACCCCGATCAGTCTTTAAAAATAGCGACTCAACCAATAACATTTTCCCACGAATCAAAATAGGATGGCATATTCATACACCTTAGAAAGTAAGAAGCGAGATGTGCACTGTAATATTTGATGTTATGAGAACATTTTAAGCAGTATTGTAGGTTTTGCTTATGCTGGTTGATTCAAATATGATTAAGATTATTTATTATTGTCTCTTCCGACTATTAACTGTTCTATTTACACAACTCTTAAGAAGATCTACTGTAGTTTTTTCTATCTTTTCTTATGAAGGGATATTGAAATATCTAAAATAAGAATTAAAAAGATTCACCCTTCTCTTACACTTGTTTCTGGATTCTATTTTCATTCTTGAAATATCCGGCGTAAAAGGGTAAAGGATACTTTGCCTGATATACGAATCTCTCTTAGGAATAAATTCTCATATGGTCAAAGCAGGAGACTTCCGATTTCTAACAAAAAATAAGTATATTTGACTCATAACATCTTTCCTTCGATTCTTTATTGAATTTCGATTTGAACTTGGGAGTTTGAGTTGAGAACACGAGAATAATTCTTTATTGAATTCTTGCATACTTATTGATATTGAAAATGAAAAATTGTGACCCTCTAAATCTTGTGGTCAAAGTTCTGACCATATCCTCATTGTATTTGGCAAACTTACTTGATTTTATATTATAGAAACTATTCTACAAATACGACCAATGGAGTTTTCATAATAAATACAACGTAGAAAACGACAGTTTCGAGTAGTGATTAAAAACCTACCTCGAATCATAATTATATACTTCGAAAGTTTATGGCTTTTGTTCAGAGGTAAAACTGCGAATTCTAACTGACAACTACCTGTCAATGATTAAAAAAAAATGCAAGTAGTAAAATTCACACACAGATACACGCACACAAACACACACACACACACACACACACACACTCATATATATATATATATATATATATATATATATATATATATATATATATATATATATATATATATATATATATATATATATGTATATATATATAATTTATATATATATATATATATATATATATATATATATATATATATATATATATATATATATATATATATATAAATATACAAAAAATTTTGTTTTTATTTGTGTGTGTTTATTGTTATACATAATACAACGACTATACCTCTATTCCAAAAGGTAATAATAATTAGCCATCATATATTTGACAGATGTCTTCGTTTCTTAAGCTGAAAGACGTCCCCCCTCATAACATATTGCTCTGCAACTGCACAGTCATTAAGGTGATGATTATTTATTGTGTCATCCATCAAAGCAAAGTATCAACTATTATGGAATGGTTTTTAGGCCTTTTTTTGTTCGTAACAACCATCAATAAATTTAGGTGAATTAACTTTAATCATTGATTTATTACAAAGTCATCATAGCCCTTTAGAGAAATATCTTGCTTAAGCCAGACTTGAACTCTATTACTTTTGATTATTTGTTAAATCAAGTATTAGTATTATATCGTATGTTTATTTCTTTAAATTTAAATATGATTATTTTTTTTTGCAGATCAAACTTTTTTGAAGATATTTCAAATCGCAATGTTGATTTGATTTAACATTCAATGTTTTAGATAAAAAAAAAAAAATGAAGAATAAAACTTATATTTGAAATGAAAAATGTACATGTTAATGTATCAATTATTTCTAGTGCAAATAGATGAATATTCCAGCTTCATGAATAGATTTCAGTAGTTTTTAGTAAATATAGAGTGATTTGCCTTATGACTTTTGTTCTACAATAGTTGGAATAAGAATAATTGTGCTTTATCGTATTTTGTACTTATACTCATTGAGGAATAAAAGCAGGCTGAAAGAAATGAAGGGATGCATGAGCAATATTGTGTGAGAAAAGAATGACAACTAAACTAGAAATCTCAATTTCTCATACCATAATCAGAAACTTGAGAATTTAAATGAAAGGATGAAAAGAAGCCGTGTCTAATAGAAGTATGAATGATGCAGTGATATTTTGGTGAGAAGAAATTACGAGAAATGCTCGGATAATAAAGATTAGTGATGTGATAAGAGAGTCTAGATTAAGATATTCATGAAGGCTGGGTGAGGCGGAAGGAAAATAGAAGCTTTGTGTGCAATTGTATGGGATTGAAGAAGAGGAGGGAGGCTAAGGTTTAAATGGCGTGATAAAGTAAAGGAGGAATATAAGAAGAAGGCTTTGGAGAAGGAAGACTTTCATTAATATGGCTGGAAGAAATACATCCGGGCAACCGATCCCTTAGTTTGTTAGCTTATTGATAACAGTGGGACGAAGAGTATGCAATTTATTTTCACCAAAAGCACTTTAGCTAATGAAGAACATGAAGAAGTTTTAGTATTTTTTAACTTTCAATGCAATCAAGAGTTTCCATGATATCATAAAGATAGACATCTTGAGTTATACAGGCTACGAAATAAAAAAAAATCATAAATTTTCCATTTTTTCTCTCTCTCTCTCTCTCTCTCTCTCTCTCTCTCTCTCTCTCTCTCTCTCTCTCTCTCTCTCTCTCTCTCTCTCTCTCTCTCTCCCTAAACATCAGGTCTTTAAGGAGGGCAGTTAAATATACCACTATAATGTTTGTCATTTAATCTTTATGGCTGCAGTATTGCCATTGAAACTCTATTGCTTCTTTACCACTCTTAATCCAATTGCAAATGCGGATGTCTCTAGTAGATCGAAAGAGTATCCGGAGAGGTTGAAGTTGGATGTTCGAAGAGAATCGCTGAATTGCAGTAAAGAAGATAGTTATGGGTAGTAGAAGATCTGAATACTGGTGGTCTTTACCACCTTGGATAGCGTAGTAAAGTTGTCTTATAGAGGATTTCGGGGATTGTTTCAGGATTTACAGAAGTGGAAAAGAAGAGCGGAGGATGAGGGATGGTTAGCATCTGACATCGTAGCTTTTATCATCTTTTTCCTCTTCGAAATCCCGACATTATTGAGCTGAGCCGATTTTTCTTTGATAGGCTACGTAAATCAAAATTTTCTTTTGCCATCTTGCATAATTTAGTGTTGTTTATTAAAAGTTACATCACGAAATATTCAGATGGAATCAGACCTCCTGGTTCTAAATGTTCTATTATTTCCCCTTAATTTGGTTTTGATACGAATATCATATGCACAACAAAGCTCAAGATCATATAATGTTCAAGTGATTTTCCAAATAAGATAAAAGAAAGTATGCTCTTTTTAGTGATATAGTTGTGTGTTTCTATATCCCTTTGACTATCATAGGCTACTGCTACTAATGCTACTACTAATAATAC
>NC_090726.1:71331093-71358593 GCF_036898095.1 Palaemon carinicauda | reverse complement strand
ATATACATATGCAGAAGAACCACGGGGAAAATGAAAATACGAAATATACGATTAATTCCTGACTAGTTTCGTGATACTTCTTCAGAGGACTGATTTATTGAGAGAGGTTTCTTAACATTTTATAGGGAAAATAAACGTACGAACATACATATAGGGGCTTAGAGAACAATGACACTCCCTTACCAGGTCAGCTGGTAAGGGAGTGTCATTGTTCTCTTTGCAAAAATTGCAGGTATGTACGAAGAATTCGTTGGAGGATCTAGCGAATTTAAGGAGCCTGTGATCTGCCACAAAGCATGAGGACCACGTGACGTTTCCCACTCTCTTAAAAGCAGCAATGGAGATATGCTCTGCCACAGTTCACAAGTCGTCCCACTTTGGTCACTATGAATGAAAACAGTAAAGAAAACAAACGTAAACAAATAAAATCTTCAATCATTATCAGTGGCATAGATAAGACATAAAGCATATGAATAGATAAAAAGATTTAAGATGGTCACTATGAATAAAATCAATAAAGAAAATGAACGTGAATAAATAAAAGGTACAATCATTGTCAATGAATAAATGGAAAATAAAGAAAAATATATAAAAAGATGTTAAATGGTCAATGAAGGAAATTAATGAAGAAAACGACCATGAATAAATAAAATGTGTAATCATTATCAATGACTTGAATAGAAAATAAAGATTATGAATAGATAAAAAGATTTATGATAGTCACTGAATGGAATCAATAAAAAAAAAAAAAAACGAACGGCAATGAATAGAATGTTCAATCATTATCAATGACTTAAACAGAAAACATCGAATATGAACAAATAAGAAATGTTAATAATCACAACGAATGAAGTAAATACAGAACCTCTATTTTTATATCTCCTTAGACAATCGTTGGGCAATCACTACCAAGTCGAGTGGCAATCTAGTGGTAATCGAGTGGCGTTCTAAAGCCATCGTAATAAATGTCACGGGAATCCGCACTAGTCATGATTATTCGTAAGGTGAATCACATGCTGAACGTAGTAGGCGGCGACTCCCGTTCGACTGGCCCTTCAACAATCGGTCAGGTCCAAGAATAAGATAGCGGGAATCTAGTAGGAAGTGTGCAGCAGGTCGCTCCGACAAAAAACAGCAGAAATAATGCTAGAGTTTCCCCCATTTCTTATATTTTACAATATCGCAGCGAGTCGCAGAGCTTAGTTGCATATGTGTAACCAAAGCCATAGTCGAGGCCAGGGCCAATCCACGAGTATGCCTTGCGATAAGCTCAATACACGAGATAAGAACTGGCAGCGCTGCAAAATTTTTCTTCCACGTTTAGAAGAAACGTTTAGTTTCGTTCTTGTTAGAAGCTAGGAAATTAGGGACGCATATAATGATTGGCCAAAAATATCATGAACCAATTATATTTGTGTTGTATGTTTTTTGCTGTCTTCATATGCCATACAATGGGAGTTGGAATGCTTAAGTTGACCATCGGGAGATATGGGGAAAGTTTAAAGTTTCCTTGGGATTTTCTGGTATTATTTTATTGCGCTAATCTCTTATTCCTTCATATACTGTATATATGTAGCCCTACCTATGAATTTTTATCATCATTATTTTAACATTGGCAGCAGATGCTATACCAAGCAAAGAGGTGGCTGATAACGTCAAACTTTTGAGAACAGTCTGAATCGCACATATAATTTTGAAATTTATATTAATTTTAGACCTCCCAAAGAAATGGAAGAAAATTTTGAAACAATTTTTTCTCAAAAAGGAAGAGATAAAATCAACATACGTGTTTATTTGTTGGTGAAGGATGAAAAGAGAAAGGATTCTTATCACTGGTGCTGCGAATTTCATAAATCTGATAACTGCAAAGGCAGAGCAGTGACTAAACTTGTAGATGGAAAGCATTCAAGGTTTGTTGAACACAATCAATCTCCTTGTGTCAGTGCTACCAGTGTTGCAAAAATTGTACATGAGTTGAAAATGCAAGCAAACTTAACAAGAGATTGTCCGTGTCAGATTATTCAATCAAGTACTATCTCCCTTCTAAAAATGCGCTGAGAAAAACTATAAAGCCGATTAGGCACCATTAACAACCATCAAAATTAAGGTCATTGGAAGAAATCAACATCCCGCCAGAACTAAAACTTTAATTAACTGGCGATTCATTTCTGGCAAGAGATTCTACAGTAGATGATGGCCAACTTTTGGTATTCACTATAACCACAAATTTGAAGAGATTATCAGTGGCTCCATAATGGATCACAGATGGTACTTTTAAGACCGTCCCTACATTATTTTATCAGATGTACACAATTCAGGCACCCGTGGAGCAGGGAAATTGTAGGGTCTTTCCACTTGTGCATATTTTAATTACTGGGAAGAGTGAAGTCATGTATAAACGTTTATTTAAAGGTTTGATTGACGTCGTCGATGAAAATTAAATTCAATTGAACCCACATATTATAATATCAGATTTGGAGATGGGTGCAATTCAAGCTTCTAAAACCAAATTCGCTAACATCAACAATAAACTAGGTTTTTTTTTCACATAGGTCAGTGTATATGGCGAGGAATTAAGGCAATTGGATTATCAATTCGGTAGAGCAATGATCAAAACTTTAGTTTAAGGATTGAACATTTATTTGCCTTGGCATTTCTGCCATTGAATGAAATTCCGAAAGTTTTTGAAGCCTTAAAATCCTATTTACCTGATGAAGCGGAGGACACTGTAATGTGGTTTGAAAATAATTACATAATTGGACAAGTAAGAAAGCGTTTGTGTAATTGGGGTGTCACCCGTGCCCCACCATTATATCCTACTTACTTACTTTACATACTTCGATGGCTGCTTTTCCGGTCCCATACGGCAGGGGAACTCCACTCTCTACAGGACCTCCACTGTCGTTTTACTGTGTTCATTCAGAATATTTAACATTTCATTTTGAGTATTGATCATTTACTGTTAAATCGTCAATGTTGTATGACTGTTGAAATAAGAAAGTCTTCAGTTTCCTCTCAATGTCTTCAATCATGCGAATGTTTTGTGGGAGCTTATTATATAGTCTTGGGGCCACATACTTGAAGGCTCTGGAGCCTAAAGTAGACATATATCTAGGTTCCAACTGTTTGAAGCATCTGTAACTATTTTCGTGTCAACACGATTTGTAGGCTGTGAAATATGTAGCAATTGTCCTAAGTATTTTCGACAACAGGTTCTGATAACTTGGTGGGTTATTGTACATATTTTAAAGTCAATTCTCGCTTTAGTCGGCAGCCAGTGTAAATCAATTAGTAAAGAGGTGAACCTTTCTCTAGGTGGGACACCTTTTATCAATCTTTCTTCTCTGTTTATTATGTTTTGTAATTTCCTAAGGTGCACTTTCGGTAAATTGTAATAGATAGAGTTGCAGTAGTCAGTCATGGTAATAACACAGTATTATGGATTAACGTAATTTTTTTATTTTGATTTTTATCAGCCTTGTTTCTACATTTATTTTTTATGTAAAATTAGTGTAAATTTAGTTTTTTCTGTTGAAAAGCTGTTTAACCTCCTCCCCGCTCATATTAATTTATCAATGTCTAGTTTAACAATTTGTTTTCTTTTCCGTGTTTTCCGAGTCCTTGGATGGCAACAAACACCGGAGTTTACCAATGAGGAACTCATTCGCTAAAGTGATGAGTCGAGCTAGTAAGGCTTCGTAGACCTACTACAACTGCTGGCTAAATTCAGCCTTCTTGAGGATTGCTCCACCCACCGTTGACTGCTTTGCGCAGGTGCTTTTCTGCGACCTGCGGTGTTTTGCTGTTCCTGTGGGCTCTCTTCTGGAGTCAGTAGAGCCTATGCATTAAAATCCTGGCTTTGGGGAGGACTCTGGAGAGGTGGCCCCATCACTGCATCCTCGTCATGTCTAGCTGTGGGAGCCTTAGAGCTCGTGGATATACGTAGGGAGGCCGCTGCCAGGTAGGAAATATTATCTACCTTGTTTTGGGGGTTGGGACTCCATGTCCCTCCCTTTGGCGAGGAGTCTTATGGAGCTGTACTCCCTATAGTAGTGGTGTGCCGGTGGAGCCACTACCCTACTATTTGGAGCTGCTGGAGTTTTTTTTTTTCTCCAGCCTCAAAGAGTGTGATATGGCTAGGTATTTAGTGTGTTATTTTTTTAGTGGTTAATTGTTTTATTTAACTCTCTAGTTGAGAGTGTGTTGTTGCCCGTAAGGGAATGTTATTGTAATTACTCATTTGGGTGTTTAATTATTAATTGACTCTCTCTCTCTCGTTGAGAGTGTGTGGTTTCCCGTTGGGGAATTTTGTTGTTATTGTTCAGGAGTGATAATGTTAATTTTAAATCTCTTTCAGGTGATAGGGATGTAGGTAGAGCCCAAGGAGGTTCTCCTCCCACAAAAATTTTTGCCAATAAAGACTTCCCAGGTAACAGGTACAATGGGAATAAAAGCTCAGGTCATAAATGGAGTTGTTATTGGTGGAACAAGCCCGGGTATTTCCAAAATCAATGTAATGCTCGGAGGATGTACCTAGAGTGATTTAATCAAAGTCTTCTAGCCTTGATTAGTTATAAGCCAGAGGTTAGTAGCCATAGTCCTGTAGACAGACCGCCAGTAGATAGTAGTTTAGTAAATAATAGCAAGCCTAATGTTTCTAATCCCCAATCATGACTCAAGTACGACAAATATGTGTGGCCTGGAAATTTGAATTTTGACTCTCAGGTTGTTCAGGTGAAGTTTTTTAGGGACACTGGTTCTGCTAGGTCGTTAGTCCTGAAGAGGGCTCTAAATGGTTTTGAGAAATATACTGGAAATTTTTTATTATTGGGAGGTTTTCCGGATTCAGTTGTGTCCGCTCCTTTGGTCAATGTCCGCATGTCTTTTCCAGGATATGATCGCGTCACTGAATTGGCTGTGGTGGATAGTCTACCTATTCCGGGTATTGATGGTATCCTGGGAAATGGTATGCTGGATAGTGAGGGACAGGAGCTGTTCCCTAAATTATCAGTAAATGCTTGTCCTGTGGCTGTTATGACTCGGTCCACAGCAAAAGCGGCTAATTTACTTGATATAAATAATGATGATGACTTAATGTTAAGTAGTGTAGAGTTAGATGTTTTAAGGCCCGGGCCAGTAGAGAGTAGTAGTAATGAAGTAGTTAATATGAAACTTGATTGGGATAGAGCTGCTTTTATTAAAGCTCAAAAGGATAAATTTAATTTTTATTTGGGTAATGTTGAGGATCTGACTAAACCTAGGTTTGGAGTTGTGAAGGGCTTACTATATAAGTTTAGTCGTCCCACATCTGATAATATGAATAAAACTGGTTGGGTGGAACAGATTGTGGTACCTTCTCAATTTAGAAATTCTGTTTTGGAGTTAGCTCATACTAATCTCTTTTTTTCAGGTCATTTTAGTGTGTTAAAACTTTTCATAGTCTGGCTAGGTATTCTTGGTGGCCTGGAATTAAATTGAGCGTGAAGTAATTTATCAGAGATTGCGAGATTTGTCAGGTTATGGGTAAACCAAATCAGGGGATCCCAAAAGACCGGTTGCTTCCCATACCCGCTATAGGTGATCCTTTTCTGAGTTAGTAATTGATGTGGTAGGTCCTTTACCCAAAACTAAAACAGGTTACGTATATTTACTATCATGGATAGAGCCTCTCGCTTTCCTAAAGCTATACCTATGAGACGTATTATTTCCAAAGTTGTTTTTGAAAAATGAATGAATTTTTTTCCCAGGTATGATCTCCCTCGTGTAATTCAGACCGACTGTGGTACGAATTTCCCGAGTAAGGTATTTAGGGGTAAGTTTGCTGAACTTACCATTCAGCACGGTATCAGCGTACCTTATCACTCAGAGAGTCAAGGAGTGGTGGAAAGGTTCCACCAGACCCTCAAGTCTGTCCTGAAGAAACATTGATATGGTCATGATAGCAACTGGGACAAAGCCCTCCCTTTTGCTCTCTTTGCTATCAGGAATCACCCTAACTCTTCCACTGGAGTAGCTCCTTTTAAGTTGGAATTTGGGCACAAGGTCTGTGGACCATTGGAAATTGTTTTTGAAATGCTCAAGTCCAGCTGGAAGGATTAGTGGAAGACTTGAAGGGAAGAGTGGTTAGTGGTGCCTGGAAGTTTGCCAGGGAAAATTTGGAACGGTCCCAGTCAATAATGAAGAACAACTTTGACAAAAAGTTAAGAGGTACGATCATTTGAACTTAGGGAGTTGGTTTTTGTGCTGAGTATGGACCCAGAGTGTTTTCTAGAACCAAGATATAAGGGCCCTTGGAAAGTTTGAGGAAACGGTCAGAGGTTAACTATGAAATTGAAGTTCCTGGTTCAAGCCGTAAATGTAGAATATTCCATGTTAATCGTTTGAAACCTTATATCGATAAGCAAGGTGATCCATTAACAATAGTTTCCAAGCCTGTGTCTGTGGTATTGGATTAGTCTCCCGAGGACTCTGACGAGTTAGCGTGTCAGTTTCCTTCCAATGCATTGGGTAAAAATATGCAAAATTTGTAGATGTTAAAAAGTAGTTTAGAGCATTTAGATGTTAATAAACGGGAAGATGTACTTAATATAACTTATTCCTTTTTAGATCTTTTTCAGGATGCTGCAGGTAAGACAAAAATTTTAAGTCATGACGTTGATGTAGGTGATGCTTTCCCTGTGAAACAGAGTCCTTACCAGTTGAACCCTGTAAATTGAGATTCTGTCAGTAAAGAGATAGAGTATATGTTGAAACATAACCTTATTCAACCATCAGTAAGTCCCTGGAGTTCTCCTATTGCATTAGTAAAGGAAGCAGACGGTATGTTTTGCATGTATGTGGACTACCATAAAGCGAATACCCATACAAAAAATTATTCTTTTCCTCTCCCTCGTATTGATGATTGTCTGGATCCGATTAAGTCTGCCAAATTTATTTCTAAGTTGGATCTTTTAAAAGGTTATTAGCAGGTTCCTTTGTCCGACCGAGCTCGTGAAATATCCGCCTTGGTCACTCTGTTTGGCCTATATGAGTGTAAGGTTATGCCTTTTGGAATGAAAAATGCCACATGTACTTTTCAAAGGATTGAAAGGAGTGGAAATTTATATTGATGACTTCACAGTATACAGTAATGACTAGGATTCCCTCATGCCAAGGTTACGTAAGGTTTTTGAAGCCCTTAGGTCTGCGAGGCAAAGTTGTTAATTTGGCCAAGTGCAAATTGGGTCAGGCCAAGGTTTGTTATCTGGGTCATGAAGTTGGTTTAGGTCAGGTGGCTCCGAAACAAGCTAATCTTGAGGCCATTATAAATTTTAAAAGGCTTGGTAATGTTAGAGAGGTAAGAAGGGTGCTGGGTATGACGGGTTATTACCGTAGAGTTGTGCGTAATTACTCTGATCTTGCTCAGCCTCTTACTAGTTTATTAGAAAAAGGAAAAAAGTTCTGGTGGTTGGATCAGTGTGAAGAATCTTTTAATAAACTTGAATAAGTGTTAATTACTAAGCACCTTTTGACTTCCCCAGATTTTCAGAAGCCTTTTGTTATAGCAGTAGATGCTATTGACGTTGGCATTGGAGGTGTCCTCTTCCATAGAAAGGAGGACGGTGTTCATCCTGTGTCTTACAATAGCAAAAAGCTCCTGGTGGCTGAAAAAAGTTACTTCACAATAGAAAAGGAAGCTCTTTCTTTGGTCCGAGCTCTTAACTATTTCAAGCCATGTGTGACAATTTTTTCTTTCCTGATTGAGATATGGATGGATCACAATCCTCTGGTTTTCATCAAGCAGAGGAAAGGGGCAAACCAGAAGATTTTGCGCTGGGCCCTTTTTCTGCATGAGTTCATTTTGATTGGAAAACATGTTAAAGGGACTGACAATAGAATTCCTAATACACTTTCAAGAATTTAGTGTACTAGCTTGATCCTTCTCATACGCAGCCTTACTTGTTTCTCCCTTTAATGTTGTATGAAAAATTTTTGTTTGGATGTAGTTCTGTTTAAAATATAGCTTTATAGATAAAGTTTAGGAGTTTTTCTTTGAGTGTTATACAATCTAGTGTTTTCTAAAGGTTCCCGTAAATTAATTATTGGTTTGTTCTGATTTTGGACTGTGTATTATATATATGACTTTTTGGGGCTATGATGCCAGTGTATTGTAGGTTAAGGTGTATGTCTGTGGGCATACCGGTAAGTTTATATAAGTTTTGTTAGGTCTATTTCCATAAAGTTGGTGAGTTTTGACGAAGTACGGTAATATTAGATCGCCAATAATGGTAAGCTATATAAAAATCTTGGATTGTATTTTTTAGTGGTACTTTCTGTTTGGTGTTATGTTTGTTATGTATTAGTATTTATTCTTACTTTACAGGTGCATTTCCATTTATATATAAAAAAGTAATAATTTTTCCGTCCAAATGTTTTTTTTTTCTTTGGGGAGGAAGGTATTATGGATTAAAGTATTTTTTTATTTTGATTTTTATCAGCCTTGTTTCTAAATTTAATTGTTATGTAAAATTAGTGTAAATTTAAAGTTTTTCTGTTGAAAAGCTGTTTAACCTCCTGCCCGTTCATGTTAATTTATAAGTTTCTAGTTTAACCATTTGTTTTCTTTTCCGTGTTTTCCGAGTCCTTGGATGGCAACAAACACTGGAGTTTACCAGTGAGGAACTCATTTGCTAAAGTGATGAGTCGAGCTACTAGGGCTTCCTAGACCTACTACAACTGCTGGCTAAATTGAGCCTTCTTGAGGATTGCGCCACCCATCGTTGACTACTTTCTGCAGGTGCATTTCTGCCACCTGCAGTGTTTTGCTGTTCCTGCGGGCTCTCCTCCGGAGTCTGTAAAGCCTACTCATTAAAATCCCGGCTTTGGGGAGGACTCTGGAGAGGTGGCCCCGTCAACGCATCCTCGTCATGTCCAGCTGTGGGAGCCTTAGAGCTCGTGGAGATACATAGGGAGGCCGCTGCCAGGTAGGAAAGATTATTTACCTTGTTTTGGGGGTTGGGACTACATGTCCCTCCCTTTGGTGAGGAGTCCTACAGAGCTGTACTCCCTACAGTAGTAGTGTGCCGGTGGAGCCGCTACCCTAATATTTGGAGCTGTGGGAGTTGTTTTTCTCCAGCCTCAAGGAGTGTGATATTGCTAGGTATTTAGTGATTTTTTTTTTTTTTGCTTGGTGTTCAATTGTTTTATATAACTCTCTCTAGTTGAGAGTGTGTTGTTTCCCGTAGAGGAATGTTATTGTAAATACCCATTTGGGTGTTTAATTGACTCTCTCTCGTTGAGAGTGTGTGGTTTCCCGTTGGGGAATTTTGTTGTTATTGTTTTAGTGATACTTGGTAATTATTTATTGGTTAAAGTGTTCACTTAGTAATTTGTTAATCATTGTTATATGCTTTGTTTTAAGTTGTAAATTGTTAGGTAGTCACAAGGTTGGCTTTTCAAAAAATTTCTTGTTAATGAATAATGATAATTTTCCCAAGTGTTTTCGTTACCACTGACCAATTTTACCACAGATGTTACTTCCAACACTGTTCTCCCTATCTGTGCAATAAGAACTTGCACCACGACCCGCCAACGGTCGTGAAATATTTAGTGACCGTGACAAGTTTCTTTACAGAATTTTGGTCCAGGTACTTTTTTATAAACGCAATATTTCTTAGATGATAACCAGCAGCTTTTATTACATTATCTATTTGGGTATTTAGAGACAGGTTACAGTCAAGAAATACGCCTAGATCTCGAACTTTACGAGATATTGACACTGAGTCATTATTTATGTTCCTTTGAATATCACCCAAGTTTCTCACACTGTTTCTCTTACCCACCACCATGAATTCAGTTTTGTTCTCATTTAATTTTAGTTGTTTAAATATCATCCATTCTTTAACAGCATCAAGGAATTGGTTTAGAGTTTCAGTAGTGTCATATATATCATTTATGGAGAAGTATAATTGTGTGCCATACGCAGATAATTTGAACTTCACGCCATGCCTTTGTATTATTTTCAATAGAATAATATTTTAGATGCAGAATAAGATTAAGCCAAGTACACTCCCCTGGGGTACTCCTCTTTTGAAGGGTTCATATGATGAATAAGAATTTCCAATTTGTACACAGTAATTTCTACCGTCTAAGTAGTCTTTTAGGTATTTGAAGGCTTGAGCTTCAACGCCGATGGAACGTATTTCATTTAGTAGAAGTTCATGCACAACTATATCAAAAGCAGCACTGACATTGAGCAATATTAAAATACCACATTTATTTTCATCCATCATTTCCAGCATATGATTTACAGCAGAGCAGATGTCTGTCTCCGAAGAGTACAGTTTTCTGTAAGCAGATTGGTTGTCAGGCAGAGCTTCTACTACTTCTAAATGACTGACTAGTTGTTTAAGAATTACATATTCAAGTACTTTTGAAATAAAGGATATATTCGAAATAGGTTTATATGAGCTTAATTCCTGGTACTCCAGTACATTTTTCAGAACTGGTGTGACTATAGCCATTTTCTCAGATTTAGGAAACTTACATTCATCAATGCTTGCATTTGCTATTCTCATTATTATATCGGCTAGACTAGAAAAGTTTCTCTCTCCAATTACTTCAGATATCGGCATAGGATCGATCGCGCAGTTTATTTTCTTTGCTCTCTTGATAATTCTGGTGATGTCATCATGTGTTACGTTATTAAATCGTATTAACTTTGTCTGTGTACCTGGTGTATCATTAATCTGATGAGTATTTACAAATGACCTGCTTATATTTTAAATTTTGTTTTCAACGAATACTTGAAAATTATTTGCTAGTTCCTGGTCACTGTATCCATCACGGAGCTTCTTTTCTTTTACATATCCTTAGGAGATGATGTAACTTATTTATGTCTGTTGCTGCTTAGAGGATCTTTCTCTTATAGTATTCACTTTTTTTTCCTTCTTAGTAGGTAGTTATATTGACACACAGCAGTTTTGTATTCTACCCAAGTACTTTCAGTTTTTAACCTATTCCACTTTCTTTCTTTATGTCTTTTTCCCTCTTTTAAACCAAGGAGATTGGTCTTTTACAGTTATAGTCGTTTTCCATCAGTGGACATATAGTATCATATTCTTTTTTACTCACTCTATTATAAGTGGTTGTAAGACAGTTAACCCACTTAGCTCTCAACAGATGTTGGTTATCATGATCACAGGGGACGTTGATAGCATCATTTGTTTTCTTTGTAACTTCTTCAATAAATACTGTAGGAGAAAAATTTGATTTATGCCTAAAGTTTATTTTCTTTACTAATGCATGTTTCTGTAGAGGTAGACTAAACGTAATAAGTTTGTGTACTGGGGAGATAGTACATTTCTCTTCAACTTTTATATCTGATACAATATTATTCATGTCATCACTTAAAACTGAGTCCAACGTATGCCCATTAAAGTAGTTGTACAGTCGACATTATTCACTAGTTAATGTGATTCTAATAACTCACTAATCATGTTAATCATCTCAATGAGAGCACCGGATTCTTCCAAAAAGATACTAGTGTTTGTTCTAGGATGTTTTCTAGATTGTTACAAAGGATATTTTCCACATTTTTTTTTTTTTTTGCGCAAAGTTTATTTCTATATATTCAAAGCTTGTTACCCTAGTTTTTTTTCAACATTTTGAGATTTGAGTAACTTTTATGAATAAAGAGTCCGACACCCCCAGCAGATCTACCTTCTCTCAGTATGTGAAAGAAGGCGTGTGTGGGGGGCGTCATTTCAGTGATCTTTGCCTTATCCAAGTTATTCAGCCATGTTTCAGATAATGCTAGCATATCCAAATATTTCTCGTTTATCAATTCTCGAATTTGAATAGACTTATTACCTACAGATTGTATATTTACATAGCCACAGTTTATGACATCCTTAGTAACCATGATCAGTATTTTTTGCTAGTCTTTTCAATTCCAAGTCATAGGCTTTGCAGTCTCTAGAATTTAATATGTGGTTACTTGGTTTGTTTGACTTTGTGCAGTTTATACACTTTGACACTTGCGAATTACACTCCTTGGTGGAATTTTTTCCTGAACATTTCCCACAGACTTTATCATCATTCTTAGACTTGCAATCTTTTTCAAGGTGTCCCTACCTCTGACAGTGGTAGCAGGTGATCACGTGGTACCTATCACGTAGGTTATAAGTACCCCATTGTAACGAAACTTTGGCCCCATTATCATGAATAAACCTCCGATCACATTTCGGCACTTGGTGGGTGGTCCCCCCCCCCCCTCCTGAGGCATTTTTCTTCAGGACTACACTCATCTTCTTTTCTATATTTTGGATTTGGTCCAGGCAGCGATTTCTTTGCTACATCATCTTCATCATTGTACACATTGCATATCATTACTTCTGGTTTTAGTATTCCATTTTTTTTTTTCGTTTCAGTGTCAGCCGCCAATGTCTGAATTTTGTTTGTCGCCTCATCCCTGATCATTTTAAGTGCTTGGTCAACCTCGCGTTTTGTTTCAGTAATTTTAGTTGTTGTATTAGTTGATTTATCAATAGATTTTTTTTCCTTAACTTTATTAGCAAACTCGGTTTCTCCGGTTTTGGGTCTATCAATGTTTGAAGTGTTGCTTTAATTGATTCCATATTCATGGCAAGAATGTAAAATTTCTCAGTGAGGTTGGTAGTCTGGGTTGAATTTGCTGCATGTGCGCTGAGGTCGGCAAGTTTGTTTTCCAAGTCATCTATTTTTGCGTCTTGTTCATTCAGTGCCATATCTCTCACGTTCACATCTTCCTTTAATTTTGATATTATTAAACTAGCTTGTCCGGCTTCACGTACGCAGTGTGGGCATAACCAATCTAGGTTATTCCGTTCATTATCAATGATGTCTATCACTATATGCACGCATTTCCTATGATAGTCTATTACATTCACACCCTATCCATTTTTTCCGTTCTCCCTTCGTGGTTTCACATGTGAGGCAGAAATAGTTAGGAACAGACACAGTGTACTGTTTCTTATCACTTAGGATTTTCCATAAGATTAACTAATATCTTTTCAATGATATTCTAAGCGAGAAACAAAAAGCTAAAACACGACTCAGGGCGGGTGTTCAACGGAGCTCGGCCCAACACGTCCACACTCTATTATGTTGTCAGTACATGACTCCATGCAATTAGGAATTCCCACGCTCCCAAAATAGAAAGTAGAAGCCTAACATAGGAGGTGGGAAAACGTCATTGGAAGAGCTCATGATGGTATAATCGAATAGTTATGAAAGGAGGAGCAGCAAGTCAACATTCAAATTGAACACACTCATCGAGATTAAAAATCGCCGAAACGACAAAGACAAAGAATTATTCCTGAAGAACGCCTGACCAGGCTGATGAGTGAACGTGGAAATTGAAATGTATCGGATTTAATCTTCGTGAAATACCCCACAATTCATCTTTTCAATCATTTAATGAATTTATTGAGTTTAGCAATTTTTAGCATAACATGATAAACACATTCCGTATACAAAGTCCCCTGTTTCATTTATTTGTGAACTCATTCTTTAATCATTTATCTATTCATCGTAATCGTTATATTGTGGTTGTCATTACTACTTTTCTTGTTCGTTTTTATTATTATTATTATTATTATTATTATTATTATTATTATTATTATTATTTGCCATAAGAATTATGATTATACCTTGATGAACTTACAATAAGAAATTCGGATGAGAGTATAGTTATGATTTGGCTAGTTAGCACACTAACTAGCTCCTTTTTGTGTGAAAAATTGTCAATAAAATATCTGGAATTTGAAATTTTGATATTATTTTAAGAAAGCAAATTGATTATTTCCCCATCGGAATTTATTTTTTCTTCCCTTCCTTTTCTCTCCTAATTCCAGTAAATATGGGCTGACAAAATATAATCTCTCTCAGGGGAATTGATAAAGATAACAATTATCTCTATCTTTGTCACTCTCATCAAATCTTCGGATAAAGATATAGATATACATGGATATTGGCCATGGATAGAATCAAGACAATGGCGATTATTTTGATCAAATCTTTTTGACTGCTGACCGTGGCGGTCAGGAAGAACACCAATTGTGGGGATTATGGCTGTCCGGATTTTGGGTATATCGGTTACCTGGAGACTCGGGTTTCCGGCTTTGGTCTTCGTCTGTCGGGTTTACAGCTTTCGAGTTTGTATGCCACTTACGTAAATAAAAAAGGTTTCTTTTTGTTTTCTATTATATTTCAGGAATTTAAAAGTATGTAAACTTTTTGTTACATGATTATAACACATATAATAAACTTTTCTCAACATAATTCTGTTTAAGTTTCCTTCATTAGATAGTGAATTAGAGGTAATTTAGTAAAATCTTAATAACTAACCACAGTTTCTCCTACGTATTGCAGAGGCACTGCATTGGATACTACTCATCCATGAAAATAATTTTGCTGCAAAGTATACCATTTTTCTAATGACGAACATCTTTTGGAAGTCTCTTGTTTGGTATGTTGATTTAATGGAAAATAGCTACCTACTTGCAAAGATATTGTAAAGGATGCTGTAAAGGGTGGTGGTAGGACTAATGTAAGTAGTATTGAAGGAAACTGTTGTAAAAGGTGGCAATAGGACTAATAAACAGTAAATAGCATTGAAGGAAACGCTAATGTAAGAGGTGGTAGTGTGGCTAATGTAAGTAATACTGAAGGAAACAATGCCATATAATACGTGGTAACAGGATTAATTCAAGTAAGATTGAAGGAAACGCTGCTGTAAACGGTGATATCAGCTAATGTAAGTAATATTGAAGGATTTGAGGTTAATATCCTGTCAAAAAGGAGAATTTATTTACAACATTACCAAAGTAACATTCGATTTCAATTAAGATCTATGAATGAGAAGAATATTGGTATGGTGATTTTTTCTTTATTATTTCTTAGCTCAAACAATTGATAACCAAAGAATTAATTTTTTTCTGCTGCCAGTGTTATTACCTTATTCAATACTACTGTGCTAGCAGGAATTTAGGGTACTTATGGCATTGATGCTCAATTGCATATAAATATTACTGAGGATATAATCATTATTCTGCATCAGAATTGCCGAAATATGAGGACAAATTAAAAATTATATTATAATTCTAATTCTGATGACATAAAAAGGTTTTTCCTTTTAGTTGTTTAACTGCTCAGTTCAGTAAAGTAAATATATATATATATATATATATATATATATATATATATATATATATATATATATATATATACATAAATATATATATATATATGTATATATATATATATATATATATATATATATATATATATATATATATATATATATATATATATATATATATATATATATATATATATATATATATATATATATATATATATATATATATATGTATATATGTATATATGTATATATGTATATATATATATATATATATATATATATAGTGCGAAACAATTTAACAATTGAAAGGTCATTTTAATTTTCAAAGGATCATACACTAGAAGAGAGAACATTTTTCCTCTTTGTTTGATTCACAAATAAGAAATCATTTGAAAACTTTCTGCCCTGAGCGCGAAGGCCAGTAATGCATTTTCAAATCAGTAATAACGTTTAGTTTTTATGAATATCAAAAGCAATAAAACGAGTAAAATGAGAACACAGATATGTATATGCGTGTCTGTAAAAAATAGTTAAGATTTTAAAATCCATGCAGGTATGTATCGTAAAACAACGTTCAAGAAATTGATAATTATTATCGAAAGAGCTTGTGATGTATCTATCTGTACCAACCGTGTATTACACGATCGTACATAATTCATTTTGTATATATTATGCTTGTATCTTTGCTCTTCCCTCGCACTAAAAAGAACCAGAATAAACATGTCTGCGTTTCGCCTCTGTAACATTGTCTGTCTTGTGAACATGAAAATTCCTGTTGCCTTGGGCTTTTATATATAAAGGAGAGTGTTCTATAATAAATTAACTCAGTTACTTCCATACTGCCTTTGAGTTCATAACCTTCTCTCGGCCGTCACATTGGTGACCCCGGAAGTCGACTCGCTCCCACCGCCTTCCACCCCCACCACCCTCGCCCCTCCATTGTTGGTACTATGACGTACTCTACAGAAGTTGGCGCTGCGGCTGCCCCATTGAAACTTCCACCGTTTGCCAGCGGAGAGGCGTTTGCTTGGTTTCAGCGCGCAGAAGTCCAGTTTCGCATCAAGGGCGTGACTCGCTCAACCACCAAAGCAGATTATGTTCTTGCGGCGATACCCGAGGACACCTTCCCGGAAATATCCGACTGGCTTTGTGAACAAGGAGACACCCCAATAGCGTATGACGCCCTCAAAACATACCTTCTGCAGCAGTACTCGCCGTCGCCAGCCGCCCGTATAGCAAAGCTTTTTCAGCTCTCGCAACAACCGTTGGGGGACCAAGGGCTTCGCTTGCCCTCAGGGAAATGACCAGTATCGCTCGCCTTCAACCTGCCTCAGACGGCTCTCCTCGTGAGGTGAACCTACTTCGTGCCCTTTGGATACGCCGTTTACCCGGACCTATACGCGCTGCCATACCCGATGTTGATAGTTTACTCATTAAGGACTTGATGACCAAAGCCGACGCCCTTTTGGACAGCCACTTCAAGACCTCCATCAACGCCTCCACCCCTGACGAAGAGGATGCCTATTCAACGTCAACTGAAGCTGATATGAATGCCGTAGGACATACACGCCTACCCCGAGACGTGCCGAAGCAGCGACAAAGCCGCCCACCACCCACCAATCGCTCGCGCCCCAACAAACGACTTCTACAGCCACTTACTACCTCCCATCCGCCGCAGTTTTGCTACTACTACTTCAGATTCGGGGCAACCGCAAAGAAATGTGCCGAGGATTGTCAATGGCCAAAAAACGTGTAAGTAGGCCATCGCTCGTGGCGGTGGCCTCCCGTGTTTCTAATCTTTCCTTTTTACAGGATGCAGGAAAGGGCGTGCGATTTTTGGTAGACACGGGTGCTTGTCGTTCTCTTTTGCCAAGGAAACTCTCTTCAAGACACGACGTAGTCTGTCTAGATCTGCCGACGTCCACTTGGTAGCTGCCAATCCTCGGTGCTGATTTCTTCTCTCATTTCCACCTTCTGGTCGATGTCGCCCACTGACGATCGGTCAACGCAGACTAGTACTTGTCGACACCTCTTCAACCCGCCCCCTCTAACCTCGCTCTCCACATCAGTGCACCCACGGATGCCTACGCCCACCTCCTCACGTCGTACCCGGAAGTTTTCCGTCACGGTTCCTGCCAAGCACAGTATTTATCACCATATCAAGACAACGGGACCCCCAGTCTTCGCAAAATTCAGACGTTTGGCACCGGAACGATTGGCAGCCGCCAAACAGACGTTTGCCGAAATGGAGGAAATGTGCCTTTGCCAAAAGGCCTCCAGCCCATGGTCATCACCCTTGCACATCATTCTGAAGAAAGACGGCTCCCTCCGTCCGTGCGGGGATTACAGACGCTTGAACATGGAAACAGAACCGGATCACTACCACCTACCAAACATTGCCGACTTGACCTCCTACCTGCACAAAGCAAAGATTTTCTCTACGCTAGACCTCCTGAAGAGGTATTATCAGGTGCCTATGAACCCAGAAGACATCCCCAAGACTGCCATCACCACTCCGTTTGGTACATACACCTTCAATTACTCCTGTTTTGGCTTTCATAACGCTGGGGCCACGTTTCAACGTCTCATGGATGGCATCTAAGGGGACCTCCCTTTCTGTGTATGTTATGTGGACGACATACTTGTGTTCTCCTTAAAAGAAGAACACCTCCGTCACCTGCGCATCGTGCTCGACCGCCTGCAACAAAACGGCCTTGTAGTCCGGTACGACAAGTGTACCTTTGACGCCAGCGAAGTGTCGTTCTTAGGGCACCGCATCACTCCTGAAGGAGTCCATCTCCTCCCTGAGAGGGTAGCAGCCGTTCAGAACTTCCCCGCGCCCTCGACCGTCTAAGCTCTGCAGGAATTCTTGGGCATGATCAACTATTATCACCGTTTTCTGCCAGCCATTGCCGCCACTTTTGCTCCCCTCTACGCCTCCCTCAAGGGCAAGCCAAAGGACCTGAAGTGGGGTCCCCTTCAAGAAGCAGCCTTCTGCAATGCAAAGAAGGCCCTATCAACTGCTGCGGCTCTCACTTTTCCTATCCCACATGCCCCCCTACTTCTCTCCACCGATGCCAGCGACGTCGCTATTGGTGCTGTACTCGAGCAGGTGGTCAACGGCTCGCCCCGCCCATTGGCCTTCTTCAGCAAAAAACTGTCCAAGGAAGAATCAGGTTATTCTACCTTCGATCAAGAATTGCTGGCGGTGCACTTGGCTGTCCATCATTTTCGCCATTTCTTAGAAGGTATGCCCTTCGTCATTCGCACAGACCACATGCCTCTGGTGCACACCTTTACTCGACAGTCTGATGCCTGGTCCACCCGTCAACGCCGACATCTCTCCGCCGTGGCTGAAGACAATTGCACCCTTCAATACGTCCCTAGGAAAATGAATCCCGTTGCCGATGCCCTGTCAAGAAACACGTTGGCTGCCGTTCAACTGGGATTGGATTACAACACCCTGGCTGAAGCCCAATGACAGGATCCAGAGTATCAAGCATGTAGGACATCCTGCACGTCCCTCCGTTGGGAAGACTTCCCCCTCAAAGACTCCAACACCACCCTCCTCTGTGACGTCAGTACTGGTAGACCGCGACCTTGGATTCCTGCTCCCATGCGCCGGCAGGTGTTTGATTTCATTCACGGCCTTTCACATCCCTCGTGCTGTTCTACTGCACAGCTGCTGATGGCAAAGTTCATTTGGCACGGCATTTCTAAGGATGCTAAGGATTGGGTCCGCGCCTGTACAGTACTTCTTGCCAAACTTCCAAAGTACATCGACACACGGATTCCGGAGTGGGCACCTTTCCTTAACCTCAGCGGCGTTTCGCACACATTCACTACGACGTTGTAGGCCCCCTACCCACATCACAAGGACATCGTTACCTGTTTACCGTCATCGACCGCTCCACTTGAGCGCCTAAAGCTATTCCCATGGAAACTGCAATGTCTGCCTCATGTACATCTGCCTTACTCTCTGGATGGATTGCAAGATTTGGTATCCCTGAGCATATTACTTCTGACAGGGGAACCACTTTCACCTCTCAATTGTGGACATCATTAGCGAATCTCCTGGGCATCACCCTACATCAGACAACGGCCTACAACCTTGCTGCCAATGGAATGGTTGAACGTTTTCATCGCACCCTCAAAGCAGCTTTGATGTCCCGCTGCAAGTATTGCAACTGGTTTACTCAGCTTCCCTGGGTCCTCCTGGGACTAAGGACCACTCCTAAAGACGCCCTCGACATCTCGGCAGCTGAAATGGTGTATGGCGACCCGCTGGTTGTCCCTGCCGAATTTTTTCCTTCTACAACCTCCTCCGACGATCTCCAGCGCTACGTCATGTCGTGGTAAAATTTACTCCATGCCGCCAGACTTACAAGCCCCCAGCAAAGCATCACATACCAACAGACTTGCACTCTGCAACGCACGTCTTCCTGCGCAACGACACTAGCAAGCCAGCGCTAACGCCCCCTTACACAGGCCCTTTCCTTGTGATCCGCAGCAGTCCAAATGCATTCCTACTAAACATTCGTGGCAAAGAAGACTGGGTCTCCATTGATCGTCTAAAACCTGCTTATCTTCTGCCAGATGACCCGCCTACAGTTCGCCTCTCTAGATCAGGGCACCCTATTTAACATGTACAGTATGTTATTTTTAGGGAGGGAGCCATGTACCATCTGTGTGTTACACGATCGTACATAATTCATTTTGTATATATTATGCTTGTATCTTCGCTCTTTCCTCGCACTAAAAAGAACCAGAATAAACATGTCTGCATTTTGCCTCTGTAACATTGTCTCTCTTGTGAACATGAAAATTCCTGTTGCCTTGGGCTTTTGTATATAAAGGAGAGTGTTCTATAATAAATTAACTCAGTTGGTTCCATACTGCCTTTAAGTTCACAACCTTCTCTCGGCCGTCACATATCACTCATAAGGAGAACAATATTGATAGACCGAAAAACATCAAGATAATGTTACACTAATGACGTTGTTTACATATAAATGAGGAGCGATGTGCATAATAATTACTTTTCAAGGAACATTATTTATCATATATTGTCTAAATATAGAAGATGAAGATTAGAACAGTAATCCAAAACTATAATGAGCTGTACTTTGCTTACTCTGGAATCTATTAACTGTGTTTATTCTGGCGAATACTGTATTTTACACTATGGATAGAAATTATTTCTACCAAGTTTATTATTTCAGGCTAATGAGAAAACGTAGACTAGAAGCTATATAACCTGACGCTATTGCATCAGTTTTACTTATGTGAGAGACTTATTTCTAAATATATCTGACGATATCTTTAATATTACCATTCACATGAAATAGTAACTATGGTATTTCAAGGGATATGGATGGATGTTTCCATTCCTCTGTTGCTAATTTCATTGCGTCGTAGCATTAATTTACAGGGCCGGCGTTAAAAGGAACAGACATTCGAGATGATATTGATTATCATATGATTGCAATATTATCCTATATACAAAATTTGCCTCAAAAGGCAAAGCTGTCGTCTTTTGCACTAAAATGAAACAACAAGAGTACAATTTCTGTGAGATTCTTAAGTTTGAATTGCACGTCCATGAAATAAGGTCAAATGAGTTTGCATGAAGTCATCCATGTTCTAGATTTTCTAGACAGGTACTTCTCATTTTTTTTTTTTTTTGCTACATCTTTTGATAGAGCAAGGCTCAAACTTTCATTATATAAATGACAGTTTTAGGAATTTAACGGGTTGGAATATCTCAGCTAGGAGCGAATGTTCTCAGAGAGGCAAGGGCACAAGGGTAAGAAGATTGTAATTAAACCTTCCTCTTATGCAGGGTAATTAAACGATTAATGATATGGGTATCATACTGCTTTCCATAGATTATTATGAAAAGTCATCTTTTTGTGTAATACTATTACTATTATCCATAATTTTATCTTTACTTGACTGAATATCCTATACTTCTAAATTTATTATATCATTTAGTATTAACGTCCAGACAAATTTAAAAGAAACTTATCGTCACTGACATAATAAAACGTTCTGTTGCTCTTATTGAATTACAGGTATTTCATATTGGTACACGTTTTCCTTCATATCGCCTGAGTTTAGCAGATAATTAGGTTGAAACAACATTGTTACTGTCTACACAAAGGAAGCTAAAGAAAGACACTGGGCTTTTTAGAGAGAGAAAAAAACCAAACAATGAAATTAGTTTTTTTCTTTACATCGAAGACATTATGGTTTAAATTTTTTAGACATTTTGTGGCTGACGAAAACTTAGTTTCTTAATCTTTTTTTAAATACCTTTTCATTTTCATCTAGGATAATTTAAACAATAAATTTTCCCAACTCTATGACCTGTTGTTTTGTATTTTTCATTTAATGTTTTCCATGTGACACAATGATATTTTTCAATTTCCTTGACCTTTCCTACGAGAGAAATTGGAAGGAGGAGCCTGGTACGAAAGTGGTTGTTTGTAAAGGGGAATATTCCTCTTCTCATCTTTTTTAGTCTGGAAGAAAAAGAAAAATTTGTTTGATCATGCAGAAAATCGAAGTTATTTTAATGTCTTAAAGGCTTATTTGGTAATTTCCATTATTTGTCCTCAATAATAATTAATTTTATCTATATATGTCTGTAGTGCTAATACCTTTTTCATTGTATCAACTACTGGTCTACATGTTTGTATCTATGAGGTTCTCTCTCTCTCTCTCTCTCTCTCTCTCTCTCTCTCTCTCTTGCATTTATGTTCGTACCAGCGGACTACCTGGGACTGCTCAAGATCACAATCACTCCTTTCTTACGCTAATCTCTTTGTTTTGTGATTTTAGTACAAATAGTCCTTAAAGGCTAAGGTGTCTGGTTTCAGTTGAAGTTTCATCACCGTAGATGTTCACAAGACAAGCTCCACCCTCACCCTAAACCCTCCCACCCCCGCTGTGGTGCCCAACCACAACAGTGGTCTCTCCGGTAAACAGTTTAAACTCAAGGTCCCGGTCTACGATTGATCTGCTATCATGCGACCATGCTATCATGTTAGGCAAAGATGTTACCACTGTACAAGTCAGGAGTCTAGTAATTCTTGCAAGCATAAAATTTTAAGCATAAACTTTTTTGAGATTTTGATTCATCAGAAAATATGAACAATTTGCACAATATAGTGTTAGTATGTAATTTTGAGTGAACAAATATTGTTCAAACCTTTCCTGATTCTAGCATAAACCTAAAAAATCGATCTTAATTCATAATCCAGGTATTTTCAAGCTTAATTGAACTTCCGAATCTTTAAAAAAATATCTTGCCTCGGCAACACTGATGAATTTTATTTATTAAAGTAAATTCCTATTTTCAATCATTCCCGAAAACATTGTATAAATACTGAACCATATGCATAACCATAAAAAATATTAAACACCTATGTAGAAACAGGATTTTATTGTTACTGTGCACATTTTTGTTTTTGAGGGGGGGCGGTCGTAAATTGGTGATTTTATATCATCATTAATCCATTAATCATTTCTATTCTGTTTTTCAAGATTATTGGCCTTAGAAAACTTCAAAGTAATCATTTACCCTTGGTGTTTAGAGTGAATTTGTCAATTAGCAAGGGCAATAAATTTATATCTTAATAGTTTATCAAGGAATGTGGTTTCGCTTTCATATTTTGCCAAGCTACTAAGGTTAGGCTTTTATAAAATGTTTCTCTTGATTCTTTTTCATTATCAAAAGAAACAAGACTGATTACCTAAAACTTTTGTGATCACTACAAGTTTTTCACTGTTCTCTGAGAAAGAAAGAAAAAAAAAGAATACCATTACTAGAGCAATTCCATATTTTATAGTTTTGAAGTTAATGTTCTTGTTAAATGTATTTTAAAAAGTTACATAACATGGGATGCGCTAAATTTGGGTATCTATCAGGCAATTTTTTATAAAGAAAAATATTGAAAAGAAGTGAAAGACTCAGTGAAAGTTATTAGGAATTTGAATAAACAGAAATATCCGGTTGAAATTTGACTGACTTAGTTATTCAGAAATAGCGAAAAAAAATCAGAAAAAGGTGAAAATTAGGACTTGTGTGTCAGCCATTACTTCGAGAGGAGTTGCTGAAATGTCTCTTAGTGTTATTCTCATCATCATTCTTTCTATAGATCTTTGAGTTATAATTTCTAAGGCTTTAATAAGGCTCCAAGTTTCTGATATATATGCTAATCCAGGTAAGATACCTTATTAAATAGATTTCTTTTTAAAGAGTGACATTTTACTTTTCAGAATCTCATTTTGTTCACCAAACTCTCTCCTTCCTATGCCTATCCTTCTTTTGATTTCAGCCTCTTGTGCTGGAGAAACACTTACTGTCAGTCCTAAGTGTGTATATTAACAACATCGTCTAGAGACTCATCCGTAGCCCTTATTCCTTGTCTTTCAGCATTCTCATTGGATGCAATCTCAGTTTTACTCGTATTCATTTTCAGTCTTACATTTCTGCTTTCTCTGTTCAAATCTTCTAACTTTTTTTTCTTTTGCATATCCTCTTATGGACTCTGTCATCTGCAGGACTTAGGTTTTGAAGATATTCTTCATTAATACTGATTCAAACATTTTCTTAAAAAGTTCTAGGCATGCTCTCTCTCTCTCTCTCTCTCTCTCTCTCTCTCTATATATATATATATATATATGTATATATATATATATATATATATGTATATATATATATATATATATATACATATATATATATATATATATATACATAAATATATATATATATATAGATTTATATATATAGATTTATATATATATATATATATATACTTATATATATATATAGATTTATATATATATAGATTTATATATATATATATAATTATATATATATATAATTATATATATATATATATATACATATATATATATATATATATACACATATATATATATATATATATATATGTATATATATATATATATATATGTATACATATATGTATACCTATATATATATATATATATATGTATACATATATATATATATATATATATGTATACATATATGTATACCTATATATATATATATATATATACATATATGTATACCTATATATATATGTATATAGATATATATATATATATATATATATACATATATATATATATATATATATGAAAAACAAAAAAATAGAAAAAAATAAATTTATACCTCATATTGGGATTGAACCCTACCCCCTTCAAATGAAAGGTATGGTTGCTAGTAATCTTGCCACCAAAGGCTCAAAAAGGAGTCGGAGTTTAAGTGCTTGCCGAACCACTAGGTGACACAAAATTGGGTTGACTTTCTTCCATATCGACTCATCATGGGTAATTATAAGATAAAGTTATCACTTGTGTCCCATGGTGGGTCGTGAAATCGAGGAAGACGCGCTGGTATGACACGGATGTGTCACCAGGTAAATCCTGAAATGTAGTCAACACTTAGGTCCCGATTCATTTAAGATCGTTCATTGGTAGGATTGGTAGGGACCTTATATTGAATTTGAAGGGGTTAGAATTCGACCTAGTATGAAGTGCAAATTTATATATATATATATATATATATATATATGTATTCACCTGATGTCTCGCCAGGTAAATCCTCGGACAGCTAGCTAGCATCAGGTTCCGATATCTTTTATGGTCTCTCGTTGCATGGTTGGTTTTGACCTGGCCTTTCATTAGAAGGGGCTAGCGTTCGATCCCAAGTATGAGGTAGAAATTTATTTCTATTTGAACACGATGTTGTGTTGATATTTATCCATATATATATATATATATATATATATTAGTCCAGCAGATATGTCAAAAAGATGTTCACTTCCGGAAGAAAGAATGAAAATTTGTATACAGGGGTTTTTAAGTATGCTGAATCCATTTCCAACCGGATCCACACTGACAAACCAAGGGGTCCTACTTAAAATTAAGAAATCCAAAATGGCCGCCCTGTGTATTGCCGATTTTGCTATTTCATCAGAACATTGGTTCTTTTTTACCTAGAAACATGATCTTAATTCAGATATATAGGTTTTTAGGGTCAAGGAATGCAATAAGACTCCTTAAAAAAACATAAAATGTAATTTAGAACAAAATTCAAGATGGCTGCCCTCCATGCATAATGCAAACCAGTAAACTATTTGTCTATTCGGCATATAACTACTTTATTCACCTTTTCACTGTTATTAATAGGTTTTGGGACAAGAAATTCAATAAAGCATTTTGATTCCTATAATATGTTCACCAGTAAAAATATCTAGTTAAAGTTTAAATAAATTTCGATGCACCATTGAAAGCAATATTGTTCTTTCTCGTAACGCACAAAGAATAGAGATGTACACTTGTCATTTTCTTATTATATTGGGAATATACATTGGACAAATGGTTTTACTGAAATAGTATTAAGATGAAAACAAAATATTGAAATGTTTTAAAAAATTTCAAGAAATAAACTTAATCTAATCTGTCAATGGCCTCTTCACATTGTCCACCACAAAAACACAGCTGTGTGCACGGGAGGCTTACTTTAGCACACTGACATCTTCCTGTGCTCCATTTTTTACAGGCACACTTAATGAGTTCTCTGCAGCCCTTTGATGCTTCTGGCAGGGTACTCCATAAGGGCACCCACATTCTCTCACTGTCAAGTGTCCACCCCCACTCAGAAGGACTCGGAAGTGTTGGACTGGCTTCCAATGCCTGACCCCAGATGTATCCAGCTTGATAAGCAGCACGCTTTACATGTTGTAGATGTTTTCCAGCTTCCGATTACAGTAGGAGAAGAGGTGCTTCCTGGCTTTATTTACATCAGTGAGTTGCGATGTGCAAGAGTACAGCAGAACCACATATCTTTCAAGTTTCTTCAGGTCCACTTCTGTAACTTCACGTGGAGTAGCAGACAGTCTTTGAAACACTTCAGTGATTTCTGGAAATGATTTCCATACTTCCCATGCAGTCTTCTTACCGACAGAGCTAAATGAAGACACCGTGTCGCATCCTGATATGGGATGCATGAATGGGAGGCCTCTGCAGTAATCATTGCCAAGCTCACTAGCTATGACATGTAAGACTCCATAATTGGCTTCATCCTCCTTGTTTTGGCATGTTCTGGTCAATGAGAGGGGTCGTCTGAAGCTCTGTGCCTGAACATTCATTAGTGACATGCTGAGTAAGAGATATCGCAGTTCCATGGAATGCACTTTTCACTGAAGTGGATGAAGGGTTGTGGTCGATGTTGTCAAGATTTACTGTTGCGAAAAGACCCTTTTTTAGGACTCTGGGGTATAAAACTGCAACATCTTCAAAAGAGGACAATGCACTGTTTGCTACATCAGTTGCTATCTGTTGTACACGGTCATAAGATACAGACAAACCTTTCTCAAAAAGGGTGTCGATTAAGTCACGCTTTCTGGTCTTATTATGGATAAGCAACCCTATATACAAAGGTAGTCTTGTTTCACATTCCAGGCTGTGCCTAGTCATTGGAGCAGTGGCTTCTCTTCTACTACATTTGATTGTGTTGAATGTAAACAATTCAACTATGGATATTGCCGCTGTTTTCACAACATGGTTGTTTTCCGTCTGATTTTTTATATTTGTACCACCAAGTACCATCTGAACTAACGCCATCAAAGAGGCTGTGTTTTCATCATATTGCTCATCTGTTTATGATCCTGTAAACGAATAGTGCTTCTGAAATATCTCATTTCTGATTATATTTGCAGCTCTCATCAGAACTACAGCATCAATATCACAGTCATGTTTCTTTGCTTCCCACAACGTTTCTCCAACGTCTTCCTTAAATGTCAGCACGACCTCATACTTGCTTTTATGTGCTTCCAAGTCAGGAATTTGTGCAAGAAGCTTTTCCTTTAAACGAGTTGAGTTTGTTCGCTCAGGAATATCACTAACAAGTTTCTGAAGGCGTGACCTGTACAGTCATACAAGGTTTGACAGCTTGAAAATGTGTTCAGCGTGTTCTACTTCTTGCCGAGACTCTTCAATATAGGATACCAATTCTGCAAAGGCTATAGACTCCGGTGTTAGATCTGGATCCTCCTTCACAGCCTCTTTCCTGATGTGTGTGCAGTGTCTGTTGCATAAAGCAGTTAAACACTGTTTGTGGTATACAGCATCTATTGCAGTCATATCGCCTGAAAACAGCTTGGCAAGCAATCGGGTATCGCCAAGTTCTGTTGCCATTTTCCGAACATTTGCATCAATCTGTGCTGTAGCAGCTCTATGATAACCTTCCTCCACTTTGTCATCACAAAAGAAGCAGGATAAGCTTTTGTCAGTT
>NC_090726.1:71323593-71326093 GCF_036898095.1 Palaemon carinicauda | reverse complement strand
AAAGGGTGGCGATCTTAGATAATATTCACAAAAGGGTAGGCCGATTGTACTAAACTGACATCATGGAAAGTTTTCTTGAATTTTTTCATATAGTTTTCTGAAAGATCTTTAGAAAAGCATAGATTAGAGGGATCTTTTTAAGTATGTTGAAGTTATCGTCTATCTACTTATATATACATATTATCAGTACTCTTAAATACACGAATGGAAATAACATGAATATACTGTAGATTCATAATATTCAGAATGATAATGGATGTATACCAAATTAATGTTAGGCTTTCTGAATATGGATAGATAAAGGATTTAACCATTAAAACGTTAAAGAAAGGGATACATTTTTATTCATTAATTTGTTTAGATAGGCCTTTAATAATTATCCAAATATATTCAATGATAATTAAGAATATCACTCAGCTTTAAAATGTCTGTAAACAGAATCCTTAATCGTTTATCAAAATGTTCTATAATTCATCTCTCAATAGTATTGCATATCGATATATAAAATTCTACAACATTTTACATTATCATACTCTGACACATCACATTCTAACTAATATGATTTTTTCATGTATTCTTTGAATATGTGATCTTTATATATCAGGCTTTGACTTTTCCGAGGGATCTCCGGAAAAGTTTTGCTTTGTCTATAGGATTTACAGAATTATTGAAAAGAAAAGATTTTCAAATAAGAATTTTCACTTTATATTGATTTGGTATATCAATATCGTACTTTGGATTTAACGAATATTGGTTATATTTCTTTTCTCTCTGGTATTGGTAGCATTCCTGATTGTCTCCAGCATTATTCCTCTTTTCTTTTTTAGTCATCATGCTCCATTTATATCTGCAAAGGTCGTGATGCTTTCTTTTACAAGTAGCCAATTTAACAAACAATTAAAATTTTTATTGTTTTAGTACAAATATTGCATGAGGAAATGTTATTAAACTCTCTCTCTCTCTCTCTCTCTCTCTCTCTCTCTCTCTCTCTCTCTCTCTCTCAGATTAATTGTGCGTATGCTCCTTATAAAGAAATATCTTCTGTCCGTAGAACTCCTACATTTTATCTTATGAATTAAAGTCAATCATTGTATTCATTATATAAACACCGGAACTTCTTTTGTCTGTATTTTTTTTAATTTTTCCCATAATTCAATATTCTCCTTTTATATCCACCGTAATTTTTAATAACAATCTTTATAAAGTCTTTGTAATAAGAAACATCTATAATCTCATTATTATTGTCAATTTATCAAAAACTTCACTCTTCATAATGGTAAAGTTAGTGTAATTCATTCTCAGGGATGGCGTCAATGACCTTGGATGTCAGGATCCCAGAAATCCTCAAATCAATCAATCAATCAATCATTCTCAGGGAGCTTAGAAGTTATTTTGGTTTGATTCGGGGAGATTGTAAAATGGACATGAACCATTTGATAAGATAACATTATCTTTCTCTCATAATGTATATATTAACCTGTATATCATTCATTAATTACATTACATTTCCCCCCCCCCCAACCCACACACACAAAAAACCCGTAGATTTACAAACATTGTTAACAATTACATAATTTCCCGTATTGTTCAATTTTCTTGGAAATAGGACCATCCATGCAATAATATCCTTTTGTTTTTTTCTGTTCGCTTAATTTGGATTGAGATTCTTTCAGTTGAATTGCCAAAATTTGGCAAAAAGACTGACACTTTGAATATTAACATTCAACATTGTGAGATAGATTATAGAATTTCTCTTAATAAGCAATTCTGTATTGCAAATTTTCCTTAATAATTTTAAGCTGCTATGTAACTTCTAAAAATAGTCTCTGAATGTCATTCTGCCTGTCGGCCAGAACACAGTCTCCATGTAAAAACCCTCTCTTAACATTCTTTCTAAATGAACCGTGCAAATGGAGTTCCCTCGCATGAAGTAATTCCATCAAAGAGTTAAAAAAATTCGGGAGAACTGAAAGAGTATACATATTCATGTCTTTTGTGCAGCTTCTCTGCTTCCTTTGCGTCTTCCCCATCATAACAACTGCAATAACGCATTGGAATGATAAAAGCTAAATCCAAACTGAAGAATACTGAAAGCAATAATGATAAGGTTGTTGTTCATTCAGGATTTTATTCATAAAATGAATGCTAAGGTTATAGGGATTTAATATGCTCAGTCCACTATTGGAAAGTCTCCCCTCCTCTTCTTGAAGGAAATAAAGTTTAACAAATTCTTAAGCTTGCTTGTTAATGAGTCTTTTGTTAGCGGTTTGCATGTTCTTCAATATAAGTCGCATAATTAAGTAGTTTCATACTTAATTGGTAATTCTTCTAACCGAAAATGGGTGATATGAAGGTTATCCAAAAACCTATAAGTTCCGTTTCGTCAAACACTGATTACTAATGGGAGTTGGAGCAAGACATACCTTGTTGTCGTAATTTCTTAGTAGCTATCTTTCATACCAAACACAACAACGATAATCACCATGTTTTAGAAAGTGAG
>NC_090726.1:71313593-71316093 GCF_036898095.1 Palaemon carinicauda | reverse complement strand
CCATGGATGGATCGGTGGACAAGGTCACTGGTAAAGGGGTTGAAATTGTCATATCTCAACACTTGCTCCTTAGGTTTCTTCTTGTTTAGTTACCTTTCCCTCGGCTCCTCGAGAAAGGCAGATTGCAAGGGGGGAGGAGGAGGGTGAAAAATCTAACACTAACCCTAGGTGTCTGGGGAATGATGATCATGTGCTGTTGGCTCGGCAATCGCCATCTCTCCCTCTCTCTCGGGTTGTCAATTCACTAGAAAGACAAAAACCAAATTCTTCATATACAGTTTATACATGACCTGGTAACTGGAGACATGAGACAGGACTCACGTGACCTTGTTTTGTTATTGGAGACTAAGGGGTCTGTACTGAGACATCAATAAATACTAAACAATTCAAAACTTGACTTGAATCCATCTATAGGTTTTTTCCGCTCATAATTACATAACATATGATCTTTCTTTACCAAACCCAGAGAATCCTTTGTTCTTGCTTAGAGTTTATGCAAGGTATTTAACAGTTTTGAGCAGAATAGCCCATTAGTATGAACACGGTCAATGAAGAAACTGTTGAAAACATCTTTTTCTTACGTATCTATCAACCTTAATTCGTAATTATTCTAGAATTATTACTTCTCGTTTATCAACTTTAATCTTGGAGCTTATGTCAAGGGTAAGCATGTAACATAGTTTTAGATTATTGCACAAAATAGAGCACTTCTAGACGAACACTCAAAAATCAAATCATTGTTCTCTAGCCAAGGTAGTTCCATAACATTTGTGCCATGGTCTTCTTTTCTCTATGGTTAGAGCCCATTTGTTTGAGGTTACACTCGGGCACACTTTTATATCTTATTTCTCTTCCTCTTGATTTTTTATAGGTTTTATAATTTATATGTGAAAGATATATATACACACACACACACACACATATATTATATATAATATATATACATATATATATATATATATATATATATATATGTATATATATATATATATATATATGTAAATATCACCCACGAATGGCATTTAATACCGAATTCTAACTTGGGAATATATATCCACTTGGAATTCATTTTATGGTAACGGCTTCTGGCCGGGTGGGGATTCGAACCACCACCTGTTCGGCTTCAGACTATGCCTGCAGTGACCATGCCGACTGAGCTATCAAGAGAGACTAAAAGTTTATGACAAGGTCCCGTACATATTACTGTCGAATTCAGGAATCTGTTCACAGACTTGAAATAAAACCTATCTCCACCATGATAGCTGAATCGTGAGTTTGCAACACGTGGTTATTTTAATGAACATATATCACAAGCACACGTGATTTTAATTAATGTAAATATCACCCACGAATGGCATTTAATACCGAATTCTAACTTGGGAATATATATCACTTGGAATTCATTTTATGGTAACAGCTTCTGGCCGGGTGGGGATTCGAACCACCACCTGTTCGGCTTGAGACTATGCCTGCAGTGACCATGCCGACTGAGCTATCAAGAGAGACTAAAAGTTTATGACAAGGTCCCGTACATATTACTGTCGAATTCAGGAATCGGTTCACAGACTTGAAATAAACCTATCTCCACCATGAAAGCTGAATCGTGAGTTTTGCAACACTTGGTTATTTTAATGAACATATATCACAAGCACACGTGATTTTAATTAATGTAAATATCACCCACGAATGGCATTTAATACCGAATTCTAACTTGGGAATATATATCCACTTGGAATTCATTTTATGGTAACAGCTTGTGGCCGGGTGGGGATTCGAACCACCACCTGTTCGGCTTGAGACTATGCCTGCAGTGACCATGCCGACTGAGCTATCAAGAGAGACTAAAAGTTTATGACAAGGTCCCGTACATATTACTGTCGAATTCAAGAATCTGTTCACAGACTTGTAATAAACCTATCTCCACCATGATAGCTGAATCGTGAGTTTGCAACACGTGGTTATTTTAATGAACATATATCACAAGCACACGTGATTTTAATTCCTGAATTCGACATTAATATGTACGGGACCTTGTCATAAACTTTTAGTCTCTCTTGATAGCTCAGTCGGCATGGTCACTGCAGGCATAGTCTCAAGCCGAACAGGTGGTGGTTCGAATCCCCACCCGGCCAGAAGCTGTTACCATAAAATGAATTCCAAGTGGATATATATTCCCAAGTTAGAATTCGGTATTAAATGCCATTCGTGGGTGATATTTACATTAATTAAAATCACGTGTGCTTGTGATATATGTTCATATATATATATATATATATACATACATATATATATATATATATATATATGTGTGTGTATATATATAATATATATACATATATATATATATATATATATATTGATATATATATATATATATATATATATGATAAATTTTGCACATTTAGACGTGTTTCTCATACTCAATTAAACCATATAAAACACCTGAATTCAGCAGGTATAAGTACAGAAGAATTGTCATTGACTTTTATCTTTTCTTCGT
>NC_090726.1:71296093-71308593 GCF_036898095.1 Palaemon carinicauda | reverse complement strand
TTGTTATTGCCAATAGATTTTTTTAGGGAGTTATGTTTTTGAATAGATAAATGAATTCTGTAACTAAATTACAATAAAAACAAAAGTAAACTATGATGATAAAAAAAAACCAGATAACAGATTCACATATCGTAACTATAATGCAATTATTATTATTATTATTTCTTTTATTTATCATATTTTTGAGCCAATATCAACTATTCGTGTGCCAAATGTCAGCCAAGCAATTTCCCATACTGGCAATTTTTCGCATGGATGTTGTCCGGATGGAAATTGTTCGCCTGGAAATTATCCGTAGACGGTAATAAACATATAAATTGTCATATGTATATATGCATTATTTGAACCTTTGACTTTTTGGTATAACTGTTACCACTTCGAGTCTGGTCATTATTATTTTTAATATTATTATCCAGAACGGCACACGTGACCAGTCTCTGTAGACTATGGAGGACAAAAATTATAATAATCAGGATTTGATAAAGGTATATTAAGGAAGAAGAAAAAAGAAGAATTTCCGGTTATTTCCAGAGAGGATTATGTTCCCTACCTTAGCTATTGTCTATAGCACTTTTTGTTAATTTTTTTTTCTTTTTTTCTTTTTTTAGCGATTGTCCCTTTGTACATTATTCACCTTTATATAGATTATTATAAGGTGACATATACATTTTGAATTTATAAAGATAAGTAAACACAAAAATTAAGTAAAAAATTAAAACAAGTTATTTCATATATAATAGTTTTGTTTATTTCAATCATTGATAAAAAGTAAAAAAATTGAGGAATAACAAGGAAGAAATGTTTGAAACTTATTAGAAAAAAAAATAACAAACCAGGAATTTTTATTTAAAGTTTAAATGTTCACTTCGAGGTTGTAGGAACAACCTGGGAGAAAGTCTAAAAGTGGCATATTTGTTGTTGTTGAAATAAAACCTGCGTTAAGTATCCCGAGACTTGTTTGGCAATAATTCTGCATTAACAAGTGGACAGTAAAAATGATACCCAGACAGGCTTTAAAGGTCCCATCAGTAAACCAGTGTATGTATCGAGCAATTACTTTAATCCTACGCCTCGTCCCAAAAATCTGAATTCTGCCTTGTTTTTCCCTATATTAGTCAAATGAAAGAAAATGCTTCCTTGATTGAAGTAACTGTATGTCCTAATAGAGGAACCAATCCATTTCCAGACCTTTGCACTTGGGGTAAGAGGTGAACGAATCTTTGCTTTCTGGCAACTAATTATATCTGTAAGACATTTATTTGCTCCAAATTTCATAGAATTGACGTTTTTACCCGATCTTGGGTAATTTTAGGTGGAGCATCTGCGATAGCTACGACTTTTTCTATCTCTCGAGAATGAAATATCCTGCACATTAGATACATCACTGGTAGTAAAACCACTGTGTAAGGGAGCCGTTTAGTTTTAACTGAGTGGTGAGGTGGATACAACTGACTTTATTTTGGTGGATAGCGAGTTTATATACAACAGGTTGAGGATAAGGTCACAAAAATTCAAACAAAATCAAATATGAACAGATAGGCTTTGACATGTGTTAACAGTGAGGTTTCAAGTACGATATACAATAAATAAAAAGAAATACTGTTACTGTGTACAAGCGTGTTGTGAAACACGTGTGGTACATTGCTCCACCCTAAAAAAGACATTCAAGTAAAATGGAATGCCCTGCTTTTGAGAGATGTACTATAAGTAGGTCATCTTAGAGGAGATATGCAGGTTTCAGGCGATCAATGGATACCCAGTCTTCTTTGAGTACGAAAGCCCTAGGATTCCAACGGATTGCGAGGAAAGGGCCCGTGTAAGGGATCATTATCAGTGGCTTGCTAGTGTCATTGAGCATGAAAAATGAAAACGTGCGCTGCAGACTGTGAACTGTCGTTACCTGTTGCTTAGTTGGGGTCTTGTAAGTCTGGCGACATCGAGTAAATTTTCCCGCAACGTAATGTAGGCTCTGGAGATTGTTGGATGAAGTTGCTGACAGAAACAAATTCAGCAGGAATGACCAACAGACTACCATACACCGTTTCAGCTGCCGAGGAATCCAGGGCCACTTAAGGAATGGTCCTTAGTCCAAGTAATCTGGGTGAACCAGTTGGACTCCTTGTAGCAGGGTATGAAACCTGCTTTGAGGGTACGATGAAACTATTCAACCTTTCCGTTAGCAGTAGGGTTGTTGGCGCTTGGGAAATTCCAAGGAGATTTGCTAATGATGTCCATAATTTCGAGGTGAAAGTAGTACCTCCATCAGATATAGTACACTCATTGATACCAAATCTCTCTATACACCCTGAGAGTAAGGCAGATGTACAAGAGTCGCACTTTGCATTTTCCGAGGGAATGGATTCAGGCTAAAAAAGGGAGCAGTCGATGACAGTAAATATGTAATTTTGTCCTTCCAACGTGGGTAGGGGACCTACTATGTTGATGTGAATGTGGACGAAACAACACTGAGGTTGAGGAAAGGTGCCCACTCTTGAATCCATGTGTTGATGTACTTTTGAAGTTTGGCATAGCATACAGGCGCAGACCCGATACTTAGCATTGTTAGTAATGCCCTGCTAAATTAAATTTATGCCACGAGTGAAATCAAACACCTGCCGGCGCATAGGAGCAGGTGTCCACAGGCGAGGTCTATCAGTCAGTACTGAGGTTACAGAAGAGGGTGGTGTTGGAGTCATCGAGGGGAATGTCTTCCAAACGAGGGATGTGCAGGATATCCTACATACTTGGTACTCTGAATCCTTTTCATTTGGCTTCTGTCAAGGAATTACAATCCAATCCCAGGTGAATAGCGGCCAATTTGTTTCTTGATAGGACATCGGCAATGGGTTTCATTTTCCCAGGACGTGTTGAAAGGTTCATTTTTATTAAGCCACAGCGTAGAGATTTTCGCGTTAACGGGCAGACCAAGCATCAGAGTCAAGTGAAAGCGAGCAACAGAGGCATGTGGTCTGTGCGAATGATGAAGGGTGTACCTTCTAACAAGTGGTGATAGTGACGGACAGCCAACTGCACCACCAGCAATTCGAGGTTGAAGGTAGAATAGCCGGATTGTGCCTTGGACCCCTTTCTACTGAAGAAGGCCAGTGGCTGGACTAGCCGTTGATCACCTGTTCAAGTATTACACCAATAGCAACGTCGCTGTCATTGGTGGAGAGAAGGAGTGGTGCATTTGGCATGGGAAATGTGAGGGCAGCAGCAGTTGATAGGGAATTCTTTGCAATGCATAAGGCCACTTGATAAAGGGGACCCCACTTCAGGTCTTTTTGCTCACCCTTGAGCGAGTCTTGGAGGGGTCAAGAGTGGTGGCGATGACTGGCAGGGAACGGTGATAATAGTTGATTGGGCGCAAGAATTCTTGCTGCTACCTTTTCAGGGAGGGAATGGATTCGTTCCAGAGTGATGCGATGTCCTAAAAACAATATTTTGTGGCCACCAAAGGTACCCTTCTCGTACTGGACTATAAGGTCAGTCTGTTATAGGCAGTGAAACACAAAGCCTAGGTGAAGGAGGTGTTCCCCTTTAGAGGAAGAGAACACAAGTATGTTGTCTACATAGCATACACAGGAGGGAAGGTCCCCAAAGATGCCATCTATGAGGCGTGGAAAAGTGACCTCAGCCTTACAAAGCCGAAAACAGGAGTAATTAAAGGTTTATTCAATGAAGGAGATGGTGATGGCAGTCTTGTTGATTTCTTCTGGGTTCATGGACACCTAATAATATGGGAGACAACCATGGGCTTGAAGCCTTCTGGCAAAGGCCCATTTCTTCCATTTCAGCAAATGCTTGTTTAGTGTCTGCCAAACAATCCGGTACCATACGTCTTAATCTGGCGAATATTTGGGTCTCCAGGCTTGATATGGTAATAATTATCATGTTTGGCGGGAAGTGCTGGTCTTTGACGAAGTTCTGGACAGAAAGCTTCCAGGTATGACTTAGGAAGGTGGTAGTAGCATCTGTCGATATGCTGATGTGGAGAGCGATGTCGTAGGAGGGGTGTTGAAGACGTTTCCACGAGAACGAATATGCGTTCACTAATTGTCAGTGAGTGACATCAACCAGGAGTTGGAAATGTGAGAGGAAATCTGCAACAAGGATTAGCAATGTGACCCAAGCAAAAAGAAACTGCTAAAGATATTTGGTGCTTCCAAACAATACTGTTAGGGTTTCATAACTGTGGGATGTTATTGAAGATCTGCTAGCATCTACCAGGTGTACATCAGTAGACTTTAACAGACTACATTGTGTCCTGGAGAGTAGCTGTGGCAGAAAAAAATGACAAGCACCAGTGTCTACCAAAAATCCCATACCCGTACCTGCATCATGTAGAAAAAAAAGATCAGTAGCAGGTAAGGCCACCGTCACAAGCGAAGGCTTATTTACATGTCTTCGGTTTTAAACTATGATAATAAGGAATGGAGAAGAAAATCTAATAAACAGAATAGGCTACTCCATAGACTTAATATCACTGCATTGGTCATAAAAAATCCTGGTTTTTAATATATATATATATATATATATACATACATACATATATATATATATATATATATACATACATATATATATATATATATATATATATATATATACACACACACACACACATATATATATATATATATATATCTTGAAAAGGGTCCACAATGATGTAAGACGTGTTTGAAAACTTGGTGTATATTTGTAGATATTACAAAAAACGTTTAGAGCTTTCGTCCATCATCTGTGGACTTGGTCACTAAAATGTTTATAAAATTGCAAGTCAGGTACTGATATAAGGAAAAACAGAAATACATAAACAATTTAAATACATAGCCATATAGTTAAAAGATTAAAATCAATTACAAAACGATTTCAGGTTGTTCGGCCCTTGTCCTTTCCAAAATTCTTTGAGATCTTCTGGGTGGTAAGTTACGATGGTTACTAGCCAATTCGATGTTTTGGAAGTTCTAGTCGTTTGTCACTTGTACTGTCTGTGGAGGATGCACCTGTGAAGGAGGGACAGAGGAGGAAGCATCTCTTATCTTGACACATATATTCCTACAGTTGCGAATTTTCCTTCTCCTACATATTTCTTCACTGATATTTTAATCTTCTACTATTCCCCTGTTACCCTCAAAAGTCTTGTTCAAAGAGATCACAGCACCTTCTATCGTTCTCCTGATTGCCCTGTCACGACACCTGTAAACAATTTCTGCCTTGTTAAAGGCTATTGCATGACTTCTCCCAAGTATGTCGGGCTATGGCACTATAGTAGTTCCCCGATCTGCAAGCTGTAATATGTTCCCTTTTCCTCTCTTCCAACGAGCGGCCGCTCTCCCCGATGTAGCATTCCTCACAATCCTTACATGGAATCACATATACTCCTATCTCACCATCATCTTTACCTGGGTTGTTATTAATCAGTTTCTTCCTGAGGGTATTCTCATACTGAACAATTATATTATATCCCGGTGTCTCTCTACACAAACCAAGAGAGGAATTGGCGAGTTCTTTGTTGTAGGGAAGCAGCAGATATGTTTTAAAATCAGGCTTATCATTTTTGTCAAGGGGATTAAAATATATCTTTCTAGCTTTTTTGTGACAGTGTTCGATAAAATATTTAGGGTAACATAAGTTCCTAAAACTGTGTATCAAAAACTCAATTTCTTTATCAATATAAATAGGGTCACATAGACGATATGCTCGGATGGTTGAACGTTTTAATCGCACCCTCAAAGCAGCTTTGATGTCCCACTGCAAGGATTCCAACTGGTTTACTCAGCTTCCCTGAGTCCTCCTGGTACTAGGGACCACTCCTAAAGACACCCTTGACGTCTCGGCAGCTGAAATGGTGTATGGCGATCCGTTGGTCGTCCCTGCCGAATTTGTTCCTTCTACGACCTCCTCCGACGATCTCCAGCGCATACGTCACGTCGTCAGAAAATTTACTCCATGCCGCTAGACTTACAAACCCCCTGCGAAGTATCACATACCGACAGACTTGCACTCTGCAACGCACGTCTTCCTGCGCAACGACACTAGCAAGCCACCGCTAACGCCCCCTTACACGGGCCCTTTCCTTGTGATCCGTCGCAGTCCGAAAGCATTCCTACTAAACATTCGTGGCAAAGAAGACTGGGTCTCCATTGATCGACTAAAACCTGCTTATCTCCTGCCAGATGACCCGCCTACAGTTCGCCTCTCTAGGTCAGGGCGCCCTATTTAACATGTACAGTATGTCATTTTTAGGGGGGGAGCCATGTACCAACCGTGTGACGCACGTTCGTACATAGTTCATTTTGTGCTTGTATCTTCGCTCTCCCCTCGCACTAAAAAGAACCTAAAAAAAACATGTCTGGTTTTTCCTCTGTAACATTGTCTGTTTTTTTTAACATGAAAATTCTTGTTGCCTTGAACTTTTGTATATAAAGGAGAGTGTTCTATAATAAAGTCACTCAGTTGTTTTCAACTTGCCTTTGAGTCACAACCTTCTCTCGGCCCGTCACAGAACGTTAATTTTAATGAGGAACATTTTTTTCCGGTTGCATGAGAGGAAGAGGGCCACAGTTATCAATTACATTATATTAAGAGTCTTATAGAAATATATGTCGTTATCTAGACGACGGCTCTCAAGCATAGCTTGCCGCCGACAACCAACTGGTTCAGGCCCATGGACTTTATTCAGCTTGTTTGAGGGGGCTAAGACGCCCAAGGCCCCCCCCCCCCCCCACCCCTGGAGATGGTTGGTGGTGGCTACACGTATTGAAATGAATGCTACACAGTTATACATTGATAGAAAATGTTTGAACTTTAATCATAAGTTTAGTTCCGTATGTTATGAAAGATTTAATCCTTTATGAAGTGCCTTAAAGATAGGATGTGATTTTTCTTAGGTCTGTAATATAGTAGGATCCAGTCTTTCAAGAGTGATGCTTTTTAGTTATTTTCATAGCCTTTTATGCTAGAGTTTTGTTTACGATATTCTCACTTTCAAGTAAGAAGCCACTGAGAGCTGTAGCAGCAATGCAACTTAAGAGGAACATATGTATTTTAATGATACAAACGTATTATTGAACACCACGTGAACGTCTCCCGGAATTCGTGCTGAACTAATGAAAATCCTTGGTGCTGTCCGACTTCCTCTTGTGTTTGTTTACATGGTACCATCTCTGTTAGCATTATCACCCTGCTTGGAAATAGCCTTGAGGTACTTTCTCAAGAGGTCATAGGCAATTACACTCTGACCTCTTTAACTTTATTTTACGTCTTTGCGGCATACTCGCAATAGCAAAGGACAAAGAGCATTATATAATAACTGCACCAAACATTCAAATAATATAATAAATCTATATATTTCTCAAGAGAATAAAATATAATATAAAACAAATACTAAAAAAAGAAAAACAGCGTAACAGCTGTAGCATCCTTTATACAGAATATGCTAACACAAATCCCCACCCGAGACTACCAAATAGATATCCCCTATACCATCAAAGCAACAAAATCGAGGAATATATCTCGTCTGAGGAAAAAAAAAAAAAAAAAAAAAAAAAACACATATAATGGAAGAAGAGGAGTTTCCGCAGCTGACTCGATGGGATAAACGATCTCCTTATCGGATTTAAGCGGATCCTTAAGGCTTCTCTAAAGTGGCCTTAAAAAGGGGAACCAGAATTAGTAGAGGAATTGCAAATAAAGATAATAGTAAAAAACATATAGGAGCAAGAAAACTGGAATACGTGACCTTTCATATAAGTCAATCATTATTATATATCTACGTGAACATCCGTTGCTTTATTCATTGTTTGATTGGTTCATGTATTCCTTTGCTGGCTTTTGGTAGATGTGTTCATATTACTCTTAGGAAGGTCAAGTTTTGTTTGTGCCTTCAGCTATTTGGAGCTCTTGTCTTTACATTTTTAGATTAGCCTTGACGTACCAAAATTTCCGTTCCACCTTTATATGCATAGCGCTGAATAATGGTTATATATTTCAGAAGATAAAGACATCTTCTAGCCGGGACTTCACTTCAATCACGTTTGTAAATTATAACAATAGATATTAGTGTCGATTTTCAAAACAATATCTTCATCACGGTTATTTTTGAAATATAAGAAGCGTTTTATTCTGAAATTCTCTCCTGATTATTTAAATAGAAGGCTCTAATAGTTAAGTTACCTAAAGTATTGTCATATTTCTTGAATTAAATGAATAGTTATGCATTCCTATAGAAAAGAACACTATGGTATGTTAGCTGGTATTCTAATATTTTTAAACATGATATTGATGGGGCAGATACAGTGAGAATACGAGACAAATAATGTAAAATTCTGTCTTTCAATCATTAATCCTAATACCGCAAAAAACATAATCAGTCATGTTTTCTGTGTAATAATTATGTAAAAATTCCTCACAATATACATAATTCAGTGCATCGGTATTAAAAAGTGAACGTCAGAGAGATGGCGAATTTTGTCTTCATAAACCCAATTATTTTTGTTAACCAACATAATGAGTCAAGATCTAATCCTCCTAAACAAGAAAACTTCTTTTTATTATCTTTTGATTGACCAACTGGTTCTTATTGTCTCTTTTGATTGGTCATTGATGATTTCTATTGCCGGGAATGGAAAATGCCGTCTGAAATCTATTAAAAGTTTCATCTATAAATAGGTAATACCTTTTTTTCCTGGAGGAAATTTACAATACATGAAGTAGGCCTATACAAATATGCAGTAATTGGCAGTCGCCTTAAATACTAAGAAAGAAACTTTGCATGCAAAAAATATGAGCCTTAGAAATTAGCTTGTATAGATTATTGGTGTAAAATAACGATAGAAAAGGTAAATAGGATTTGGCGTATAAACCATTAGAGCAAGTACGGATATGCATGTATTGATTGCAGCAGTTGATTGATTTGGTGTAACTCATTATTGCTCTTCCATATTTTCAACATTGCCTTGGTGTCTGATTTTGTAGCAATGGTGGGCAGATTAAACTGCCTAGTCCTTTGTTTACTGGCGTTCTTTGCCTTGTCTCTATTAAAAATTCATGCTTATTTATTAAGTGAATTTATTCATAAGGTGTTTCTGTGTGGTTTGATAAATGTTCGATTCAAAAAAATTATTATTTATAATTAAAATGAAATAAAATGGTCATGTACATTATTGCTAAAATGACGAGGTCAATCGACCAGGCAAAAACCACTGCAATTCACAGTGTGGTAAATTTAAGATAAATCAGAAATGAACTAAAAGTATACACAGAATTTTAGTAAAGTAGTTTAATAGCTACTCAAAAATGGATGATTTGGCATTTAAGACACGATGACTCTGTATACCTTAATTTATAGGCCTTTAACTATCAATCAGTCTAGAAAAACAAATAATTAAAGGACATAGAGTATAGGTTGGCCTTTTTACGGTTTGGTTTCAGGACAATCGCTTTTCGTCTGCAGGAGAATGAGCAACAGCATATTGAACGAAAAACTGATTATTATCAATTAAGTACAGTCTGATTTGCTCCAGTGATGCTTTGGTTATGTTTATATTGCTAAAAAAAATACCACGATAGACTGTTATTGGGCTTCCTTCCCTCATCAGCAATGAACTGCACCAAAAATTCATTATTATTATTATTATTATTATTATTATTATTATTATTATTATTATTATTATTTTCTAACTTTAGTATAAAAAAATCAATGTTCCTAAAACTTTTCAGGGAAATGCCGACCATTGCACAATTACTGTATATGCAATTATCATTCTTTTGAAATACCATCTACCTAAACATATTGTAACAAGTATTTTGAAACCATTGGAGAAAGTCTGTAAAAGCTTTTTTTTTTTTTTTTTTTTTTTTTGTGGTGCTTCGGGTGATCAAACTATCTTTCCTCATTACAAACTTGACAAAGTACTGTCAAGAAAGTTTGGTAAAAATTAACTTTTGGAGCCAAGGTAGGAGTAGGAATATTATAAAGTTATTACCGATAGAAATATCATCCAGTTTCTTATGAAAGTAATGCTGCTTTGAGCAAAACAATTAACATAGAAAATATTACTCATGTAATATTATTTTTGATAAAATCAAAATAGAATACTGAATTGGTACCTTTCGTTTTACATGAAGCTTCCACGCTTACAAAAAAATCGGTATTGATGGGGTTGATATTAACATGCTTAACACCCGTTGACAACGGAACCTATTTATCACTGAGAGGAATTTACAATGTACTGCCTATCAAACACTCTAAAAGTGAGCTGTCTTCCAAAATATATACCCTACGTAAACGTAGAAGCAAAAGCCGCCCCCCCCCCCACACACACACACATTAATAACAACAATGGGATTAACGTTAAGGAAATTGGTTTCTTTTCTTTACGGAATAAAAACCAGACAAACTATAGGTACCAATAAACCACCAACACTGGCTCCATCCCCCAACGAATAAAAACATCAAAGTCAAATATTCTTCATCTCGAGTACCAAATAAGGAATATTGTTTTCTGATATGATTCAGCCGTTTAAAGCTGCCATAAAATGTATTTACCAAACTAATAATTCGTGGCACACTTCTCTTTTCTTTCCATTTCTTCATAACATGACTTTGACTATAAATGTCCATAACAAAAGTTTCGGGTTCTTTGTGTGTGTGAGAGAGAGAGAGAGAGAGAGAGAGAGAGAGAGAGAGAGAGAGTATCTTCAATAAAATTGTTAAGTGATTTGTTTATTACAATGTTTTGGTCAAGTTCGATTTAATCATTAGGCTTTCATGAGAAATTTGGGCTAATTCCATCTCTGTTGTATATATTATCGAATTTGGTCGTTTTTGCTTTGAATTAGTCAAAATCTCCACCGTGATATTTAATTAATAAATGTATAAGACTTTCATGTCATTAAATACTAACCCCAGGACAGTTCTTCTTGTCGAATTTACTCTACATTACGAAAAATTAAATATAATGGAACGTTTTTTGAGAAAGGCATCTACCCAGGCCAAGAATCAAGCCAATGCTTAACGAATCGAGAAATGACTAGGTAGTCGACTTATCCGAAAGGGTTATAACAATGTTTCGATTTTTACTTTGCTCTATTTACTCCCGTATAATTCAGCAGTTTGTATTTACAATAAAATGCTTGGCTTATCACCATTATAGTTATCAGTAAGTTTGGGGCATTTTATGGTATTTTTGTCACTAACACCAGTGACTTTCATAGTTTTAAATATCAGTCTCTGCAGTGAGATACACCAGCATAACACCTTTATTTCAACCTTACCTTAATCGTTTGTAAAATAAAAAGTGTTCGGGATATTCTAAAACTCCCAATTATGTACTTACATGGAGGGTTAAGAATTATTTTTGAAAATCGTCAAAATTACCATAAAATTGGTTCTGACAGTTATTTATCTTAATACAATTTTCTTGTTCTCACTGGTCCTACAATCTGCTGCAGATGACGTTGTGGTCACTTTAGTGGTGAGTCTATGAACTAGATGATTTGAAGAGACCCAATGTGATCCCACTTGAATTGAGAAATTGCCAGAGGGATTTTGTTTATCTAATTGAATGTCGATAATTCAAAATTAAACCTTGGTCATGGGAGCACCAAACACGGTGCAAAGATAGGTGGTATAAACACTAGACATTACAATCGCAACATAACGTTCCATTATTGAACTAGTTCACCTTTCTTACACAATTGATGCGTTCGAATCTTAAAACCCCTCAAATTTATGTGATTATATTTTTTGTTTTTTTTTTACATTTCCTATGGAGTTTAACCCATATTCATATAAGAAAGGACTGCATAGTGACTTTTCTGGCCCTTTTACAATGTGTATACGTGGTGACATACAGCCTGCTTTCGACGAGAAATCGTCTAACAATAGTAGGCTACTCAAAAAAAAAAAAAAAAAAAAAAAAAGTTCAGCCCATCCCATCCGCAGATAAAAAAATGGGGAAGTTATTCCTTGAAAATTAGGTGTTGCATATAGAATGTAAGTACTGTTATATATTTCAGTTTATTGAAATAAAGGATTGACAAGATTACAGGAAAATACTAGTTCGTGAAGTTAATGGGTGAAGCGCAATATATGCCATTCGCCAAAACAGAGAAACAAGAGAATAATGTTAAATTCGGGCAAAGTGAGTCACGTCGGAACTAAGATCCGTCGAAATAAATGTTGAATTACATAATTCATTCCGCCAAAATACTTGCCCATGTGGCAAACCCGCATAGTTAAACATACATAACTTCCCCATTTCTATTCGAGAAGCAGTCCCGATCTGCCGATCTACAAACGTTCCCAAATATCATACCCGAAATATGTTTTGATAACGAATCCACTTTACTTTTGAAATAAAGTATCAAATGTGGAATAGTAGGCCTATATGATAACTGTATAATCAATGGCCATGATTGGAACAAAATTATTATGGCTTAAAGCTGCATCCACACTTGTTGCATTTCCAAGAATCGTATCATCGTTTTGTATC
>NC_090726.1:71286093-71291093 GCF_036898095.1 Palaemon carinicauda | reverse complement strand
GGAATCTCCACGATGTGTGACCCTCCTATGCTAGTCTTAAGGAAAAAAATGGAATCTCCACGATGTGTGACCCTCCTGTGCCAGTCATAAGGAAAAAAATGGAATCTCCGCGATGTGTGACCCTCCTATGCTAGACTTAAGGAAAAAAATGGAATCTCCACGATGTGTGACCCTCCTATGCTAGACTTAAGGAAAAAAAATGGAATCTCCACGATGTGTGACCCTCCTATGCCAGTCAAAAGGGAAAAAAAATGGAATCTCCACGATGTGTGACCCTCCTATGCTAGACTTAAGGAAAAAATGGAATCTCCACGATGTGTGACCTTCCTATGCTAGACTTAAGGAAAAAAATGGAATCTCCACGATGTGTGACCTTCCTATGCTAGTCTTAAGGAAAAAAAAATGGAATCTCCACGATGTGTGACCCTCCTATGCTAGTCTTAAGGAAAAAATGGAATCTCCACGATGTGTGACCCTCCTATGCTAGTCTTAAGGAAAAAAAATGGAATCTCCATGATGTGTGACCCTTCTATGCTAGTCTTAAGGAAACAAATTGGAATCTCCACAATGAGTGACCCTCCTATGCTAGTCTTAAGGAAAAAATGGAATATCCACGATGTGTGACCCTCCTAAGCTAGTCGTAAGGAAAAAAATGGAATCTCCACGATGTGTGACCCTCCTATGCTAGTCTTAAGGAAAAAAAATGGAATCTCCACGATGTGTGACCTTCCTATGCTAGTCTTAAGGAAAAAATGGAATCTCCACGATGTGTGACCCTCCTATGCTAGTCTTAAGGAAAAAAAATGGAATCTCCATGATGTGTGACCCTCCTATGCTAGTCTTAAGGAAAAAAAATTGGAATCTCCACAATGAGTGACCCTCCTATGCTAGTCTTAAGGAAAAAATGGAATATCCACGATGTGTGACCCTCCTAAGCTAGTCGTAAGGAAAAAAATGGAATCTCCACGATGTGTGACCCTCCTATGCTAGTCTTAAGGAAAAAAAATGGGATCTCCACGATGTGTGACCCTCCTATGCTAGTCTTAAGGAAAAAATGGAATCTCCACGATGTGTGACCCTCCTAAGCTAGTCGTAAGGAAAAAAATGGAATCTCCACGATGTGTGACCCTCCTAGGCTAGTCTTGAGGAAAAAAAATTGAAATCTCCACGATGTGTGACCCTCCTATGCTAGTCTTAAGGAAAGAAAATGGAATCTCCACGATGTGTGACCCTCCTATGCTAGTCTTAAGGAAAAAAAATGGAATCTCCACGATGTGTGACCCTCCTATGCTAGTCTTAAGGAAAAAAATGGAATCTCCACGATGTGTGACCCTCCTATGCTAGTCTTAAGGAAAAAAATGGAATCTCCACGATGTGTGACCCTCTTATGCTAGTCTTAAGGGAAAAAAATGGAATTGTAAAAATGTGTGAGTGCGTTCTTGCAACACCAATACTTGCAACTCTGTGACTTTAAAGCAAAGTTTGTATTTATACTTAAAGTATAACAAATTAAATAAAATAGACAATGTCACTGAGATTGGTTAATGCTTCGTTAAAAACATCAACCCCTTTACATACTTTCCCTTTCATAAAAACCAAATGAGTTTAAAAAATTACACCTCCAAATATTTTATCTAAATGATCCTATACCCTGACTGAAAAAATTAAATTGAATGTGATATCATAATTCCTTTATCTTTAGGTTAACAATGTTACACAATCTTACGAAAATTATCCCTTTCAAAAATATACATGAAAATAATACCCCACGAAAGTATCAAAATGAAATTGCATACCCTTACTGTGAAAAGGAAAAATTGAAATAAAGAATGCCACGTGTGCTTACGGTTACCAACACAGGAAATTAACACGTGTTTTAGTCTACCACGGTTTCTTCCTAAAATTTCGTAAATTTCAATTCACTTAGTTTTAACACGAAATTAAACAATCAATCACTGCACAATATATATGAATGAAAAATTTATCCCTATCAATAATGTACATGAAAATAATATCTCACGAAAGTAATAAAATTAAATTAAGAACCCTTACTGTCAAAAGAAAAAAAATCGAATTAAGGAACGCCACGTGGTCTTACCGTTACTCTACAGAATTATGCCTCACGGCCGTAAAACGTTTATGTGAATCGTAAGCCAAAAGTTCCAATATGAGACTAGCCGGTATCCTAGCACTAAAGATAAATGATAAAATATTCCATGCACAAGATTAAATGATTGATGTGCGTGAATCACTTACCAATGTACAATAATTCGACTAAAATCTCGGGTCTGCATAGAATTGGTAAACAATTGACAAAGATAATAATTGCAGACAATATTAAACCTTGGCTTCGTCCGGAAACACAGCGATGAGCTGAGTTATATCAGGTTGGCCATGTTTTGAAATGAACACGTGCTCAGCCTGCCACGCTTTTTGTCCTAAAATATCGTAAGTTTCACTTCACTTATTTTCTTTTTTAAACACAAAATAACACAATAAGACATTCACCTAATGCACAATGTTTTAATAAATGGAAAATTTTAACCACTGTGATAATAAACATTCAGAAAAAAAGAACACAAATTCTTCTCACGCGGTTGGCTATCCTGCTAAACAATAGGACTAAAATCTACCACGCGGTTTTCAAAACAAAAGGGTTCGCGGTGCGAACACACGAACTAATAAACAGAAAACTTTAACAATGAGAATAGAATGCTTTTGCTGTTTTCTTCCACGGTTCCAACTCCAGTGATTATATAATTTACTTGAAATTAAATTGAGGTTTGTCAAGTCGCTAAAGACAGGAAAGGGGGGAATTTGACTTTTAATAAAATCAATTTGAAATTACTGTCTTAGCGAATCCTGGCATGTGGTCGCCAATATTTTACGGACCACTGGTTCGTGTCCGGCCTTGCTTAAGGGACTCAAGGGCCATAACAAAACAAATAACAATGGTAGGTCGCCAGTCAGCAATGATACAAGGAATACTGACAAATATATGTATTTACAATAACATTTAAATAAAAAATTAATAAAAGAAAGGGGAGCACAACAGGTAACTACTATAATTTACGCCACGAGGAGCTTCGGATGGAGTTTGGTTGGCCGTGGATGAAACGCCAGCACAGCAATCAACGTTCCCTGGAAGGGGAAATAAATTGAATTATTAACAGCACACTTACTTCTACCGGCTGGGAACACGATGAAGTCGTGTGGTTTACACCTTTAAGCAAATTAAATGAAAATGCAAAGCTTAGGGATTTAAACGTTACACATGGGAATCAACACTGTCACAGGGTGAGTTAATTAAAACTAGGACTAAACGGCACACGTGGTCTGGGTATAGGGGATAGGATAAAAGGTTCAGTGGGTAGGATTTTCTTTAGAGGATAAGGAAAAATGGGATGTGATAAGGAAGGGATGGGAGGTTGGGTAAGGATATTGAGAATCTCAAAATCAGACACCTTACCTTAGTAAAAGGACTCTAGTTCCTTCCCTTATGGAAGGATATGTAGACAGAGGTCCTGCCTCCCTGATGTCTTGAGGGTGAAGAGCGATGCCGTTTCCCTCAAGGAGGTTGAGTGAAGAAGAGGAAATGTTATCCTCATGGAGGTTGAGATAAGAAGAAGATCTCCAGTTTTCCCTGGGTAGATCAACCCCACTTGACCCCCAATTGAGGGGGGGGGGGGGGGTAGGGGGGGATCGGCCTGACCGCTGTCCTATTGGTCAGGCTTGATCACGTGTCCCCACATCCTTGACAGCTCGCTTCCCTCCTTCTCCTGGGACCTCGATGTTCTCACGTGACTCGTAGAAGGTAGCTGAAATTGAGATCTCAGGGGCATTTCGACTCATGCTTGCTGGCGGGGTCTTTTGTTATTTGAAAAAGGTGGCGAAATGACCGCCATCACTAACAATATATATATATATATATATATACACATATAGGTATGTATATATATATATATATATATGTATATACATATATATGAATATACATAATATGTGTATATATATATATATATATATATACTGTATATATATATATAAATATATATATATATATATATATATATTATATATGTATATATGAATATATATATATATATATATATATATAATGGGTTGGTGACGATTCGCCACCGCTCATTCGCCGACGACGATTAGCCACCGCCAGTTCGCCACCAGCTTTTCGCCACTTGGACCATTTCGCCACCGGGACATTTCGCCACCAGAAACATGACTACAGCTGTTTATTTTTTCCCCCTCTGCAGTTTCCTTTATTTTGGCAGTTTTAACTATTCTACTGTAAAGTGTAAATAAAAGAATTGTAAAAAATAAACATTTTATTATGTAAAAAAAGTTAAAAGTAATTCAAACATTTTATTGTTTACGAACAAGTAAAGAAATTACATTGGTTTGCACCTAAAGAAATAGAAACTTTAGTTCATTTGATAGTTATGGGCTACTCCTTTGAGATATTTCAATGCGTCTCTTTCATTGTTGTACCCGAGAACAATTTTCTTTACTCTTTCGTCAGCGCTTCTATATTTTTTCAGCTTTAATGGTGGTCTGCGTCCTGCTATCAGTTGTTCCATATATAAATCTCTTCCCTTTTGCAATTTCATTAGAGTTTCTATAAATTTCCATAGGGTTGGGTGGTTACCTCCAAGTTCAAAAGCAATTCTGCGATGAATAGCTTCTGTGTGGTTATTTGTTTGATCTTCATCATTTAAAGTAGTTTCATATTTCGACCACATATCATGGGGATACAAGGGTGGCCTTCGACGTCTGCTGCGCCTATTGTAGATACCAATATAATTATATTCAAACCAATCTAATATTGGCATGAGTTCCTCAGGCAAAAAGTCAGAAAGTGCTTCTGTGTAGATGTCAAGGTCACAATGTGGTACAAAAGCCAAAGCAAGTATCATTCTGGCTTTTAAAGCAAAATCAGGGTCATTATTGTACTGCCTGGTTGCTCCAACTGCAGCTATATGTCG
>NC_090726.1:71253593-71281093 GCF_036898095.1 Palaemon carinicauda | reverse complement strand
TATAATGCAGATTGTTTATAATTTTTTCATGAAGTGGATGTCATTTTGTCGTTAATTTCTTTCCGGTTTGCTATTTTTGTTGGAGATAGGTATTTTCTCAGCTGTATTCTGTGTATTCCTGTCAACATTTTATATTTTTTTCCTCTAAAATTTATTTAATTTTCTAGAAATAGTGTTTTTTTATGTTGTTTCTGTAATATTAAGGTAAATTTATTTCGGATAATGAAATGTGTAAATGTTTTATAATATATATATATATATATATATATATATATTAGATTTTCCTTTATATCTTGAAATATTATTTCAATATACATGTAAAGATACACTGCTACAATATATATATATATATATATATATGTATATATATACATATATATATAATTTATATATATATATATATATATATACATATATATATGTATGTATATATATATATATAGATAGATATATATATATATATATATATATATAAAGTTGGACTTAATACGATTGAAAAAATATGAGGTTAGATATTAACATATTTATAGAAGCAATATATGATAACAGAATATAATTTTATTGAAGAACGATTTATATACAAAATGCTTGCCTGAAATATATGATATTTAACAGAAAATAAAATAGTAAGTAGTTTATACAATTAAAAATAAAATAAACGAAAATAAAATATATATTAAAAGAGGAATCCATAATCAATAGTTTATCAATTTCAAAGGAAATGGCATATGAATTATTTTCAATTTTTTTTTTTTTATTAATTATAAGATATTTATTTATATCATATAATATTGTCAATGAAGAGAGCTTGAAGGGGAGTTAGCATAATCACTTATACGGTCACGTTGACTTTTGCTAGTAGAGATTGATATGTTCCGCTGTTTGTTGGTCAGGTTTGGTAACGTGGATCACATATACAGTTTGTAGGCTGCATCTCATGCGACAAATTATTTCCTTGTTCTGCCTCATTCTTGGCTACATGAGATCTCGTCATAATTAAGCAGTGCAACACACACGCGCCTAGCACCACAGACTCGATACGATCATGACGAAGATTTATGGGTGTTTGAAACAACCTGTGAGGGAAAAATTGTAAATATTGATATTGCTATAAAATATAATACAAAATGATTGACATGCATTATGATGACATGTATAGGGAAGTCTGCCTGTTGGGTTTGTAAATTAATGTTCACCTGTTTGTCTCTCGTTGCGCGTGTTAACCAAGCGACAACATGTCGGAATTTAGACTACAGCAGTAGGGAGCTTGAGGAGTTTTGAGGCAGTGTACTAACGGGATTAGATATCCCTCGTGTGTACTGGAAGAAACCCAAAGATAATCTTCGTGATAATGGTTAATTTACTGTCTAATAAATAAAGAATGGTAAAACTAACGGATTATTTGCGACGGAAATAAAAGTGCAAATTCATTCAAAGCTCATTATTTACTATAGCAAAAGTTGTTATTTCTCTTGGAAATGCTTTTCCGTATCGTTCTGTAATTTTACTTTCTTGTACAATTGTTGCTGTTAATTTACGTGAGTAATTGTTTCGTTTTAGGAATGGACAACATATAGCGTAATACGTGTTGGTGGTGATAACCTTTTGTTACGTGTGCTTTATATCTCCAAGAGTTTTCTTTGGGTGGATTAATTTATCATAATATAATTGGTGTTCAAAATATTATATTTAGTGACTTTGAAATATTATGGCCTTTATAAGAGACCTTTTTTTCTTTTATTTTAGGAGTTGACCTCAAGTCACTTACTTGTAGATGTATAAAATGTGAAACCGTTACATTAACTGGCGTTAGCATATAATAATACCTAACGTAATGTATTATGTGTCTCTTGTAAATAAATACACCCCCTATGTACTCAAGTGTGTATATGCATCATATTACCATGTTATTATGCATAGTTATCCATTACATTATTAAGTGTGGCAGAGCCCCGAAGACATGGCAACATTTTACTTTCCAGCCTTGGGGCATCACACAGTTAGCTTGTATCATTGTTAGTCACCCAAGGCAGACATGTTTCCGGCCTTTTGTATATAATTCTTGAGTTGCACCTTCTCAATAGAACTTACGTTAATTTCAAGATTGTGTTTCCTTCCCAACCTCGCAGGAATACCCCCAACATGGCGCAGTGAGTATTTTGTGATAGAACAGTGCTTTTACAAGTTTTCGAGCAGTGCAAGATGACGATTACAGCCACCATCACCTTTCTCGTGGATATCCATGGATTTATTGTGCAGTTCATGTGCGTTAAAGTGTAGTGTTCGTTGCCCATAGTGACTTATAAGTGGATCCTTTGAGTGCTGTATGTCTTAGTGACTGTTAAGTGGCCTCTTCATGTGCTGTGCCCTGTAATTAAGTATAATAAGAGGATTTTAGAACACAATTTAACTAGGCCGGCACACTTACATCTACACTACTGTTCGTCAAACAGACTTCTCCCCCTCCCTACCTGTACCGTACCGCTACAATTAGCAATACATGCACATATTTATAAGAATTATAAAATTTCTGAATATTTCAAAAGAAGGAACTTTTATTTCTTACATATTCGTTCTTATTGTGTTAATGTAACTGTTTTTTTCATAATACACCATGTCTAAATCGCAGTTTCCCAATAAATCTACTGATATACGAGAAGCAGAGGTAGAGGAAGAATTTAATCCAAATATTGGAGCTCTCGGTGGATTAACTGGTGAAGAAGAGTATCAGTTGCTACCGCCACTCACCCCACATTATACACTTCCTCAATGAGCTTCAGGAGCCGATTTTCTACATTTCATCAAGTATCTTGAACAATGTCGAATACAAGAGGATGCAAGAAGACCTCAAGAAGAGGATTTTCGACGTAGGAAAGACGAACAACGTCGACAGGAAGAAAGTGCTCACTTTACAGCAATTTTGTAGAGGTTGCTTCCTGTTACCTCCCAACTCGATAGCACACATACCCTTTCAGTCAATACATAGTCTATGTCGTCAGTGCCTACTGTTTCATTTTCAAGTTCATCAGTAATATCTGCCCCTCAAAAAGCCATCGCCCAGAACCAGCCTCTCCTTCAAGCAGATACCAGTTTTCAGGTTTTTCGTGAATGGAGACATCGATGGGAAGATTATTCTGTCATGGTGGATTTATCCAAGTTACCTTGAGAGAAGCAACTCATTCAGCTCACAATGGGCCTCCCACTTCAGATGCAGAGGATCTTGGAGGACACTCTGGATATTCCTCCTAATACAGGCAAGACAGTAGATGAGGTCTTAGACGAGCTGCAGGATCACGTGAAAAGTCTGCGCAATGAAGCCCTACGCCGAAGAGAACACTTAAGTTGCAAGGAGTTTGACGGAGATTCTTTTTCAGATTTTCAATTGTGACAAGCATACAGCTGAAGAGGTGAAAGTCTTTCCAGGAAATTCTTCAGTGTGTGAAGAAACTCAAGTGAAGATGATAATTCTCATGGGTATCAGTGATTGGCAAACCATTCAGAAACTCATCTCTTTTGATGCAACAGCTTCACTACAGAAGGTGGTCAATACTATTCACTCATCCAGAGAGGCTACTTCTGCCATTCGAGCACCATGCTCCCAGCTACGTGCCGTTTCAACACACAAGAAACATGAAGGAGGTGGGAAAAATCATTCTTCAACCCCACCACCCAAACCAGCCACTCCCTCCCAGTGTTGTGCACGTAACCACCATTCTTCCAAATTATGTCCAGCTCTAGGAAGCAACTGCAAAAACTGCGGTCGACAGTCAAGTGTCCGGACCAACCCACCCTTCTCCAACTCCATTCGCTACCATACAAAGTGTAAACTCGAAGGTAAGGTATTTTACTACAGCAGATGCCTTATGTGGATATTGGCAGATGGCACTTGCTGAAGAGGACCAACACTTGACAGCCTTCATTACACCATATAGCCATTTCAAACATTGCAGAGGCCCAATCGGTTTTGCAGCTATAGGGGACACCTTGTGTCTCCACAGTGATATGGCCCTTCAAGGAATACAGAACTGTGTAAAGGTCGGGGATGACATACTTCTTTCTGATGAAGATTATTACACTCATCTTCAACAAAACTACGAGATGCTTCTTAGATGCCGCAAATTCAAGATTACTCTCAACAGAGACAAGTTTATGGTTGCTACATCCCAAGTGTCCTTTTGTGGATATCAGCTCTTAGATGAGGGTATAGCAGCTGATCCTGGCATAGTCAGTGCAATCCGGGACTTTCCAACCCTGACCAGTTTGACTGACCTTTGATCATTCATGGGTATAGTGAACCAGTTGACCAAATTTAGCCTGAGATTGCTCCTAGAGCTCAGCCCCTACGACCTCTGATGAGCCCCAAGAGAGCATTCGTTTGGACTTCCGATCATGACGAGGCCTTTCATCGAGTCAAGGCCACCTTATTAAGCCCCCAGTCCTTGCCTCCTTCGATCCTGCATTACCGGTAATCATCCAGAATGATGCCTCTCGCCTATATGAAATTGGATACACTTTCCTACAGGAGCATAGTAATGGCAGACTTCATCTAGTTCAATATGGCTCCTGTTTCCTCACAGATACCGAGTCTCACTACGCTACTATAGAGCTAGAGTTGTTAGCGGTGGTCTGTGCTATGTCTAAGTGTAGGTTGTATCTAGCTGGACTTCAGCATTTTACCCTGATGACTGATCACCGGCCCAATTCTCAATCATTATTCACTTGATGAAGTGATGAATCCTCGCCTTCAGCGTCTCAAGGAAAATATTTCCCCGTGTGTGTTCACAGGATTGTGGCAGGCTAGAAGGCAGCTCAGTATTCCAGATGCCTCATCTCGAGCTCCAATCAGTCACCCTACTACAGAAGGGGAAATTACTTGTGCTGTTGTCACAACACACGTCAGATAAATCCCCAATGTCAATGCTGTCATCGCCGAAGAAGATTCTATGCACCAACAAACAGATAATACACGTGAGGAACTCCAAGCTGCAGCAAGAGCTGATCCCTCATATACCCATCTTGTGAATTGTGTGCAGGATTTCCATCGAGCCGTTGTAACCAACACCAGTCGTTACTCCCTTTCTGGAAATTAAGGGAAAACCTCTCAGCTGATGATGATCTGTTTCTCTATGAGAAAGAACTGTTGTCCCTGCTGCCCTCTGCCATAGTACTCTCACCTCGTCTTCTTGATAGTCATCGAGGCGTGGAATCCATGAAGCAACATGCAAGACAGACCATATTTTGGCTGGGAATCGACTCAGACATCACCAGTAATGTCAAAGCTTGTGAATCATGCCAAATGCTACAGCCTAGCCTTCAGCAAGAACCCTTATTGAATGATGACCACCCTACTAGGCCTTTTGAGTCTTTCTCGGCGGACTGTTTCTGTGTCGCTGGGAAGTCATTCCTCGTTGTAACTGATTGACTCTCTGGGTGGCCTGTTGTGGTACCATGTAAAGGAAACACTACTGTTTCCAATACCATACGTATCTTCTGTCATTACTTCAGGGAAGTCGGTGTTCCCCTTCGTATCTGGACTGATGTTGGCCCTCAATTCACCAACAAAGACTTCTAAGATTTCTCGATGAGATGGGGTGTCCACAACATCATATCATCATCACATTACCCGCAGTCCAATGGCCATGCAGAGGCTTCTGTAAAAGCCATTAAGCACTTAATTCTAAAGACAGCATCTTCTAGCAATATTGATTACGAAGAACTTGATAGATGCCTCTTGGAACTGCGTAATACTCCAAACTTCACAGGCAGCTCTCCAGCACAGATTTTTTATGGCTGCCCACTCGTACCTTTGCCTCTGCTCATCCACAGTCTTTTTCAAAGGAGTGGCAGGCCAAGTCTGAGGATTGTGACAACTGCACAGCTGCCCGTGCTGAATAAGTGAAACTACAATATCATCAACACGCCCGGCCACTTCCCAAGTTAGGTATAGGTCAGACAGTAAGGATCCAAAACCCAACATCTGATTGCTGAGAGAAGGTTGGAGTTGCCATGGGTTTTGGCAGATCACGGGACTATGAGGTGGGTCTTCCCAGTGGCCGAGTTTGGTGGTGTAACCGCCGCTTTCTATGTCCATTGCCAATGCCTGGTGTTGATCCCCTCCCCTTTTACCTATGGCCCCTTGCACGGACATATAAAGGCCCTTGGTCTCTAAACCCAAGTGTTCCCACGCAGATCTCAAAGGCTCTTTAGAAAGAGGTCGCTCAAGAATGGAACTACGAGCACGAGGGGGTTAGGAGGAGTAGACATATAAAATGTGAGACTGTTACATCAACTGAAGTTAACATATATTCCTACCTAAACTGATGTATTATGTGTGTCATATATCATATGTGTTTCTAGTAAATAAATACACAGCTTATTTACTCATATATATATATATATATATATATATATATATATCATATTACCATGTTATTATGCATAGTTATCCTTTACATTATTAAGTGTGGCAGTGCCTTGAGCATCACACAGTTGGCTTGTATTATCGTTCGTCACCCAAGGCAGACGTGTTTCCTGCCTGTTATGTATAATTTTTGTGTTGCACATTGTCAATAGAACTTACGTTAATTTCAAGATTTTGTTTCCTTCCCAACCTCGCAGGAATACCCCCATCAGTACCGACTATTTTGTACTCTTATTATATTAATTACAATTCTTTACTATTTTGTATTTTTATTATATGTACGTTAAATCTATGAATATTGTTATAAAAAACTTGTGAAAAAAGGTAAAATTTTTCATGTTAATGTAAAAATAAAAGGATTCAATTTTTATATTTGTTAATGTAATTGTAAATCAAATATATTGTGGACTTGAAGATTCTGCTTCGACATCAGCCACCTGACAAGCGAGAGCTATGCAATCTGAGATGATTCGGAAATGGGTCTGTCCCGTGGCATCTTGTTGCGTAATGCCGGTCCTGGGTGCTTCTCGGGGGACGTCGCAATCATTCGGTAGTATTGGTTCTGCGTATGTATAGGACAGGTGACGAGCGGCAGATTAGAGGAGACCTGAGTGAACACTATTCGTAGTGGAGGCATTGCAGCTACATCCACTGTGACCTGGAATTTGTTACTAAATATGCAACGATATAATATCTTGGAAAAGATAAAGAAGTTTCATCTGTCCGTCATCATAATCTGTGTTCCTTAGTATCAAACTTTTATATCTGAAACTAAGCAAAGACTTCCGTCCCTCCCTACATAAAAGTCTGTGAAGTCAGCTCGACCTACTTCTTTGTAAGAACTTATGTTTATCATTATTTAGTTTTGGTGTGCCGTGAGTATTCGGTGCATCTTTTGTAATGCTCTAAATATTTGTTAAATCTATTATATGGTTATATTTTTATGTTCGGTAAAGGCTTTTTGCTTGCGTCCAAACAATGACAGTTGAGCAGCTAGATCTTCATGAAAGCAGCAAGAATGATTTTTGTACAGCTAACAAGAAACAGAACATTCGTATACGCAAAAAGGAAATGATCTAGTGTATTGTTATTGCTGCGTGTGGTAAAAAAAAAAGGAAAGAAGAATATTTGGTGCGTAGAGTCAGAATCTGGGAAGTAGTGTATGTTATGATACTACAAGAGTTATAAAGTGAATTGGAACTACATTTCATAAATACCAATAGAAGGGATCCAAATACGTTGTACAATGTTTTTTGCGAGAAGTGGACCATATAATCACCAAACAATATACAATTATACAGAACTTCAATAAACATTACAACAAGATTTCCAAGCAGAGTTTGCATAAAATTATACTCGACACTTGCAGAGAGATATATGAAGGCCTAAGAAAAGAGATTTCTTTAACTTGCTAATTTGCCACATATGTTGCCTGTCATGTCTATGTTATCTGTAGGAAAGAGCTAGTTTTTGCTTCACTTCATCTTCAATAACATTATCAATATTAGTGACCAGGGTTATTTTAGAAATTGCTGCAACTTGTCATTCATTGTAGATTGCGTTATTAAACTAGAACACGGGCTCTTGCATTAGCAGTCTGTATAAAAATTTCATCACGATCTCGAAAGGCATGGATCCTCACATCCCAATGGCTGAAAGGGTGTAGTTTATACAACAATCAAGTTTAAAGTTGCATCACGGGACCAATAAAACTTTTGCATGTTTAAACTTGTAAGTAGAATATAAATGAAATAGTATATCATTGGCATTGATGAAAAACGTAACTTTGTATGTCAGGCAGTGACATCTCACCAGTATTTAATCACCAACGAGCATAGCTCTCATTATTTCGGTAACCAAACCCTATACCGAGCTTTGCTCGCTGCTTTTACACTTCTGACATCACCTGAAACAAAGTTCGCCGTCGTCCATGTGGACAGAGAATTAAAGAGGTATTATTGCGCTGTTTTAAGTGTACTTCAGAAGGATATAGGTTAATATTTCGTAACGGTAAATTCTTTAAGAACGGTACCACTCAGATATTTGGTAATAGATTAAAAAAAAATCTTAAAAGAAGTGGGTGGACTTAGCTGGTTATGAAGAAACATTTGATGACTTATTTTACTTAATTTTAGAAGAACAATTTTTAAATGCTTGTGACAAAAATATATTTGTATTTTAGAAGGAGCATGAAATGAAAACTTTCAATAAAGTTATAAAATATGTTGAGATTTATATGGAGGCCCTTTAGACTATGGCAAGAAGGGTTTAAGTGATAGCTGGGAAAAGCAGGGAACCACTGCCAGAGAACTTATGAATGAGGATATTAAAGGGCAAACTGGTGTCCATAGTGATAGGAACGTTAGGACACGAAATTGTTATGTGGCCATGGTAACCAACTTGCTAAGGATTATTTCGATAGGTTTTGAGGGAACCAGAACGTAAAAAGAGCAAGGGTGCGACCGAGTAAGCAACTGTTGTTGGTCATGGGGTTAAGCTAAGGGTGGATAAAGGTACCGTGGAAGGAGTGAAGGTTAATGTATTTTGTGAGCTTGGTTGTACTACGGTGTTGAAGAGACTTTAGTGCCGAAACATAAGTTTACTGGTAAGCCTGTTGACCTTTAAATCTTAAATATCCTGAGGCTATTGTTGATGTTGTCTCACCATAATTTACAGGCCATAAATTAGCTGTCTGTTTGCTTCATCCTATTTGTCATTTAGTGATAAGAGCAATTGATGTTTCAACTAACGAGTTAAGTATTTAGGTTAGTGCTGTTACCACCCGACTGCAGAGTGAATTGCAAGAGAAAAATCTAAAGAGACCATCAAAGCTCTTAGTTAAGGAAGTTATAAATTTATTGCAGAAAGAGAAAATAGGTAAATAACAGGTTGAAGATAGGGCATTGAAAAAAAAAAGTGGGGGGTGTGGAGCATACGAAGTCAAATAGGTTCTTTGTGAAGAAGGAAAATAAAGTTCATTGTTCTGTTAAAAAGGGTATATTATATTGTAGAGGGCAGAATGTAGGTAATGCAAATAATTAGTTAGTTTTTCCTGATAAATTGATTGATTGATTTTAGGTTTTCCCGCATCCTGACATCTAAGGTCATTGACGCCGATGTTCCTGATAAATTCCGTCATGCAGTAATATAATTGGCTCATGATTCTTTAACGAGCGGATATTTAGAAATACAAAAAACAACAGCACATAAGCATTTTTTTTTTTATTTGGCTAGGCCTGTTAGCCAGATAGCAAGATTTTGCAAGTCATACGATGCTTGTCAACGTACATTTGATAAGGAAAGAGTTAAAAAGGTAAAGTTTGGAATAATGCTCCTCATTCAAAAGATTATTCCAAAATGTTGCAAGGGACATAGTGGGTCTGATAGAACCCCGTGCTAGTAACGGATCAAGATATGTTCTCAACATTGTTGACTACGCTATACGTTACCCTGGGCAATAACTTTAAAGAATATAGATTCGGTTACTGTGGCTGAGGCTTTGCTGTCAGTATTCTGTCTAGTGGGAATTCCAAAGGAGGTATTATCTGAGAGTGGAACACATTTCACCGGTGATGTAATACGGGAATTTTATTGCTTATTGTCTATTAAGAGTATTACTTCTACCCCATATTCTGCTATGTGCAATAGTTAGTAGAAAGTTTTAATGAAGTGTTAAAGAAAATTCTCAGACGTATGTCTACAGAGAAAACCAGGATATGGCAAAGATACATTGATACTTTATTATTTGCATATCGCGAAGTTCCACGGTCTAACAAAAAATTATCTCCATTTGAGTTAGTACTGTAAGGGGGCCACTTAGTTTATTGAGGAAGCTGTGAGAAAATGAAGATACTGCAATTAAGAATAGTATGAGAAAAATACACGAGCATGTAGTTGATATGAGAGAGAGGTTGACGGATACATGTGGAACGGCTCAAGAAGAGTTAGTGAAGGCTAGACTAGCTCAAGAAGAGTTAGAGAAGGTTTGACTGGCTCAAGAAGAGTTACCGAGGGATAGACTGGCTCAAGAAGAGTTATAGAGTCCTAGAGATAAGTAAAAGTATTGCTATGATAAAAATTCTTGAAAAAGAGAAATAAATTAAGGGGATCAGGTCATGTCACTGTGTCCCACAAGCATCAATAAGCTACTAGTTCATGAACAAGGTCCATTTGATTTGGTAAAGAAAGTTAATAGGTATAATTTCATTCTCAATATTAATGGAGTTCAGCACAAATACCACATTAACATGTTTTAGTTATACATGATGGGATAGGCTAAGGCAATAGCTTCCTTAAGGGTAAGTCTCAAGTTACCAAGGCAGAAGGTAATGAGGCTTTTGAATATGTTTCTCTACTTTTTTATGGAGGATCAGAAGAGTGATGACCTTGCTTGTGTAGCTGTGATTAGTGAGGATAGTGATGAATATGAGGTTCCAATTGTTCCAAGGAATGTTCAGAGTGAAGATATTTAAAATTAATCAGGAATTATCTGATGAACAAAGGTAGGAGGTGGCTAGGATTCTATGCGAATACAAGAATATGTTTACTGATGTATCAGGTAGAGCTAATGTGATTGAACATATGATAAAACTGTCCAGTAAGGGTCCTATAGGGTCTAGACCATAGCCGCTACCTTATGCTCTGCAGCAAGATATGGGAAAGGAGATTGAAAGGATGCTCAGATTAGGAGTGAATCAATGTTTAAATTTTCCATATGCAACACCTTTAATAGTGGTGAAGGAAAAAGATGGCAGTGATCGGATGTACTTAGATTTTCAGAAGATCTATAATCTTAAGGTATTCGATTCAGAAACCATGCCAGATGAGAACTTGATTATGACTCCATAAGTAAGGCTCTGTCCACACAGACGAGCTTTCGAACTTTGTTTCAGGTGACGTCAGAAGCGTTGAAGCCGTGAGCAAAGTTCAGTATAGGTTTTTTCGTATGATTACCAAAGTAACAAGAGCTGTGCTCGTTGATGGCTAAAGACTTGGAAGATATCATTGCCTGACGTACGATGTTATGTTTCTCTCCAATGCCAATTATATACCATTTTTTTAATATTTCACTTTCAAGTTAAAACATATCAAAGTTTTATTGGCCCGTCCAGCAACTTTAAACTTGATAGCTGTATAAACAGCACCCTTTCAGCCATTGGGATGTAAAGGCCGATGCTTATCAAGATGGTGATGCAATTTGTTTTTATACGGGCTGCCAATACAAGAGCCCATGTTCCAACTTTATGTTGACGCAATCTACAATGAATGACGAGTTGCAGCAGTTTCTAGAATAAACCTGGGCACTAATATCAATAATGTTATTGAAGATAGGTGAAGATAAACTAGCTCTTTCCTACAGATAACATAGATGTGACAGGTGAGAAATGCAGCAAAAGAGCAAGTCAAAGAAATCTCCTTTCTTAGGCTATTATAGAGCTCTCTACAAGTTTTGAGGATAATTTTACACAAACACTGCATGGAAATCCTTGTTGTAATGTGTATTGAAGTTCTGTATAATTGTAAGTTCTAGTTTCGAGATAACACTGTAAAACGTATTTGGATCCATTCTCAAGTAATTTATGAAATCTAGTTCTGATTCACATTATAATGCCTGTATTATTATAAAATACATGAATTCCCAAATTATATCTCCTTTCCAAACACACTAGGAACAAAATTTTCTTCTTTTTCTTCTAGAACTCATAGCAATAACAATACACTAAAGAATCTTCTTTTTTGTATAGGAATATTCATTCTCTTGTTACCCGAACAACAATGGCTCTTGCTGCCGTCATTAAGCTCTCGCTGCTCAACTGTCTTAATTTGGACACAAAGCATATAGACATATACTGAACTTTGATTGATAAGAAACAAAGTTCGCCGAACAATGTTCGGTCATGTGGATGGAAGTAAAATCTTTTCAAACTAACAAAGGACTCGTAAAGACTGTTACTATTTCATTTGGTTTGGTAAATGCTGGCGCTACTTTTAACTGCATGTTTAGGAAATTAGTTAATGGTGTGAAGAAAGTAGAACTGTTTGTTGGTGACATTTTGATTTATTTATAGGGGTGGGGAAAGCACAAGAAAACTATACATTTGGTACTGGATATTTAAAGAAAGGCATCATTCACAACTAAGCATTCCAAAACTGACATTGCTTATTTTTCAGTTGAGTATTTGGGCAGTATGATCGGTAGCAGTATAGTCCAAACAACTGAAGACAAAGTTAAAAAGATATTAAATTAAAAACCTTTGAGGTGCACATCCAATAGTTAGGTTACCTGATTTAACAAAAAATTTTGTTACAGAGAGATGCATGTGATGTGGGTTTAGGGGTAATCCTAATGCAATATGTTGATGTAGAACGTTGGCCATATCAGTATAATAACAGTAAATTCAAAGGAGCAGAGTAGAATTACCCTGTAATTGAGATGGGACTCCTCGCAGTAGTATGAATTATAAAGATGTTTTACGAGTATCTATACAGGAAGTCATTTGTCATAAAATCCAACCACCAACCTTTGATATCCCTGGCAAAGAAAATGTTATTGCAGACTGTTTGAGTAGGTTGTTACTAATTGTGACTTTTCTTTAAAAAATTGTGATTAAATGTAACTTTTACTGATGTGGTAAATTTTTGCTGATAATTTTTTGTAACATACTAATTTTTTATGTATCCATATTGCCCAAAATCTTAAGTTTTAGTAACGTCTGTGTAATGATGTTACCCTACAGGTGTCATGATTGTACTAGAGAAGTATTTTTATTTGGGTTAACTTGTATTTGTTTTGTAAGAAATGTTCCAATCTATTCATTCATCAGAGATATATTGTCATGCATTGTGATGACATGTATAGAAAAGTTTGCCTGTTGGGTCTGTAAAGTACTGTTTACCTGTTTGGGTATCACTATGCGAGGTAATGAAGTAATAAAATAGCGGAATTTTGACTACAGCAGTAGGGAGCTCATTAGCAAGGGATGAGGTGCTCTGCTTTGAGGAGTTGTGGGACAGTGTAAGGACGTGGTTCGATATCCATCGTGTGTACTAGAAAAAACACAAACATAATCTTCGTGATAATGCACTGTGTTATGTTAAGTGCTCATTCTATATTATATATATGAATTTTGTGTGAGTGTTGCTGTTTATTATGCGAGTATTTTTTTTTTTTTTTTTTTTTTTTTTTAGGAGTGGACAGCATATACCGTAATACCTGATGGGTAGTGATCACCTTTTGTTACGTGTGTTTTATATCTCCAAAGGTTTTCTTTTTAGGCCATTATTCTATCATAATTATTGTTCAGAGAGTGATGGTTTATTATGAGAATTTGAAATATTGAAGTTTTATATAGATAAACCCTTTAATTTTGGTAAAACTCAAGTGCTCTTGTCACTGTAAGGGACGTCTCTCTTTTCTTTAAGGTGTTGACCTCAAGCCACGTGCCGATTATTTTGTAGTGTTAATGTATAAATTACGATTGTTTATTATTTTGCGTTTAGTTATTAGGAAGCTATTATGGTATGTCATGTTTAACGTTTCTGTAATAAATATATTAAGGAGCGTTGTTTCCATTCTGCAGTATTTACTATTGCCTTATATACGAACCTTTTATGAAGGGAACAGTCTAGCTTCAACTATAGAATTCACATAACAGAGATATTACTTTATAGATATCTTTCCAGAATCATAAGTAGATATGCACTATTGTTATAATATAAAAAATATAATAAAAAATAATGAACAATATCTACTCGCTTACTCAAATCCAAAACGTAATCTCAACTCCATGTCTTGCCATGCTTATTTGATAGTTATAAAAGCGTTTTGTTAAGCATCGTGAAGAGTACGTTTTCACCATACACTTCTTTAGAGTAAAGGTGTTATCTGTAATGAAAAAATACTAGACTAAGGGTTGATCATCTTTAGTTTCATTTGAGATGCTTTCTGAACCAGGTAATTTTGCTGTATGTCCATCTATAACTTTGCAAAGACATCACCATCCTATTTCCTAGAAAGCAGCAACAAGGTGGTCACAGGCTAAACTTCTTATTGCAGACAGGCTGTGAATTACCAGTATCATGATTGCATGGCAGAAATTGGCTTAGTTTGCAGTCTGTTCTCGACTATATTGAAAAATTGTAAGTTCATTATATAATCATCTAAATTGAGATAATCAGTGATCATTTCATGTTGACTTTTTCACTTGGCTGGTCGATAACCGTTGATAGTAATAACCACTGTTAGTAGTGATAAAATTATTTCTGACTCCTGAATCCCTTTGGAATATCTAAAGATAAAGACTTATCCCCGTTCTAGTATCAGGTGTGTTGTAACTATATTTCTTTGACGCCTGTGAGAAAGTTTTTTATCTCTGGGGATCAACTCTGTAGCGCTTCCACACTCCATTCGTTATTTTATGTAACCTACTGTATATGTAGGGTGTATGAGGCAGAATGCAGGTATAGTCAATAGGATATGATAGCAGCCGCATCCAAAAATGAGTGGCTACAAAAACCTGATCACCACTGACTACCCAGCTCTCAGATGTGGCTCCGAGAAGGTATAATTGTACTATATCAGCCACACCCCAGTGAACCATCTCGTCTGATGGAAAAGACCATCTGAGAGTATGCGTATCTGATACATTATGAAATAGAGAACATCACCTTTAGGTACAAAATGTCTGAAGCAGCAGATATGGTAGAAGACCCATAAATGGGCAACATCAGATAAGGTGCAACAGCAAAATTGGTATGGCATAGCAAGATCAAGTCTTGAAGCCAAAAAATATATTGGTTGCCCCCGTGGAATGTAATAGGTGGACCCAACTGTGTATAACCTCCATGATAATCATGAGCCAAAACCAAACTGTCGATATAACCAGCATGGGTATGGAACTAAAATGGGTATACTGACTGAAGAGTTGGAGTAACCACGCTCAGTAGGGGAATCCGAGGACTGCAGTCAGATCCAGACCATTATCATGCGACTGCAGAAAACAGAAACAGCGAAAATAGTGTAAGCAACAGAGAAAGCCAATGAGTAGGTAAACAGAATGTTAAAAAAGAATAAACCTAGAAATCCTAGGTTTAAGTGTAGTAAGATGGACAGGAACTGGCAAAATTAATAGTGAAGTAATCACTTTCTTTTATTCTAGAGGTGATAAACAAGTAAGGGGAGTTGGCATAATGATCAATCAAACAGGGTACTGGGTAAAGGGCAATATGAGATAAAAGGACATCCATTCAATATAAACATAATAGAGGTATATGCTCCAACACAAGATTCTACAGAACAGGAAGCAGACGAGTTGTATGATCAACTAGCAGACACTCAAAAACAATGTAAATCTCGAGAAATTGTAACGGTAATGGAAGATTGTAATGCAATTTTAGGAAAAGGGCATTTTGTCGACACAAGTGGGATCAGATGGACTGGGAAAAGGGTACTTCAAAGGAGAAAGATTAATATCCTCGTGTTATACAAACGGATTGCATTTAACTAACACATGGTTCGAAAAAAAAAACTGCATGATTACTATGAACATAAAAAATCCCAAGAGGCGGATGTGGAAATCCAACTGACTACATTTTAATTAACGAAAAATTCAGAAAAGTTGTACTGGACACCAGAATATATCCAGGAGTAGGTGGCTATACCGACCATGTGCCGGTAGTAACAACTTTAAGAGTAAAAGTAGAAATATTAATGGAAACATAAAGAAAAGAATGCAACTAAATCTCCTTGTAACAGACCAACAATAACTGAAACTAGACAGAGACTGGAGAATCCTACATTCTGCCCTCAGAGAACCAGTACCCAAACAGCAAAAAAGACAACGTCTGATTTGGATGACTGAAGACATACAGTATATGATAATATAAAAGAAAGTAGAATGAACATAAAATAAACCATCAAAGATACGAGGAACTAGACTTACTAATTAGAACGGAACGGAACACAGCAAAGGAAAACTATCAATGAACAGTGTGAAGAAGTAGAGGAATTAGTGGAAAATTATAGATATGAGAGCATGCACAATAGTATGTATATGAATATATATATATATATATATATATATATATATATATATATATATATATATATATATATATATATATATACATATATATATACATGTATATATATATATATATATATATATATATATATATATATATATATATATATCTATATATATATATATATTTGCACACACACACACACACACACACATATATATATATATATATATATATATATATATATATATATATATATATATATACCCATATATATATATATATATATATATATATATATATATATATATATATATATATATATATATATATATATATATATATATATATATATATATCAAATAAGCTATATATTTTAATACCCTAATGTCTGGATTATCTCTTATACCTTGAGATCAGAGACCCATGGGGGAACCTGCTCGAAGACAATACCTTCTAGCAAGTCATGGAATCGAATCCTGATCCAGGAAGCTGGTATGACAGTGTCAAAGCATTTTACCACGGAGAGAGATGAAAGTCGATTACAATTATGCTATACTTATGCCTGTCGAATTCAGATTTTTCGTACTTATAATTTGAATCAACCCATCTCCATCAGCGTGGCTATTTGGTATGTTTGTACTTGGCATTCGATTAATGATAAATTTGGCACATTTAGACACGTTTTTCATAATGAAATAAGCCATATACTTTAATACCTTAATGTCTGGATTCTCTCGTATACCTCGGGATCAGTGACCCGAGGGTGAACCAACTCGAACACCATAGCTTCTGGCTGGTAAGGGAATCAAACCCTAATCCAGGAAGCTGGTATAACAGTGACACAGAATCTTACCACGGAGAGATAATAAAAGTCGATGAGAATTTTCTTGTATTTATACCTAACATTTTTTTTTTTTTTTTTTTTTTTTTTTGTACTTAGAATTTAAATTAATACATCTCCACCACTTCAACTATAGTCCATTACTTTTAGCGATGCATATTTGCACCGACTCGCAGCGGTGCCCTTTTAGCTCGGAAAAGTTTCCGGATCGTTGATTGGTTGGACGAGATAATTCCAACCAATCAGCGATCACGAAACTTTTCCGAGCTAAAAGGGCACCGCTGCGGGTCGGTGCAAATATGCATCGCTAAAAGAAATGGACTATAGTTGGTATGTTTGTACCTGGCATTCGATTAATGGTGAAATTTCCACGTTTAAATGTGTTTTTTTCATATTCAAATAAGCCCTACCTTTATATTTTGATACCATAATTTCTGGATTCTCTCTTCTACCTCGGAATCAGAGACCCAAGAGGGAATTGATCAAAGACAATAGCTTCTGGCCAGACGGGGAACTGAACCTGTTCCAGGAAGCTGTATGACAGTGACATAGCATTTAGCCACGGAGAGAGATAAAAGTCGATAACAGTTCTCCTATACTTACAGCTGTCGAATTCAGTTTTTTTTGTACTTAGAATTGAAATCAACCCATCTCCACCACCGCAGCTAGTTGCTTATTTGAATATGAAAAACACATCTTAATGTGCAAAATTAATCATTACTTGAATGCCAAGTACAAACACACGAACTACCTACAGTGATAGAGATGGGTTGATTTAGATTCTAAGTACAAACAACCAGAATTCGACAGATATAAGTAAAGGAGAATTGTCATCCACATTTATCTCTCTCTGTGTATAAATGCTATGTCACTGTTATACCAGCTTCTTGGACCAGGGTTCGATTCTCCGGCCAGCCAGAAGGTAATGTCTTTGAGTTGGTTCGCCCTTGGTTTTCTGATACCGTGGTAGAAGAGAGAATCCAGACATAAATGGCTTATTCGAATATGAAAAACACGTCTGAATGTGTAAATTTTATTATACACACACACACACACACACACACACACACATATATATATATATATATATATATATATATATATATATATATATATATATATATATATATATATAAAGAGAGAGAGAGAGAGAGAGAGAGAGAGAGAGAGAGAGAGAGAGAGAGAGAGAGAGAGAGAGAGAGAGAGAGACGAATGTTACTGGCTGGATAACGTTCACCCAACATGCAATTAATCTTGTAGATATCTAATTAACTGCTTTTGTATAATGAGACTAAACGGACTGTGGCCAATATAGTCTGTCTTTCGCTATTTATAAGCGCTCCCAGATAACATCGAAACATCCATTTCCGGTCTTATAGTGGATGTAATTTCACAGAAAATTTTTCTTTTTATAAAGGAAGTTTACTAAATTTAATTGAACAATGTTCCTCCATCACCTCTTTTCTTTAAAATCTTCCATCCCACATTCAATATAAATATAACATTGATTGGCCGGTTTATAAAGGATTTTTTTAATCAATTATGGCTTTATCAAGTAGTGATTTCAAGACACAGATTTGGTACGATGGATAAACTTTCACAAAAAGATTTTTTTTTACCATCATGATTGATGTTATTAAAACGGTTATAACCAATGTCTATTTTTTACAGATAATATAGATTAGACACTTTCCGTTAGCAACCATTCTTGCAAGTACAGTAATATATGAACTACTTTGGATATTTTCTGAGGGAATATAATAAAGTTTCTTTTATTTCATAATTTCAGCATCAATTTAAAGTATTTAGGTGTTGTTGACAGATTTTATTCCATTAAATGAAAATAAAAAATTGTAACCTTTTCACATAATTACCCACAGAAAATTTATTGAACACATGTCATTACCCCCTGAGATTTTTTCCGATAATTAGCTGTTCTTCAGATAGGTCAGATTATTGTAAAGTAACTGAAGTCATCAAGCTACATAAGGTTCTATATATCATTGAAAAAATTTTCAATGTGTCCGAATTATTATTATTATTATTATTATTATTATTATTATTATTATTATTATTATTATTATTATTATTATTATTATTATTAATAATAATATTATTATTATTATTATTATTATTATTATTATTATTATTATCATTATTATTAGTATTATGTAAAGCAAACTGAAAGATGAATCGCTTTTCTTGGTCTATATATATATATATATATATATATATATATATATATATATATATATATATATATATATATATATATACATATATCATTAACACATTTGATTTCAATCAAAATAGATATCACCCACGATTGCCATTTAATACCGAATTCTATCTTGGGAATATATATGGGTAATGCCAATTTTCCAAGGCTTTTTAAATAAGGTAAAATGGATGTGATATTCGTATGTCCACCTTCATGTTGTCATATAGGAAGACAAAGTTTCCCAAACAAAACTCCAGAACAAATATTTTGTATCGAAAAGACAAGGAAAAGAAAAGTATCATTGCCCTACCCCACACTCACATCAGTTCCTATAGCTAAATATATGTATTAACCAAATTAATTTCTTCTTGACGAAATATTAAGACGAAAGGCTTTTTTAGATGAACAGGAATTATCTAAGTCCCGGTATGTTGTCCCATACACGACCTTGAATTAGATCCACTTCTGCCTAATCAATGGAATGGGTCTTCAGACTTTTTGTATTTTTCTTCATTCAAACCGTATACGGATATAGCAATGTATCAAAACTGGTTTTGGATTGACAAAGGGTTTGCTATTTATGCTAATAGCAATTTCACAGAGATTTCCGTCTCATTCACATTCAAAGTTCCTTTTCATTTCTAGGGATTATCTTGTCTCTTTCCTGGTTTGCTCATTCATGAAGATAATTCCTGCGACAAAAATATTGCAAGACTTAATGAGATTAATGAGGGTTTGTTGTCATAAATTGAATCTAAATTACACAGCTAAAGCAATAAAGTGAAAATTTGAGTAATTATAAATGAAGATATGAAGGAATTGTAAGTCAACTGATATGAAATATTCAGATATCACAGTTTGATTCTTTCGCTAATATAGAGCATCATTGTATTATCCCAAATATGCCTGGAGTGTTTCTCACTTCAAATTATTAATTTATGTCTGTATCTGCCAAAGAATAGTATACTAATCTCTACATGTCTGTGTATGTAAATGTGCGCAAAGAATTCGATTCAACTTGTTAATTTAAATGTTTCCTTCATTTTTATTATTCTTATATCATCAAAATCCTTTTTCTGGTTTCATATTACATTTTTCTTTATTGAGATTATTTTTTTCTAGATATTTATGGAATATAAAAACAAAAAATTTAGAGAAATAATACTATAATAAAAAATGATGGATTTAGTAACCCTGCAACTCAAATTTACAAACAAAAAGTGGATATCTGACTTCAAAACCGTTCGTCTTACTTCAGGGCAAACAAATGGGATTTTTTTTTTCGGTGTGACAAACAACCCCCCCCCCCCTTACCCCCCAACCCCCAATGAAGAGGAAATTGCGAAGGAGACTTCTCGAAGTGACAGGATAACCACCTCCTCTCTAAAATCCTCACATAAAAGGAAACTTTCGCCACTAAAGATGGCCCAAAGAAGCGTTTGAAATCTTCCCTTGCCCATTTTCACACTATCATTTCCAATGATAAATCACCGTTGTTGAAGAAAAGTTTGGGATTAGATACGTTTTTCTAGTGTCACTTTTTTACTTCTTCCTTTTATTGTTTTCATTCAGTTAGGAACGAACACTATAGACTTAAGAAAATCTATCAACTAATCATGTATTTCTATGAATATCAAAGGGTCCTAAAGTTTAGGTTTTTCTGTGAACTTCATATACTATATTGGAACTTGAAAAGTTTTGACAACCTTCTGTATGAACTACCACAAACACGCTTTGTTTCTGTGAGATTTGTGATTTATGTATATATAATTTAGAAATTACTATTATTATTATTATCATTATTATTATTATTATTATTATTATTATTGTTATTATTATTATTATTATTATTATTATTATTATTATTATTATTATTATTATTATTATTATCACTAATAATATTGTTGTTATTTTTATTATTATCAAAAGTAGGATAATTATGGTTTTAAACATTCATTATTATTATTATTATTATTATTATTATTATTATTACTATTATTATTATTTTTTTTTTCTAAATCATTACTGTTATTAGCATAATAGAAATTATAATTTTTCTTCAACTATTGAAATTATTATTATTATTTAAATTCGTATTGTTTTCAAAATTATTATTATCATTGAAATTTAGTTGAATAAAATGGCTGCCTCAATAGCATTAATCTCATACTCTATCTTCTCGATAGCTCAGATGATCTTCTATTCTGGATTACTGTGCTCTGCAAGTAATTCAGCGAAATTCACTCTTCATGGTTGGGAAGTCAAATTCAGGGTAGGTCTTAGTCGAGAATCTAATACAAAGTTCATAATTTTGGTGCAAAAAAAAAGTTAACAGGACTAGTTTTCAGAGGATCACCTCCCTTCTGCAGGATGTTGTAGAATAAGTGAAATGATTTTGATAACGTCCTTTTAAATAACAGTACTGGCTTGTAAGGAGAGGCCGTGGATTCACATTGGCTACCTCCGGTGCCATGTGCAGAGCAAATAGCGATGTGAGTTTGGCGACGGATCTTCATTGGCTGAGACGCTTCCTGGGAGAAGTTGATTCCCAGCCAGGCTGTCTTTCTGCTCACACATAGGTGGTAAGTCACCATGTTACTCTGCGATGGCTAGGCTTTGATTGGTGGAACCACTAGGCAGGATGGAATCAGTGTTAGGCGAGCTGCTTGGCCACTGGTCTGTGTAGTATAGGTTTACGCTGCCTTTTTTGGTACCCATTCTTAGGATGATGTTCCTACGACAAGAGGGAAACAGGAACATTTCTTGAGTCCCGATGAGGGATGGTTTTTTCACTGTATGAGTAGAGCATCAAGGATCCTAAGTCTTCTGTTGTCAGAAGCATGGCCGATGATCTTAATACTCTTGACAACCTCCGCATGTTTGATGCTGTGGTTGTGCAACTGAAGTGCATGAGCTTTTATTGCCCCATACTGGACATGCCAGGACTGTCTCCTAGACAGATGCATAGTGGTTATTCCTACGTAATGTCCATGGCATCCTGGAACAGGGCATAGGTAGGAATAAATCACATTGGACTGCTTGAGGAAGTGAGTGCTAAGTCGACGGAGCTGAATTGTTCCTCATGATAATGAGATTTGTCTAAGCCATATGGTAGTAAATTGTGAACTTGATATTTGTGCATGTACCCCTTGTAGTATAGGCTGATGGTGGTGATGGTGTCCTCGGTCTGTTCATCATCAACATTTATCGTATCAGATTTTGGTTACTTGACTTCATATTTTTTTTTTTAATTACCTTTTTAATATTTACCACATGTCAAGGATTACACACCATTATACCTATCGAATTGCTTTTCCTGGCAAAGAGCAAGTATATATATTGCAGAGAAATATCAATTTGTCTGTAAAATGGGTGAAATGAGTTCATATTTAAGACTGCTAATTTCTTTCATTATTTGATAAAAAAAGATATTTTTAAATTTACTTTTCATGAATTAAATTAAAAAAAAAAAAAAATATTTGGCACAGTTTGATAATTAAGGATATAACTAAGTGGAAAATGAAAAGGGAAGAATAGAATGGTGGTAAGCCGCAACAATTGTTAAAAAATTCCAGACTTTATACAAGGTTAAGCCTCTCTGTCTGGACAAATAGAGCGAAATTATTGCCAATGGCACTAACACTTTTCCTGTCTTTTAATTAGAGCAGAACACCTTTAAATAAAACTGGTAAGAAGTTAAGGGAAATAAAGATTAAAAAACTCGTCATCGTTGGTTTGAAAAACAGAGGAAAGATTTGCTAATTTTTTTTTTTTTGGGGGGGGGGGGATTTAATCGCGATAGTAAAACATTATCTTTGCCGATGCTTGCTGGGTTGCGAATTTTTTTTTTCCCAAACAGGAGTGCAGATTGGGGCGGGGCTTCGTGCAGAGAAAACAGATTCAAAGGGTAACTCCTTCCTTATGGATGCGTTAAGATTTGATGGGTAACTATCTCATTAAAGAATTTATCCTTAACTTCATTCATGAAGGCCTGAAATGTTTATAGACAGCTTGATAATAAATATAATAATAGAATATACAAAAACACTGCAGGGATAATTTGTCTGGTTTCACAAAAAGAGCGTAGTACAGTATGTTTATCCGTTTGCTGTCTTTGAGGAGTAGGTATAAGCTAAGCAAAGACAGGCAAATGCAAATATTAATCAAATTGAAAAGATCGCAACGCAAGAAGAGTGAGATAATCACAAAAGAATACATTATTGTCATTGCAATGCAGCAATAAACATCTTTTTTAAGAAAAAATAAATGTTAAATTTTTTCATAGAGCTAACATAAATCACTTATAGAATGTAATATTATGCGACGTAACTAATATATATATAAATATATATATATATATATATATATATATATATATATATATATATATATATATACATATATATATATATATATATATATATATATATATATATATATATATATATATATATATATATATATATATATATATATATATGTATGTATATGGGATCTTTTCAATAGAATGACATAACAAAAGTGTCAAAAATAGTCATTAAAGAAGTGTCATATCAGAGGAGATTTATGAGATAATAAGATTTTGCTCTTAACAACGTTTCCTTGCCGTCTGTCTGATACGGGGACTTACATATATAAACATAAACATCGAATCAAAATATAGTCTAAAGTTATCTAAACGTATATGTTTGAAATTTCAAAGCAGATAAAAATCCACGTTTATTAACTTCATTATCATTAAATACGCAAAAATATCTTAAAACATTTGCTTGTATTTTTAAAATGTAATAGATAAAAAAACACTCGATATTCAACAGGTTCATCGTCATTATGATGACTATTACAATACCTTAAATATTAGTTGTGAGCAATTCCTCGAATATAATCATTTATTGAGACAACTTTCTTTCTCCTTAAAACTGTTGCGAGTTTATTTTGTCTTTGAATTTGCTCCCTCTTCCTTTTCCTCCGATAAATACCTGAAGTTAAACCTTGTACCTCAAGGACTGTGTGATGGTCTTTCTATAATGAAGTCTCGAATCATCTTGTAAACTCCAATATGGTATCCTTCAACGACTGTTTCGAATCTTCTGTGCCAAGTCTATACATTATTTTTTGGTCTCGGGAGATTGCAGTCCAGCAGGTGACAAATGCTACACTCACTTGGATCAAATCTTGGGGATGGGATACACCTTACTTTTAACAGTTACGTTTAAGTAACGGCTACGTCTATCATTGTATTTATGAGTATCATTAACTTAATTACTACTGAAACAGTTACATGTCAAGTTATGTATCTTTTAGTGCAAGATCATATATATGGCTAGATTTGTTCTCTCTCTCTCTCTCTCTCTCTCTCTCTCTCTCTCTCTCTCTCTCTCTCTCTCTCTCTCTCTCTCTCTCTCTCTCTCTCTCTCTCTCTCTCTATATATATATATATATATATATATATATATATATATATATATATATATAGATAGATAGATATGTGTGTGTGCGTGTGTATGTATTTGTGGGTGTATGTGTGTACATGTAAATATGGTATATGGTTGTATAATCACATACACACGTACACACACACACACACACACACACACATATATATATATATATATATATATATATATATATATATATATATGTGTGTGTGTGTGTGTGTGTATACATATGTGTATGTATATACAGTATATGTATGTATAAACACACTCAAATTTTATGCATGTCATTAAAAGCCAATATTTGACCTTTAGCTCTTAAAACTGAATGTTACTAAAATACTTAGAATTTCAAAAGTTTGCTTGTGTTAGCAACAATGTTCTTAACAGTTTCAGTCGAATCGTGCATCAATATTGTCAGCATCAGGAGATGTTTGTAGGATATTCGTATTCATTTAAAAATTGGATTGATAGACATATGACAAGAGAGATTGTGTGTAAATAAATAATGATTTTCTTTGAAGGATGTGTCTGTAGCTGTTCTGTAGTTTCCTCTTGTCTTTTGTTATATTGTGTTAGATTCCCAGGGAAGCACTTGTCTATGACATTCAAGACGAATAGGATTAATCTAGATTAAAACATCTATTTCTTAGGGAAATAGATATACATTCTACATTGCAAAATTCATATATACATATTCAACATACTACAGCATGAAATTGCATAATTCAGTCGATATAAAAATAACACAATTAATTATACACATCCAACTACAGCTTGAAAGATTTATATTGTCCATTTTTTTTTTAGTAACATACTGACTTAGAGAGTGAGGAGCATTTCTTGGTCTCTTCTTTGGGATTATTTGTCTACAGTCTGCAACTATCAACGCTTTTTCAATTCACTGTCGCAAGTATCTTTTACGCTACGACGTGAATGAAGGCATCTCTTGACCCCAAATATAGATGAGCGACGACTATCAGAAGCAGCAGGCTAAACCTTGCTTGCTGTTTATTTTTTCCAACACGGTTTTCCTTTCTTTGCATTAGGCAAAGCCAATGATGCACCTGTGTACTTCCCAAAGGTTTTCATTTCTCTTGATCAGTCAAAATTACACTGTTTTATTGACGCACTCTTAACTGATGACATTATTATTATTATTATTATTATTATTATTATTATTATTATTATTATTATTATTATTATTATTATTAATATTATTATTATTATTATTATTATTATTATTATTATTATTGAGCTATCTATATACATTTCTGTTCATTATGAATGCAGTTACTGATCATAACTTTAATGAGCTAGTTACCCATCAAATCTTAACGCAGCATTAATAGAGGAATTTACCCTTTAAATCTGTTTTCTGCTCACTAAGCACTCTTGTTTGGGAAAAAAATTTCGCCCAAGGGTCGTCTATTGAATATTTGGAGGGTCACCTGAAAAAGGCAAATACTTTTGACAATACATTTATTTGGAACCTTACATAGGGGCTAGGAACTTGAAGGATGATGCCTTATAGGATAACAATTGTGAAGAAAAAGGATTATAGTGGCATATACAAACATATACCGTATATACAATATATACAATTATATATATATATATATATATATATATATATATATATATATATATATATTTATGTCCGTGTGAATATAGAAGTATATATGCACACACACACACACACACACCCACACACATATACATATATATATATATATATATATATATATATATATATATATATATACATATATATGTGTGTATACCGTATATAAACCTTATGTATATACATATGTATAAAAAAAATCGTATATATATGTACTTATATGTTTAAGTATATATACATATATGATAAATATATATATGTATATATATATATATATATATATATATATATATATATATATATATATATATATATATATATATATATGAGCTAAGCACAGTCAGGTTGTTACTGATTGGAATAAGTGAATGTCAACAGATTTGTCTTCTTTGTTAAAGGAAAGATGGTTACGATGTGGCTTGGGTGCCACTTTGAGAATGTCGTTATCGGCGTGGCTTTGGGCGCTCAAAAATGTTCGTTAAAAGTTAGCGTCCCCAAAATCTCTCTCTATTGATTCTCATAAGACTTTCGGGTCAAAACAGCCAATCATCGATCAGGGCATAAAAAGGCCGAGGTGGGCGCTTGAACTTGCCCCATAGGCTTTGGCAGTTAGAGTTGGGAGGCTTGAGTGGTTAGACCTACGTCCAGGTCACGGGTGCCAGCAATGAGTGCCAACAAGTACCATTTCTCTGAGGACTTTTTCTTAGTAAAGTAACGTAATGATAGACTAAAGGGCGCCCTTGTAGCTTAAATAGAATATAGCAGCTGTGGAAAATTAACAAACTGAATCTCATTTGTGTATGATCCCCCTCTCATAATTGTGTTAACCATAGAATGGATTGTCTCTATCTTTGTTTCCCCAAGACGTGAAGTGTGAACCCCCCTTAATACGACCTAAATCGGGTCATATGAAATGGTGTCAGGTGTTGTGA
>NC_090726.1:71241093-71243593 GCF_036898095.1 Palaemon carinicauda | reverse complement strand
ATAAGGCCTTAAGCCCATGATTGTCCTCTTTTCACTCCTTTTGTAGAACGGATGGCTAGCTGCGCCCTTGTGGGGATTACAGGCATCTCAACCTACAGACAGACCCCGATCAATACCTCCTCTCAACAAAGGCCTATGTTACCTCCTACTTGCACAGAGCGAAGATGTTCTCTGCGCTCGACTTCTAGAAGGGATATTATCAGAAAACATCTCTAAGGTTGGGCGGCCAATATCACATGAATGTCATCTTTAGGGGGGGGGGGGGGGGGGGGTGAAGCAATGTACCACACGCGTTTCATACACCCTCATACACTGTGATGCTATTGCTTCTCTCTCTCTCTCTCTCTCCTCTCTCTCTCTCTCTCTCTCTCTCTCTCTCTCCCTACACTGATAATAGAAAAACTTCTTTAAGCTTCCCATTGCATATTTCACATTGGTGGAATTTCTGCAATTGTTGCCCTCAACATTTTTTTTTTTCAATAGAATTATCGCGAAAACTAAAACAACTGGAAAAGCTAATATAGATTTCAATTCTTTTTTCACATACTCTTTCCCTGGAATTTCTTCTTCTGGAATTTCCATGATTTGGAAGTATCCCGAGAGAAAGCCGTCGATCTCCTATTAATTCTATTGGATTTCCTTCTCTATCTCCCAAGCTGTTCGCTTCCGCTCATGTGTGAGGCAAAGTTATTAGAAATATAGAACTGGTTATTGGCAAATTCCTTTCCTGAAGGGATAACCATATCTTCGATATTCTTTATTGGATTTCCAAGGGATGTTTTCCTAATTGCCAATTACGAACACTTCAGCTTATAACTTCCTGTAAAAAGAAACAATAATCAATTTCTTTCGGTAAAATTATATATTAACAAAGGATGAATGCCCCTGGTCCCAAGAAAGGTTTCATTTTATATAGTTACTGATTAAGAAAGGAAAAAAAACGGACATATTTTTGTATGACTTCGGTGTCCGCAGAAAAAAATCAGAACAGTTATTTTTTTTCCCACAGTGGATCCTAGAATACTTGTGATCCCCAGAATTTTTTGTAGAGATATTTATTTTCCTTTAAGTTAATAACTTTCGAATTTGTTCGAATCCCAAGAAAGTTTTTCATAATTTTTATTTACTCGTCAATGCAGAAAACATTATAGATATATCATAAGACTTCGACAAATGTACATACTGTATTATTTTCTGCTGACAACAAAGAAAGTTACATGTGCTATGAAATCGGGACACAGTGAACGTGTCTTCCTGGTCAGGATATTCCCGGCCTTGTGTGTAGAAAGAAACCTACAAAATGTTATGCACGTGGAATTGTATTAATTCCTTAAGTCTCTTGAAAAAAAAAATGCCACATACCTTTTGATAAGAGCCAAAAAAAACATTACAATGGAAAGGTATCTCTAAAGCAATGCCTTGAATCTTCATATCAACGCTTCATTTCAACTGGGTTCTCGATTTATACGTATTTGATGCACATGAATCCTTTTATATCAGTAATATACCGAAACCCTAAGGTTCCATCTACCTTACGTCAAAGCAAGCCAAAAGACAGTTATAAAATAACAAAGTTGAGAAATGTAGTCAGTCTTCGACATGGAATCCTTACTTCCATATATTCTTATTATTATTTTTTTTTTTTTTTTTTTTTTTTTTTTTTTTTTTTAGAATTCAAGGCAGTTAATTGCAACAGGGAGCCATACGTCGCGAAGCTAGAAAAAGTCTGCTAACCGGTTCACATCTATAAAAACATGTTACACATTCATAGAGAAACTTTTAATGGTATATCAGTTTAGTGTTATATGTGTAAAAATATTTTTTTCTATTTCAATTAATGGAAAAATATACCTTGTCTGTAATATTCATCATAGATATTGGTCCCTCCGCTGGATTATCATGTTCAACGTCAAAGAGCTTATGGTTTTCCTCAATATCTTTCTCCTTCCAAGCAGAGTCATAGAAGGATAAAGCATAGAATAAGCAGTTTTCTTCTTAAAAGAGAGAGAGAGAGAGAGAGAGAGAGGAGAGAGAGAGAGAGAGAGAGAGAGAGAGAGAGAGAGAGAGAGAGATGGCCAAAACTCCTTCAACTTTAATTGAAGTTGTTTCAGCTCATAAATTGTAGAAAGAAAAAGAAAAAAAAAGAAAAAAAACAGAATGAGTCTTACGGGTATTTTCTAGACTAATATCTCACCTAAAGATGCTCTCATTCATCTTTAGTATTCTTTTGTACTTTTCTACTTTTCATTTTAGCTTTATGTTTATCGTGTGTCATATTAATGTAAAAAATTTTATTCGGCTGAACTTTTCCATTCTTGATTTAGATATTTTTTTATTATGGTTATTCTTTAATTAACGAGGAGCAATTTTTATCTATTAATATCCCTTGATTTATTGAATGATCAGTGAGAATAGGTAAACTTTTTTTAGAAAGTTGAAATCTCAATCAAATGTCTCATCCTAGAATAAAGACGTCAGCCACACCTTAGAAACACGATGA
>NC_090726.1:71226147-71238647 GCF_036898095.1 Palaemon carinicauda | reverse complement strand
TTTCCTTTTCTATCTCTCCCTGGAAAAGAATGGGTACCTTATAAGTCCTTGACCTGATCGGCTCCACCTGCCCAGTTTCAATGCTAAAGGAAAATCGATCAATCCTCCCATGTGGCTCGCCTCCAATTGCAATTACATCGGCATAATTATTAACAATGTAACCAACTACACGTTGATATTCTGGCGGACATAGTTTTTGCGTTTGCATAATCAAGTTCTGAGTGCGTTTGCCTTTGCGGGCTAGAGTTGTGGGTCTCAAAATCCCATTATTAGCAATTTCACGTAACTAATTCACACACAGAATCCCTTCCTAATACAACTCTTTTATTTGACATATTAACTATTGTTATATCAGCTCTGTTTTCTTTTATTTCTGACAAGCCCTCTAAGACTACGTGTGCCCAATTGTCATGGGGTTTAACACCATCATGGTTCCTTCTGGAAGAGGCTGACACGGGTTCATTGATATGCTTGTAAGTGTCTGGGGAGACAACGCTTCTCCTCTCTCAGGTACGGCCGTTACTTTACTTAATCATCTCTCCGTGCCCGCACAAACACTTACACTCTTATGACAATTTATTGGTAAAATGTACCCTCCTGCTTTTACTGTTATTATATCTTTTTCCCAAAATACAAATTTCATTACTACTGATAAAATCTAACCTTAATATAGCCTCGATTCCTGGTATTCCAAAGGTGGGCAAGACAAAAAAATCATGTGTAAACTTCACAGATCTCACCATAAAGTTGACGTTAGTTGTATGGCTTGTGTGTAGTTTATTTCCTCCTGGCGTGTCAAGGATGATGAATGTAGCTGACTGTTGTGGGTTTGAGGGGAATAATTTTTCAATCAGCGCAATGCTGGCTTCTGTGTTGATCAGCGCTCGAATGGACTTATCTGGTAGGTCAATCCTACCTGTTAACATTCCTAGCCGCCCATTAAGATATATGGGGCACGTGCCAACGACCTCGCTTGCAATGTCACTGCCCCTGCTCCTGTCCCTAGTGCTGCGGAGGTGAGGTCGGGGGTACCGATGGAGGTCCCAGTGCCTGCTCTACCAAGTCCGTCGTAGTCACTCTCACTGCCTGGGCTGCTGCTTCTGATGTCATGCGAGGGGCCATCGATCTCCCTCGTCTCCCCCTTCCTCTGTATCCTAGTCCTCAAATGTTGGGCAGAGGGTGGTGTGCTTGTGCCAGAGCCGGCCCGCCCTCGGCGTTTTTTGCTGGGTACTCTCGAGATAGATGACCGTGGACATGACAAGTGTAACAGCGGGGGGATCCTTGACTGGGGCACTCCACTGGTTGGTGCCCCTCTCCCCCGCACTACCAACATCTGAAGACTCTTCTCACCTGCTGACTGCATTCTCCTCTCTCCCGCTTTGTGGGTTGGTGAGTGCCTCTCATGGGTGCCACCTTCTTGGAATCGGGGCAGTTATTCTCAGTCACTTTATTTCTGGCAAATTGTCTGGAATGTTTTGTATCTCTATCACTATGTCTGCTAACGAGAGATTGTCATCGAATAAATAACCACATAAATACGGGTTCACTAATCTGTGAATATGTTTACGGGGTATTGCTTTTTTTATGACCTGGGAAATTGGCACTCCGGGTTGCAAACGAATCACAATCCGCAAAAAATGCGAGTTGCAAAACTAAAAACAGATTTACCATTGTGAATTTTGGGTTTGTAATTTTCTTTTATGTCCCCATTCCTAGCATCAGGTAAGGTGTATTTCTCAGTTATTCATCTTTTTATTTCAGTATAACACCTTAAACTGTCTTTTGGCCAACACATTACCTCCATTGCTGGAGCATCCTTCAGCAACCTAATTACTTGAATTACTTTTTCTCTTTCAGACCACCCATATGTGGCTACTTCAAAGTCTCTCAAAAACACTTTGATCGATTGGAACCCTTTGTTAGGCGGTTGATCATCAAAAGGCCTAAAACTTGCCTGGAGTTCTGGCAATTTTCGAACTTTGTTTTCCGTATCTTCACTCGGCTGTGCCTGTGTACTTTCACTTGCGTGCGTATGGACTTCATTCATGAACGTCGGATATGCTGTGGTTGCTCGCCGCTCCTCTTCTCGTTCAACTAAGAATATGTTCATTAAGTCGGCTAGGTTATATGACCATGTTCTAAGTCCTATGTTCATTGTCCTCATGTATATTCTTCATCGGTATTACTATAACCAACTGCTCCTTTGTTTTCATCTCCCACAGCAGCATCGTCTGCTATGTTAGTCGTTATGTATCTAGGCTTCTTGAACTTTTATTTTACTAGCTTAAAGAACATGATCGCTCACAACATACACAAAAAGAAGTATTTGTACACCTGACACCAATTTGTCCTATGTCAATGGATAATGAGACATCGGAACAGGGGTTTTTTACACTTTATTACAAAAAGGTTTGTGAATACACTTGTACACAGCCGATACTCTCAAGCGAGTACCTTGTCTAACGATCACTCTGCAAGTAAGATGCAATGTTGCTCCAACAACATGCTGAGTTGTTAGGTATTGTGGAATTCTTCAATGTGATGGAAATATACTGTCAAACACATCTCCTTGTGATTCTAGGGACACATCACTTATAAACGACCCACAATAGGCATGGCATGTACTAGACAAAAATGCAACATAAAATATATAAATAGCAATCGGCCAAAAAATAAATAACAATTCTTCTACAAAAAATGAAAAAATTAAATATTACACATAAAAATGTACACAATATAAAATAATTTCACTCATTTGTTCTTATGACATCTGCAACTAAAATATAGAATACCTAAAGCGAAAAAAATCATATCAATATCAGTATTACACAACCTCACCAATAACCTCCCTCTGGTTGCGGGCAATACGGGCCTTTTGGGTAGGACAGGGATAGGAATAGATATTCCTTTATCCCTCAATATTACTTGTCCGGGTTTAAAGCAAAATCTCACAACAAACCTCACTAACACCGATTCGCCATTTTTCTTTTAAGATCACTACAACACTTGCACTTGTAACTATCAATCGGTGGCCACTAGCTGTTTTCACAAGGAAATCATTCATCTTCCCACCCTTCTCTTACAACTTTAAGTATAAGATATTCACATCTACACATTCTCTAACACTGCCTTTCCTCAAGGCTGAACTTTAATCCCACAGCCACTTGCCCTTCGGGAACCGCCCCGGCCCATGCAACCAGGAATGATATAAATACATGAGTGATACAATATCCACCTGATGGATCTCACCTGACCAATTTAACCTCTCTTTGTTTGTTTTTAGGTTTACTCAGCAGTAGGTCATACGTATTGCTACACTCAGCAAAATTACCACAACACTTTACACATACATTAAGCAATAAGGTGTGTATACATACATAATATATATATATATATATATATATATATATATATATATATATATATATATATATATATATATATATATATATATATCTGTAGATTCTAAATCTTTGGGAAATTTATGATATTTAGTTGGTTATCAGTTGATGCTAGTTCACTTGAAGTTGTGACTGCTTCTGGTCAGCAAACCTAGAAGCATTGGCAGATATACTCTTGTCCCAAGCTTTCCCCCTTCACCTTGAGCCAGCCCCATATAAATCTTTAACCTGAGTATATATATATATATACATATACAGTATACACACACACACACACACACACACATATATATATATATATATATATATATATATATATATATATATACATATATATATATACATATATATATATATACATATATATATATATATATATATATATATATATATATATATATATATATATATATATATATATATATATACACGTACATACATACATACATACATACCTATATATATATATATATATATATATATATATATATATATATATATATATATATATATATATATATGTGTGTGTGTGTGTGTGTGTGTGTGTGTGTGTGTATGTTTTGGTTTTACTAACATACATACACACTGAGCAGAAAAAATGACTTGAAACAAACGACCGTGTTATAAAAAAACATTCATTTTCAATACAGAAACTAACATCTGTAGATTCTAAATCATTGGGAAATTTATAATATTTAGTTGGTTATCAGTTGATGCTAGGTCACTTGGAGTAGTGACTGCTTCTGGTCAGCAAACCTAGAAGCATTGGCAGATATACTCTTGTCCCAAGCTTTCCACTCCACCTTGAGCCAGCCCCAAAAGATCGATATATCTTTAACCACCCAATTAAAATTGGAAACCAGAATTTGTATAGAATTGTATAAATGAAATACGAATATAATTTCCGACTACACTAAAATTTTGTTCGCAATATATAAAGGCAAATCTACAAATTAAATTTACCTCCAAAACTAATCTCAATTTAATATTAATTTCTAAAATTGCAAATCAAAGGCCAACAATTTCAATCATATTTTGACTTAATTAACAAATTAAATATATGTGATGAAGGCATCACTTAGAATATATGTTTAAAGGCCGAATATCAATAAACAAACAATTTATGGTCGACAATTGATCATTTTAATTAGAGTAGCCTATAAACAAAATTAGTTTCATGAGCGATTTTCAATTACTGTGTTCAAGGCTTTATTTATTTTTTGACTTGAGGATGATAAAAGTTACCAAGAAATGCCATATACTATTGTGCCAATCAATACAATGACCCACCTTATAGTGACTTCATAGGATGAAATAGAGAATGGATATGATAATTCCACTGAAGTCGCCTCCACATTCATCAGACGAGGTGCTGAGTTAATTTGATTCTTCATGGTATTACACTTGGAATTCATAGCATTGAACACAATGAGTCCCATCGTTGTAGAGTTCTGAAGAAAATGTCCAGCACTACGACGAACATGAATCGATAAAATATCCAAAGGTAAGGTGAGGTAAGGGAGAATAATCACTCCTTGACGGTTGGTGGTGGACTGATTTTCCTTTCCAACAGTGACTTCGAGGTTACTTCGTAGAGTTGTTTGGCTCGGAATATTCAGAAAATTAGGTAGTTATATATATATATATATATATATATATATATATATATATATATATATATATATATATATATATATATATATATATATATATATATATATATATATATCGCATTTTTCAAATTATAGGCGCTTATGTTAAGATGTACAGAACCAAAATGGAGAAATTAAAAACTGCATATAAATTCCCATCAGCTTTGACCGATTCATGGTGTAAGAAATTGTCATTATATATGATTGTGTAATGGTACGAAAGAACATATATACAGCTGGACATATTATTCGAACTTACGAATAGGGTGAGGAGAAACCTCATCTTTGATCGAGATTTACCACCCCCCCCCCCACCCCCACCCTTTAAGAAATCTTGTTTACACTTGTTAGTGACCTCACGCCTTTACTCATCAACGACACTAAAGGGAAGGCAGGAAAGCCTACATTTAAAAAACACGTGCTCCTCAGTATAGTGCCATCTATTGCCGACGCGCCCTTCTAATTAGCAAGGAAAATACTCTACGGGGTTTGGATGTTTCGGAAGGTTCATATGTTACTACAAAAGTTGTCCGATAATTGGTTATAGTGATTTTCCATATATTTCTATTAAATAATATTGGTTATTTGACAACCTATGTTCTTTTTCCTACTTATGTAACTTGTTGCTTGTGTATTTCACGTATATATATTATTGCAAATATTACTTAAAGAATAAGTGAAAGACGCATCCGAAATAGTACTTGTGCCTAACAGTCTATTTTTTCCCATACCATATAAAGGTATGTTAAGAAAAGATAATCTGATTTTTTTTTTTTGCATCTAATGTGATTTTTCTTTCTAGAGGTACTTGTACTTACAATAGTAAAATAGGGGCCTCTCAAACCGGCCTTAACATCTATTAGGCCCTGTTTTAGTGTATAATCTCGGACATCAATAAAGTACAGATTCTGAAAGTTATAATCATATATACGCATTCAATATACAACCTTACCTTAACTTTACATCGATAAATGCGAGGGGAAAATGCACAAATAAATGATAGTTTCTGCTTGAATGGCAGTACATTAAAAATATGCTTCTTGTTTTACATATGGCGACGGACTGGCACCATTGTTTTCATGAAGACTTAACTAGCGTTACCAGATTTTTAGATACCAAATTCCCCTGAGAATAACGGAAATAAAACGTAATCATGAGCTACAATGAAGATAAAAAACCATGAGTACGTTTTTTCTAATGCCAGTTTTTGTTTTATTCATTTTGTAGCATATATTTGTATCATTCCTGATGAAAACACCCATCATAGTTTCAAAAGAACGCTGGTGAAATTTGTCCACCTGGTAAAATTGACTTACATAAACAAGTAACAGATGACAAGAACAGCGCCACCAGTTGCGTATGCACCCTACTAAAGCAGCCAAATGCTCATAGAAATCCAAGCGATGTTCCTGTCTTCCCTTTACTGCCTTTATTTATTCATGAAGGTATCAGGAGGCCGATTACCTTTGGAAAGGTAACAGATCAGCTTTGATTTGGAATAACTATACTCAGATAAGAGCTGTTCCTCAGATGATTTATGCTTCAACTGAAAAGGAATACAATATACGATTAAAGAAACCCTTTCTGATAAAAACCAGGAATATAAGTGGTGGGCTAACCTTAAATTTGTACTCTTTGGTATAGAATTATCAGTTCCCTTTACTTAAACCACATGACTCTGTAAATGACTGTTCAAAGGAAAAGGTAACCCTTTTGACTGATGTAGTTAGTAGTAAGCAAAATAATGAGAAACTCCATCTTCATAATTTTTTTTTCCTGTGATTAAACTAACGTGTTTAGCTTGTTGGTACTGTAAAATTAAAACTCTCTCATTGGAACTCGATGCTAAAGGAAGTATGTTCTTTTTTTCTCCTTTTTTCATAATGACTACTGATTTCTTATCTCCTAAGTGGTTTTATTTTCCACAAGTTAGTAAGAAGAGGTTCTTTTAGCACTTGTTGGAGAATCGGTAGTGTTAACCAATTAAGTAAATGTGTCTGTGGCAGTTCTAGCCTCTAATTACCACACAATTTCCATAGTCTAAAGTTTTTCAATATGTATGGCAAAACGTCTAAATAGGCATGATGAATGTAATCATCTGTTCCCTAGTTCAGAATTTAACTGTCATAAAGGCCTTCAACCATGCAATGTCCTTCTTACAATCTTTAATGCTGCACAGAAATCCCTTGATTGTTGTCAGGAAGTCTGTATGATTAGCCATGATTTTAGTGCTGCCTTTGACCAGGATATTCAAGAGGCCCTTGTTTTCAAATTCAAACAGTTGTTATTGGATGCTTAAGTAATAGATTGTAAATTCACTGATATCTGTAGTTCTTCAGTGAGATGTTGTTGGCTCATCACTTTTCATTTCATACTCTGTAAACATAACATGTGGATTAACCTATGAAACAATCTCGTTGTATATGCAGGTGATGCAATTCTCTTTGCATCAATTCTATCTCATAAATGTACATCTAGGATTGCTGAATCCCTTAATAGAGATCTAGCTAAAATTAATGTATGGTGCAATTTATGGGTCAAGAAGTTGAACCCTAACAAAACTCAAAGTATGAGGACAGGGGTTCCTCAATATCTACATCTCTGCATTGATAGTTTTCCTATAACTCTCGGCAACTCTTTAAATTTTAGGAGGGATTTTTAATACAAAATTCACTTTTGAGAAGCACATTCGGTCTGTTTCTTCTTTAGTTGCACAAAACATTAGTTTATCAGAAAAGTCTTTTCTGATTTTCGATTATCAATCCATTCTGGAGAGGTGTCTCGTTTTTATTTTTCACTGCCTTGTTTCAAGTACTATTCTCTTTCCTGGTCTTAAGTTGCACTATCTTATCTTAAACTATTGTATAAGAACTTGCGGTCTATTCTTGATGTCGATATTAATCTCTGGCACCGTTGTTCATTTAGTTCTTTATGCATATTGCAAAAGATTTTTTCTAACTCTGGCCACCCTTTGTTTTTAGATCTCCCCAGATAGTAGCATCCTGCACGTAATATTAGGTATACAGCTAATTTTAACAATCATGTCTTCTCCATCATAAGGATCAATACTACACAGTACTATATTCTAGAAGTTTTATTCCAGCTGTGACCAGGTTGTGGAAGGATCTTCCTAATCAGGGAGTCTCTCTCCAAAGTCTATATATGACAGATCTATTGGTACGTTTTTATTGATTTTAGAAGATTTTGTATCAATTTTTTTCTAATGCATTTTATCTCTTTCCTCATTCCTTTTCCTCAATGCATTTTGTTTTTCCTGTTAGAGCCCTTGGGATTATACCATGCGGCATTTTCAACTAGGGTTGTAGCTTAGATTATAATAATAATAATAATAATAATAATAATAATAATAATAATAATAATAATAATAATAATAATGATAATAATAACTCCCCACGTACAGGACACAGCCTGGACGATCGAATACTAAAGATAAAGACGAAAAACTTTCACTCAAAAACTGATTGAGAAAAAATAGAAAGGGAGCTGACAACCAGAAAGGAACCATACTATTTGATAGAAGAAGTGGTAACCGCAATTGGAGACAACAACCCATCATATAATGGTATGCAACAAACCGAAATAAAAGTGACGGATGAGGTGGCAGATCATCTGAGCAAGTAAGACACTAGATGCAAAACGATAGAGAATGAAAAAGGATACCAGCCCTACAACCCAACAATCAGAATGAACTGAAGGAAAAAAGGAAAGAAGTTAATGAAATACTTAATCTAATCCAGACTAGTACTATGAAAATAGAGATACCAACATCACAACCCAATGAACAGTGTAAAAAACAATCCCCTTGGATAAAGGAGATTGGCAAATCAAATAACAGAGATGAGAGCTGACTTGAGTAAACTTGAAGAAATGGCAGAAAACAGGATGGAAAACGACAAGGTACAGAAGGAACTGAATAAGAAGTTTACTGGTTCAGAAGAGGGGTTTCAACAACATAAGGGCAGATATATAGCAAAGAATAAAGGCCAAAGCACAGAAGATCCACAAATATGAACACAGAAACAAAGGATATCAGCAGAACGAACTCTTTAATACAAACCAGGAACGCCTATTCCCAGCCAGCAAAAAGATGCAGAAGGAAAGGTAGAGACACAAAAGACCAGTTGCTAACAGACGAAATAAGTATGAAGAATAGCAAGAAAAGGAAAATCAAGCCAAGCGTGGCATGGATAGACTACAAGAAAGCCTTCGACATGATATCACACTCATGGCTAATAGAATGATTAAACATATATGGCGCAGTGGATAACGCTATCAACTTCCCCAAGAATACAATGAAAAACTGGAAAACTATACTTACATGTACTGGAAAACGGCTTGTAGAGGTTAATTTCAGGAGAGGAATCTTCCACTGGGATTCACTATCACCACTACTATTCGTAGTGGCTATGATCCCCATAACAAGAGTGCAGGAAAAGACACGAGTTAGATACCAACTGAAGAAAAAAGGTAGCAGAATAAACCAACTGATATCCATGGAGGACATCAAACAGTTCGGAAAAGATACTAAGGAAATAGACATGCTAATCCATAAAGTGAGAATAAAATCAGGAGACATAAAGATGGCGTTTGGAATAGAAAAGTGGGCCCTAGTTAAAATAGGGTGAGAAAAATAACAAAGACTGAAGGTATAAAGCTGCCATATGGAAATGTTATCAAATACATTGACGAAGCAGACTATAAATACCTTGCAGTAATAGGAGAGGCAAGAAAACATCAAAAGATGAAGGAAAAAGATCAAAAGAAAATACAGGTAAAGAATCAAAGCTATAATGAATCAAAGCTTAACTCTGGGAATATGGTAAAGGCTATATACACCTGGGCAGGGCCAGTATCGGATACAGTGCTGGAATAGTAGAGCAGAAGATTTCAAAGCTTTGCAACCTAGATAGAAAACTAGAAAGGTAATTAACATGCACTAAGCATTCCACCCAAGAGTGAATACTGACAGGCTCTATATACCACGTGAAGGAGGAAAAGGACCTATCAGTATAGAAGATTGCTTCAACATAAAAAATAGATCACTGGGACAGTACCTTAAGACAACTGAAGATGAATGACTAAAAAGTGCATGGGAAGAAAACCTATTAAATGATGATAAAGACAACGAATAGAAAAGAACAGGAAAAAAAAGAGACAAGAAGAATGGTTAATAAAACCAATGCATGAACAGTTTCTGAAACAAACAGAAGAATTTTCCAGTAAGGAAACAGGGCAATGGCTACGGAGAGGAGAACTTAAGAAGGAAACTGAAGGGATCATAATTGCAGTACAATATTAGGCCTTAAGAACAAGATAAATTCAACGACCTATTGATGGAAATAGCATCACGCGAAAGTCCAGGAAATGTATTGCAAAAGAAGAAGCTATCAAGCTCGTCGCAAGTAAAAATTCAGCACTTGCTCAGAATCAATATAAGAAAAGTCGTGACAGGACAGCTAAAGCTCTCCATTGGAGTCTGCAAAAAGTTGAAATACAATGTAGCAACAAATGGGTCAAACATCAACCTCAAGCTGTGGTAGAAAATTATCACACTAAACTACTCTGGGACTACAGTATAAGGACGGACAGAATGATAAAAAGCATATCGACCAGACATCACTCCGGTTGATAATAATAATAATAATAATAATAATAATAATAATAATAATAATAATAATAATAATAATAATAATAATAATAATAATAATAATAACAGATAAACTCCACTCATTAAGATATATGAACTGAACTATTTTTCTCTTAAATACATTGATCTAGTCTATTCCTCATCCTGGGAATACACTTATTTGAAAGTGAGTTCAACCAAGTTCTCAGATTTATAGCAAGATGAACCACACATAATGCCAATGGTTATTTCTGTAATCTCTAAATGGTTCATCACTCAAACTTAATCAATTCGAGTGTGTCTAGTCTAATAAAAAGTCAAAGTGAAGGAAGTTAGTCAACGTATATCTGAATATAATTTCTTCGTAGTAAAAATCGATATTTACATTTGTTCATTTATATAATGAGCATACTATACTGTAGAGGTTTAGCAATGCATGACAATATCATCGCATACTCCTACAATCGCCAGATGCTTCTTGTGTTATAGAACTTTACGTATTCCTTATTTCATGTGGGTAATTCTGTAACTAACTGGAAAAAAAGAAGCCTCTTTGTAAATAACTAAAAGAAAAAGTGGCCTGACTACTCTTCTTGGTTTGATGGCTCTATCAATTTTTTTCGTTTATAGCAAGTTAAAAAGAAAAGTTCAATGGTAAATGATGACATAATAAGGATAACTTTTATTAATACGTAAATGCTTGGCAATACTCCAAAAAGAAAAATTCTTGGTATAAAAGCAGCAAGGATTTCCCTAAAGTTCATCTTACCGAGGAAGTTAAAAACTTTCTTACTTGACTAAGTTCGGTGCAAAATTCTCAAAGGAGGAAAAAAAAAAATGGAACGGGATAAGCGAATTAGCTGGAAGATGAGAACATGAAGATTATCTAGTGGTGAATATAGACTGGAAAACCTCATGACAATTAATTGAATAGATGCAAGTAAGGGAAAAGGACTAATATAATTTACATGGATATTTCTAATTTACTGATTGATGCAAGTGGCTATAATAATAATAATAATAATAATAATAATAATAATAATAATAATAATAATAATAATAATAATAATAATAATAATTTCATTTATTAAAGTAATATGCAATCAGATACTCTTGCATTTCATTTAATAGATAATGCCACATTTTTTGAAATATACTAAATGACATTAGCAGCAGTTGGAATATAATTTAGACGATGAAGAGCATTTGAATCCAGGACCTGAATTCAGGGGTTTCCTCATGTTCACACAATTATCATCATTGATACTGATATTCAATTGGGCTAAAACTTACAACCGAACCAATAACAAGAAAACCCGAGATCCCAAACCTCTGACAAGCCTAACTAACTCCATTTCCTAAAGATTTCTTCTTTTAAAAAGTGACGTCATCTGCCCCAAAGGTTGATAAAATACTCGTAAATAACCTTTTATATTTTGGTACATCCCTCCTAACCATCAATGAAATGAAATAAAAACAATTATAAAAAATAAATTACAAGAAACTGAATGTCAATAAAAGGAGGTCGTTTTTCACAAAAAATCTTAATTCAAATTCGGCTAATGTTGGTTACACTAAGTTACTGAATGTCTGAATTAGAAACTTCCATTTAAACCGGAACTGAGTTGGTCGTAAAACTAAGCATGAACTATTGGGTACCATTTCATTAACTCTTAATCATATAAGTAATTACAGCAATTGAAAACACTGTTATTTAATCTAATATAATTGTAATATCTACTTTTTTTATTTCTGAGATGCTATTAACATTTACTCTTGTTTCGTGTTTGAAGACATTAG
>NC_090726.1:71161147-71221147 GCF_036898095.1 Palaemon carinicauda | reverse complement strand
AACGAAATTTTTAGGACCCTTATCCCTTCCCCACCTCTCTTTCTTTTATTTTCCTTTGGCCATAGTCCTTCTTCCGTACCTAGCATAGGTTAGGATGGAGGACCGGCTCAGCTCTCTGCTGGCCGGCATTACGTGCCGGCCGGCAGAGAACCTTTGTTCTTTGCAGAGTGAACCCCAGACCTCCCTTGGTCTCTCTTCCATGTCTGCCGGTAGAGCCCGGTAGGCTGTGGGTTCTTTGGAAGCCTGAATGCTACATTCTCCCCTTCCATAAGTTCACTCTTTCGGGATGGAAGGTCGTATGGCATGCCGCCTTATAACCTTCCATCCATACTGTTTTTCTGACTATTGTGTTGCACCCCTATCCCGGCTGCCGGCTTGACAGCTGACAGCCGGGCAGGTAGAGGTTCTCTGGTTCTTGGCTACTGTCGGTGGGCATGGGTTTTATTACCTTTGCCGGCCGGCAGTGGAATCACAGCCCGAATCTGCTGGCCGTTACGATTAGCGGCTGGCAGCCGGGTATTAGTGTTTTCAGCCGTAGGCTGGCAATGATTGCCGTCCAGCACACAGTGGCGAATCAGTGGGCTGCCGCCTATTAGTTAGAGATAGTATATCTTTGATCTATAAAGGGGTAGATGCCGGCCGGCACGTGCTGGCGTACACCGGTACGTACCGGCACGTGTTGGCTGGCACAACAGCATGCGATGTACAGTAGTTGCTATATTCGTAGTGTAGTACACACTGCATTAGTAGAAACTGCTGTACAGAGTTTGTGATAACACTAAAGTTCTTCATCATACTTAATGTTATCTTGTACAGCCTTTTGTTGAGACCATACATTATATAGAAAGTGAGTTCTTTCTGTATTCTTTCGATCCCGTATATTAAAACTACACATTAAATTTCCGTTTAGGAAATTACATAAGGTATTCTAGTATAGAATTAACCTTAGCTTTAATATCTTGGGAGGTTACGACAATTGACTGGACAGGAAATACAAGTATGTGTCTTTCCTTCTTTCTTTTATAGCTTTTCTATATAAGCTTAATGTTTCAATATAAGTGAAAAGCCTTCACTTGATACTCATGGATTTTTCTTCTCTTTACAGGAGGACCATCCGAAGTGCGGGAGTGTGTTCTGTAATATCCGCAGTATGTTTTTCTGTGGACATCAACATTGTAGGAGGCACGCAGCATGCGCAGCCTCCAGAGGTGATCTCCGGTATTGGGACCTTCAGGTTTGTACAGTATGTTCTAATCTGATTACTGAGGCTTTTGACGACCCCAAGTCGACGGAGTCAAGGGATGCTGCCAGGGAAAAGTTACGATCCTGGGTGAGGGGTTTTCAGAAAAACACCTCAGGCCCCTACCTTCCAAATGAGAAGATGAGGGCCTACCTTTTCCCTAAAGCATCAGCCGATGCAGTCATTCCTCAGCCTTAGGTGGAGATACCAGCTGCTCAGAACCTGGTGGATTCTGAAGTCTCGGCCGCCCTTCAAGACATCCAATTGGACGATAGGATGTCGGAGGTGTCGGATTCTACAGAGAAGGACCTTCTAGGAAAAGGTCAAGAGGAGGAGCTGTGCCAGGCTCCTCAAGTAGAAGAGGAAGAAACCGATGAGGTGTCGGTTACATCGGTCCCGGACCTGGAACCTGTTCCCTCTACATCGTCTGCTATCCCAGATGACCTGGGAAGGACTCTTTCTTCTATTGTTGAGATGATCCAACAAATTCAGAAGAAGAATGATGAGAAGGAGGCTGCAATGAAACTGGAGATACGTAGGCTTGCAGCATCACGTGGGGCCCAGAAGCGACTCAACGTGAAGGATCTTCCATTGTGCTTGGATACCAATCCTTGGAGGTATGCCGAACACATGTCAATGACAATCGGGAAGTTTGTCATATCTGAAAAGTGGGGAGCAATTCCCCCGGAATAGGTGGAATTTTGGCCAAATAAAGATTCCTACCCGGACTGTTATGTCCGCCTTAGGAAGGAGCCAGCCTCAAAGGAGGAGACTGAGCCGGAGGAGGCCATAGTTTTTTACCATAGTAAAGCTCAGGCGTTTCTATCGAGCTCGATGAAAGAGAGGGGCTTCACGAACTCAAAGGTGCCAGCCTTGAGTAAGAAGCTTCCCTCCTTTGTGGCCTCGCCTACCAGAGCCTTTCCCTTCATGGAAAAGGGATATAAGGCAGCCTTAAAGGCGGTGGAGGCAGGGAAACCATGCCCCTCCTTGGAGGAGTGCAAGCCGTTATCTCTGACCTTGCCCTTGGACCAAGGAGACTGGAAGGAAGTACACCTTACCTTCTCAGTCGGGAAGCTGGAAAGCTGATATTGCTGAACGTCAGTTCGGTGAGGAACTCCCTAAGCTGTCGGAGGTTCTCTTGCGTAGGGAGCAAGAGACGAAGGAAAGACTTGCGGCATCAATGTCGTTGCAAACGACATTAGAAACGATGGCAAATGACCCCAAGATCCAGGACATGTTCATGGTAGTGGCCAAAACCCATCTGGCCACAGTTACGAAGGATCTCTATAGCTTTATTAAAGCTAGGAGAGCCTGTAGAGAGTTCGTGTTCGCTTCGGCTGCGGTGAGGCACGAACCGAGGAAACTGAACTCCTCTCGTATCTGGGGTAAAGACCTCTTTCCCAACGATGTGGCTAAAGAGGTAGTAGACAAGGCCACCCCAGAGAATAGGAACCTTCTCAAAAAGTGGGGCTTAGATCTTAAGAGGAAGTCTTCTCAGGATGAGGGTCCCCAACCAAAGAGGAAGACAAAAAGGCCTAGGCCATCTTCTCGGTCGGCTATACCTTACCGACAGCAACATCAGCAACAACTTCCTGTGACCGCGGTGCCTCAGATAATGGCACAACCTCCAACCACGTACCAGCTGGTACCTCAACAAGTGGCGACTCAGTCGCCAGTTTTTAACCCAGGCTTCGAAAGGCAGACCTCTTCCTTTCGTTCGAGAGCTAGAGGAACAGCCAGAGGTTCTTCTAGACGCCCTTCAAGAGGAAGGGGATCCAGGGGAGGACGCAGTCAAAGAGGCAAGGCCTCAGGTCCACAACAGCAGAAGTGAGATGCTTCCAGTAGGAGGGAGGCTACAGCTATTTAGGGATCGCTGGACCTTCGATCCCTGGGCCCACAGCCTAATAAATAATGGACTAGGTTGGAGTTGGAGCAGCCCTCCACCTCAATTTCCTCAATTCTCCCAACACTCAACCCCCGTTCTGGAAGAATACGTCCGAGAGCTCTTAGACAAAAGAGTAATACGGAAAGTTAAGTCCATCAAATTCCAATGGAGGCTGTTTTGTGTTCCAAAGAAGGACTAAGAAAAACTCAGAGTCATTCTAGACATGTCGCCACTCAACAAGTTCATAATGAACTATAAGTTCAGAATGCTCACATTTCAACAATTAAGGACCCTACTGCCAAAAAGGGTATATACTGTCTCTATAGACTTTTCTGACGCTTATTGGCATGTTCCAATTAATCGCCACTTCTCCTCCTACGTAGGCTTCAAGTTACATAGAAAACTTTACGCCTTCAGAGCCATGCCTTCCGGGCTAAACATGGCCCCAAGGATTTTCACGAAGCTCGCGAACGCAGCCGTCCGTCGATTACGCTTAAAGGGGGTCCAAGTAGTAGCCTACTTGGACGACTGGCTGGTGTGGCCAGCATCCAGGACAGAATGCATACAAGCTTCTAAGATAGTGGCCCAGTTCCTGGAACATCTGGGATTCAAGATCAATATCAAAAAGTCCCGACTTTCTCCAGCTCAAAAATTTCAGTGGTTGGGAATCCATTGGAATTTGGAGTCACATCGACTTTCCATTCCTGTGAAGAAGAGGAAGGAAATAGCAGGATCTGTCAAGAGACTGCTAAAATCCAAACGGATATCAAGACGCGAACAGGAGAGAGTGCTGGGCTCTCTATAGTTTGCTTCAATAACAGATCCAATGCTAAGAGCACTGCTAAAGGACCCAACAGGAGTCTGGAGGAAATACGCATCAAACGCGCGAAGAAATCTAATAAGACCTCTACCGACTCGACTGCGAATGCTTCTCAAGCCGTGGTCCAATGCCAAGCGACTGAAGAAATCAATACTTCTTCGACCTCCTCCCCCGTCAGTAACTATCTATCCACACAGACGCTTCAAAGGAAGGCTGGGGAGGTCACTCTCATCAGAAGAGAGTCCAAGAAGCTTGGTTCAATCTTTTCAAGTCATTTCACATAAACTTTCTAGAAGCCATGGCAGTACTTCTGACTTTAAGGAAGGTATCTCCTCGCCACTCGACCCACATAAGACTGGTTCTAGACAGCGAGGTGATAGTGAAATGCCTGAATCGACATGGGTCGAGGTCACCTCAAATCAACCAAGTGATGTTGGCCATTTTACATTTGGCAGAAAGGAAGAAATGGCACATGTCAGCAGTTCACATTCAAGGGTTCCGCAATGTGACAGTGGACGCTCTATCCAGGTTTACACCAATAGAGTCAGAATGGTCCCTAGACGCAGGATCGTTCTCCTTCATCTCGAGTCAAGTCCCAGAGCTGCAGATAGACCTCTTTGCGACGAAAGACAACAAGAAAATAGATCATTATGTGTCACCATACGAGGATCCGCTAGCGGAGGCTGTGAACGCTATATCCCTAGACTGGAACAGATGGTCCGGTATTTATCTGTTCCCTCCGCACAACCTCCTTTTGAAGGTCCTTGACAAACTGAAATTCTTCAAAGGGAAGGCGGCAATAGTGGCCCACAAGTGGCCAAATAGCGTGTGGTTCCCTCTGGCATTGGAACTACGCCTAAAATTTGTACCGCTACCGGATCCATCCCTGTCTCAGCGAGTACAGAAGTCAACTGTCTTCGATTCATCACAGAAAACCAGAAACCTACATCTCATGATTTTCTCTCCCTAGTGAGGAGGAAAGGGTGAGCAGCTGACACAATACTATTGTTAACTGAATCTATTTCCAGACCCAACGTTTCTTACCAAGAACATGCTACCCACCATCAGGTGGGGTCCCTAGAGAATCTGCCCTCTGAAGGGAGATGTATCTCTATGTCCAGTGGGGTGCCTAAAGGTCTATTTTCTTAGAACTTCAGACTTTATGGGAGGACAACTTTTCAGAGGAGAAACCTCGGGCTCAAAGTTATCTATAACTAAGGGCGAAACTCATCTGTGTTATTCGCAAATCGGGTCCTGACAGTACACCCGCTAATCATGATCCGAGAGGAGTTGCTTCTTCCATAAAATTTCCTTATTTTTATGGACCTTGAACATCTTTGTTCGTACACAAGCTGGTGGTCATCCAAGGTGTTCTTTATGCACTATGCGAAGCAAGTGGAGCAACTCAAGTAATCTGTGGTAGCAGCAGGTAGAATCCTTTAACCTTCTGTTTTAAATCTGCGAGGAAAAATGTAATTAATTTGGGACGATTAATTAATAGGGTGGGTGTGTAGTCACTGTGTGTACTACACACTGAGCGATAGGCCACGAAAGTGTCCTTATGGACTGTTCCATTGACGTTGGTGAACTATAGCATAATATGGACACTTGTGCCAAGCGTTTCTTACGCTAGTGTATTTAAACAGTATACAGACTGTAGCATTATTACTAATTCATTTGAAGTGGCAAATCTGTTTCATGGTAGATGAAACAATATTTTCTGTTGACTGTTTTCTTTGTGCTTTAATGGATATCATCCACTTTTTATAGATTTTATAAAGGTAGATCTGATATGCATGTTTCTTAAATTTTAATAAACTAGTTCATAGTGAACCCTGCATTTTATTCGCCCACACTCATTTTTATTAGATATGTACGGAGCATTAAGATTAAAATATGGATATTTTTATCATGGTATGTCTTTTAAGATTGTTCCCTGATTCAAGCAAAAGTCCACTCTCTTCAACCCTTCCTTAAGGCCCTGTCACACCTTGACGATTTAGCCAGCGTATGCCGACGTATGAAAAATTTGGCAAATACGCTGGCGTACGTCGAATAAGTTATGGGTAAGTTTTGTATACGTTAACAGCACGCTGAAGCACGTTGGTATACGTCGAAGTACGTCGAGGTCGTCGAAAAATTTTGTGCATGCTCAAAATTTCTCAACGTATGTCAGCGTATGGCTATACGTCCCGTATACGCAGGCCATAAGTAATAGGTAAGTTATGCGATCGTTGACACACGTTCAAACACGTTAAGTGTAGGTTACTCATAAGTCCAAATACGTCGAGATAATGTCTAGCGTACCCAAAACTTATGAGTAACGTGCTTTGAACGTATGTATAACTTATATCGAACTTATCTCCTACGCATATTGACGTATGTAGACGTGTTTAACATGTTCCAGACGACCACAGAACTTACTGAACGTGTTTTTAACGTACAGCTGCCGTATAATGGCGTATTGGTAGCGTTTAGGGGAATTGGGATATAACAATGGGGTTCACAGGAGGAACCCGTCAGTACTCCTCTAGATTTCATGGTGAGCAGATGTTCATATCATCCGAGAGATGGAGGATCCGGCAAGGCTGAGACGAGAATACCTACTAGCTGTTCTCCAACATCAACATGACCTCATCGATTTGACACTTTACCAGTTGCGTGCCAATAAAGCCAGGAGAAGAAGAGGTGAACGGAGGAGAAAGAACTGGGTGAGACCATGGATCGGGAGGCGACGTCAGTTTGGCATATATGACCAGCTTATGGTGGAACTCCGTAAGGAGGACCATGCATCCTTCACTAATTTCCTGCGTATGCCCCCAGCGATGTTCGACGAGCTGCTAGCCAGAGTGGATCCAAGGATAATCAAGCAGCACACCTTCTTCAGGGATCCGCTTGAGCCGGGCATGAAGCTGGCCCTGACATTGCGTCACCTTGCCTCTGGGAACAAGTATGCCTCGATGAAGTTCGGATGGAGGGTTCCTCACAACACCCAGTCCCTAGTGGTCAGAGAAGTCTGTCAAGCCATTATTGACGAATATTTGGATGAGGTGCTGGTTTGCCCAAGTACACCTGATGGTTGGCGCGCCATAGCTGACAAGTTCTTCCAAAGATGGAACTTTCCCCATACATGTGGGGCACTTGATGGGAAGCACGTTGCCTGCTGCTGTCCTGCAAAGAGTGGGTCCCAATATTTCAACTACAAAGGATTCTACTCCATTGTTCTGATGGCGCTGGCGGATGCCGACTATAAATTCATTTGGGCAGATGTCGGTGGTACTAGATCAGCATCAGATGCGCAGATATACAATGACTGTGAGCCGAAGGAATGCGCTGAAGACGGTACCCTAGGATTCCCTGACCCTGAGCCTCTCCCCAGTGACAACCAGGATGTGCCCTACTTCTTCATCGGTGACGATGCCTTCGCCCTACGATCAACCATGATGAAGCCATACAACCTCAGGGGTCTGACGAATGAACAACGCATCTTCAACTACAGGCTTTCCCGAGCAAGGAGGGTAGTAGAAAATGCTTTCGGCATCCTTGTTAACAGATTCCAGATTCTGCTAAGCACCATGCAGCATCACCCCTCCACTGTCAGGCTCATTGTCAAAGCATGCTTGATCCTGCACAACCTCATGAGGACCAGGTAATTCATGTTTACGTAGCATATTTTATACAGTATACAATGCATTTTACCTTTCAGCCTATGTTTATAAAAATTATATAATTTTACCTAAAATTGTATCTGTATCATAATATTACTTTTTATTGTACAGCGCCTTAGAATATGTTTTAATTATAGGTTAGCTTAAAAGTAAATGAATTCAAATTCCAGGTACCCAGGACTACAGAACCAGCAGCTTGACCGGGCAGAGAATGAGAGCCACGACTTTGTTCCAGGAGCATGGCGAGAGGGACGTAACTTGGAGGATACACAGACAGCTAGTGGCCCCAACACTGCCTCCAAGGACGGAAAGAAACAGAGGAATCTTCTCAAGCACTGGGTTAACTCCCCAACTGGAGCAGTTCCGTGGCAGGATAGGATGATCTAGATGATATTTGTATTACTGTATTGTTCAGGCAATAAAGGACCTCAGAGACAATAAGATTCCTCTTGAAATGAACATCGTAGAAGAAGTATTTTCCAATTATGCACTTTGTAATATAAATGTACAATTTGTAAATATTCAACAATTATAATTTTTCTTGTTAATTTGTAATACGTTTGTATTGACTGTAGGGGAGATTGGGGAGAGTTGAGCCACGTTTTTTATATTTAATAAACGATAGGTAGTGGCATTTGATAATTACTCAACATGAGGAAGCACAACTTTAAAAACAGTGAAAACAATTTAATAATGTAGCAATAAAATCATGTTTGGTTGTCTAAACTAGAAGGTCATGTCACTTTTTTATGATTTAAAACCCATGATAACATTTTATAGACTTGTAGAAATGCATTACTAGTCAAGCACTCAGTAGTAAATAAACACGTTTGAACAAATCTTATACATTCTCTAAATAAATAAACGTACCACTTTGTTTGTATATAAAAATTAAGTTGTTTTGTCTTCATTTATGAGCAAGGATAGCGGCCACACTTACATGTATTAAATAAAAGCTAATAAAGACAGACACAGAATACATACAATAGTCGCCGCTTTAGGACCACCTCGGGACAGGGCCCACAATCCCCCCCCCCCCCAATTTTAGACAGAGAGACAGGGCAATACAGAAACAGACAGATAAAAAGACACAGAGAGAAGCAGAGAGAAAGACACGGGGAGAAGGAAATAGGTTTTACTGTTGAGATATTCCCCATATGGGGGTAAAAATGATGCTTAAGGAATAAAGTGGTCTTATTAAGCGGCGTACTGGTCTTGTTAACCGGAGTGTGTAACATCCGGACCAAGCCACAGTGGTCTTGATAACCGGATGGTTTTATTAAGCTGCATCTACTGTATTAACCAACTACCTTTTCATTGACATACAAAGGACAAGGGCATAAGGGATAAGGCCATACGGAATTTATTATTGTTAATTATTTATGAATTAAATATTAAAAATAACATCAACAAACATCAAGAGTTAATGCAACTTTTATTCACTGCTCATCTGAAAAATAATGGTGTACACATGATAACAATGGTCATACATGTACATACAAAATGGCACAAAAATGGCCAAACCCTGTCTCTGCTAATCCTGAGAAGCACACAACTGTCACTGTAACTAGTTCTTCTCTGGTGGTGGAGGTGTGTTCAGCTCCCCAGACGGGGTGCTTGCAGCATGAAGACCACTGGACAGGTTGAGGAATCCTGAGAGTCCAGAGATGTTATCCAGACTCTGACCGCTCGTGTTAAGGACGCTGGGGCTCTGGTTCAGTACCTGGCCAGCCGAACCTAGAGCAGTAGATACAGAGACGGTGCTTGGCTGCTGTGTGATCTGATGCTGGAACCCATGCTGAGGAGGATGCTGAGGCAGCATCTGCTGGTACTTAGGCTGCTGGTGTTGGTACTGTGGCTGCAGTGGCTGCTGCATGTACTGGTGCACATAGTCAGCTGTCTGTGAACCCCAGACTGACGCAGCCAGTGCCTTGTGTCTCCACATGTGGGGAGGTGGCTGGTACATCTCCGACTCCGTGGGGGTGTTACTGTAGGTAGGTGGTGCTGAACTGGGTCGCACGGAAGCAGGAGCAGGAAAGGTGGGGGCTCTGGGGAGTCCTTCCTCATCACTCTCCTCGTCCATCAGCTCACTGAGGATGGTGTTGATGCGTGACCGTGCCTTCCGGAACTTGCGCTTGGACAAGCTGACCAGGCTGTCATGCACGTAGTTGGCGAAGGCTGCAGTGGCTGTGATGGGCTGAGGCTGTGCGAGACCTTTGATGAGCTCCCCAGACTCATGCACCCTCTTCTGGAGTGACTGCAGCAACTGGTCATCGTCCTGGCCACGCTTGCCCTTGCGCTGTGAGGATGAGGAGGGGACAGTGGAGGGCGTGCTCTCGTCATCAACCACGATGTCTGCACAGGCAGCCTCTGCAACTTCGAGGTCCCCGCTGTGTGCTGCAATGGTCACCTTCACCTGCAATTATGACAGTTGATTGTTAAAATACAAGGCAAAAATACAAGGCACATTCAATGCTTTGTAATCACAATAAAATTAATATAAATAAATATTAATATTAATATTTGTTATACTTACACTGTTGACGGGTTCAGCATGATGGCGGACCACACTCTTGAGGAAGCTGAAGTTTGCCTTCACCCACTGCTCCCTCTCGGTCAGTTCCGGGGCGCCGTCACCGCTCTTCTTCTTGTGGAGACGGGTGTGAGTGTCTCGGAGGGACTTGAACCACCCTTGAAGGTGCTCGACAGTCTTCCCCATGGCCTTGGCTTGATCTTCCCAGAGCTTTACCTTCTTGTCCACCCTCCGGTAGTCAGTCTTCTTGATGTCCCAAAGGATGGCGTTCTCACGAAGGAAATCACACATGAACTGCTCCTCTTGGACATCAAGACAAAACTGTGTCTTCTTGGCCCTCCTCTTCTTGGCAAGGGTTGGGTGAGAGGAGGTGGAGGCCTGGGACGCAGCTACCGACGCCACTGACGATGCCCGAGAGGCGTTAGAACAAGCATCATCTCCATCAGAGGGTGAGCGTGAGGGTGAGGGTGTAGGTGATGATGGATCCTCCTTCCGTTCACGTCCACGCCCACGGCCACGGCCAGGAGATTTCTTGGCAGCGTTCCTCGCACTTTTCTTTGGCATGACGCTGATGTTGGTACTGCAATGTCTAGTGCAGTTATGATTTGAAACGTCGAGCGGCAGCCTTTTTATAGACTACGACACGTGATCGTCGGCAATACGCTGCTGCACGCTATGCATAAGTTAGACTATCGTTGGGCATAAGTTGTGTACGCGGGCAACACGCTAGGCATTCGTTGGAATAAGTTATCTATAAGTTATCGAAACGTTCTATATAATTTACTGATACGTTATGTATACGTCCAACTCGTTATGAATACGCTATGTATACGCCCAAAATTGAAAAAAAATTCGATAATTCAGCGTATGCCAGCGTTTTAGGGAAATTCTGATACGTCGGCATACGCTGGCTGAATCGTCAAGGTGTGGCAGGGCCATTAGGAAGGGTTGAGGTGGTACCCTAATGGGAGAGTGGCCGAGATACAAATTTGTTCCTATACGGATATGACCTTTATCCGATAGTTATTAAGAGTAATCACATTGCGGAAGGTGTCCGAAATTCATTCTGACTTTGGCGACTCTTATACAAACTTTGCTTTATAATGTATAAGGCTAGACCACTATACAAGTTTGTCATTTTGTCATCCATAAGTTATTATATATTCCTCGAGACTTTTCCAGAGTCTAGTATGACTCATCCCTGTAGGAGGCAGGAAGCACTAACATAGTTCATGCTTAGATGAAATGATGTATGACGGTAACATCATAGGTCTCTAGGTCTAGACGGACCAGGAAAATACTTTCTTGAGAGTACGGCACTGATTGAGAATCCACATGTACAGTAATGCTCTGGTAAACTTCCATCAGGACGACATGGCCTGAGCCCAAAAAATGGATTTTGAGTGAAGCGAAAAATCTATTTTTGGGTGAGGTAGCCATGTCGTCCGGAGGGACCCGCCCTTCTTTTTATTGTAAAAGGGCTTATTGACCCCTCCCTATAATACAGTATCTGTAGCACCTCGTATATCGCTACAAGGATACACACTGGAAACGGGATAGGAGAGATGCCTTATGAGCGGTTCTCTTTTCATTCTCGTTTCGGATTCTTGTCACTATATCCCCCTCGAAGCATTGATACTGTTCGGGACGAAGAGAGCTATGTGACGTGTCAAGAATACGTCCTCTGATATTATGCGATATCCCTGTGAGATTATTTAGGGATATTCGCTCCAGGAGTTAGAATTCTGGATACCATAAGGCAAAATCCTCTGGGAATATCACTGTAGTCAAATATACCCTAGAAAGCTACCAATTAGGAACTTCCATCAGAACAACATGGCTACCTCACCCAAAAATAGATATTTCGCTTCGCTCAAAATCCGTTTTATGTATAAAAAGGTATATATATATATATATATATATATATATATGTGTGTGTGTGTGTGTGTGTGTGTATATACTGTACATGCCAGACAAATGAGTGGAAGCAACCTTGCAGAAGGGTAATGAGAAACTGAATGCCAACAACAGCAAGAATTCAAACCAAAGAAGGTATGGCAAATATATTTGTCAATGCCTTATATATATATATATATATATATATATATATATATATATATATATATATATATATATATATATATGTATATATATATATATATATATATATATATATATATATATATATATATATATATACTATACATATAAATATATATATATATATATATATATATATATATATATATATATATATATATATATATACACATATATATATATATATATATATATATATATATATATATATATATTTATATATATATATATATATATATATATATATATATATATATATATATATATATATATATATATATATATGTATATATATATATACATATATGTAACGTTCTTGGAACGTTACATTTTCCAGTTGATTCCCTACATCTTCCCAGTGTTATTTTTGAGTAATGGATTACAATGATCACTGAATTTATTACCAGAACATCTACACAATAAATTCGTCAGTAAACATGGTTAGAGAAGAACGAATGAATGCTGCCCCTTCAGACACTGATGAAAAAAATAATGTGGTCTTTCGGTGAAGAAGCGCTTTTCTAGAACATGTTTTATACCCTGGCGTGAGAGGTTAGCGGCTCGCCGCTCGCTTGGTATAGCCAAGTGCGTAAGATACCTTACGCTCATTATCGCGGGAGCCTATTCTCTTCAACCTCTATGCTCGCTGCGTTACGTGTGGCTGAACCCTTAATGCACTATCTAATGTAGCAACGGTAAGTATCTGGATGCAGTATGGATGGACTTCATAGGAAAAGGATAAAAAAGCTCTTCTTACGAGATCTTTGTTTTCCTCAGGTATTCTTGGTCATCAACTCCTCCCTTTATCCAGCACCATTCATGTCTGTAAAAATTTCTTGTGCAATACATGAACTGGCGGACGTGGCAGATGATTTTTTCTATACTTAGTTTTGTGGTTTTGCTGTCTGAGTATCCAATTTTGTTCGAAATAGCCAAGACACACAAAGTTCCTTTTCTTGATGAGTAGCCAATTTCAATGGTTCATTCAACAGTACTTCTTCCATCAACAGGATACTTAAGATACACAAACGCAATGGTATTCAAAAATTTTATAACTGGTGATTATGTAGAATAAATCTAATAAGGATATCTCATCAATGGATTTTTAGTAACTGCATACCTTTAAAATTGTAAATGGACTTTAATGACATGTATAAATGTGTGTTTGAGGTTATGAGTGGGAAAAAGTTCATTTCATATGTTTATCCAATAACTCTCTCAATTGATTGTAGCTAGTCGGAGGAATTTGGTGAGCAATGCAGTTTGCTTGGTAATCTCTTTTCAAGCCAAGAGTTCAATTTAGTTATATTTCTACTGTACTTTAATCAGTCATTTCGTGAAATTTGGGGTTCCATGCGTCTATACTTCAGAATATTCATAAGGATTACTTTAAAAGAGAGAGAGAGAGAGAGAGAGAGAGAGAGAGAGAGAGAGAGAGAGAGAGAGAGAGATAGAGAGAGAATATAACTCCACAACTGCAAAATTGGTATGTTAAGTAGACGTAAACTTACTTTGAAACAAGAGCAATTAGAGATATCTTACTTCCGCCCAAAGGTTAATCGAGTCATCCATGGCCCAATATCTATTTGTGGGGGAAATTTCGTTAAAATCCGTCAGTTTGTTTTGATGTTATCTTTAAAATGGCAAGAAATGGAAAGCTGGATCTAGAATCTGGATCCGGATCCAAATCACCTCCAAAATTTGATTGGTTCTTCCATTACCTAAGATCTATATGTGGTGAAAATCTCGTGAAAATCCATTGAGTAGTTTTATCGTAATCCTGTTCTTTCAAATTGGGAAAATACAAATCTGGATCTAGAATCCGGATCCAGATCATTTCCAAAATTTAACGGGGCCATCCATTACCTAAGATGTATCTGTGGTGAAAATTTCGTCTAATATCCGTAGAGTAATTGTGACGTAATCCTGTTATTTATAATTTTGAAACATGTAAAGCTGAATCTAGAATCCGGATCCAGAACTGGATCATCCCCAAATTTAACTGGGTCATCTGTGATCTAAGATCTATTTGTGGTGAAAATTTCGTCAAAATCCATAGGGCAGTTTTGTGTAATTTTTGTCCACAGACAATTAAATAATTAAATAAACCGCCTCCATTTCAAAACTTCCTTGGCGTAGCTAATTAGCTTCACGAACATAGCACGAATTTGAATCAAAATTAAAGAGTAAGATAGTAGAAGAGAATTATATAATGAAGATTACATAAGAAAACCGAATGTAAGCATGTTATAATTCTCGATACGGGTGTGCTATTGAAGACAAAATAAATTAGTAACAAGATTTATTTCAAATCAATTTTAACAGAAACAATTCTACTACCATTTCATGGTTGACGTGTTGTTGTTATTCAAATCTGCACCAATTACCCATTTGTTATTTACACAATTACATTGTTAAATCTACTAATCCTTTTAAGTACCTCCGCATACATTAGCACAAGAGATACTGGGCTCCCAGAAAATAGAATGCAAAACTATTCTGACATAGACGGTATATATATGTATATATATATATATATATATATATATATATATATATATATATATATATATATATATATATATATATATATATATATATATTTATATATATATATATATATATATTTATATATATATATATATATATATATATATATAATATATATATATATATATATATATATATATATATATATAAATATATATATGTATATATATATATATATATATATATATATATATATATATATATATATATATATATATATATATATATATATATATATATATATATATATATATATATATACATATATATATATATATATATATATATATATATATATATATATATATATATATATAAATATATATATATATATAAATAAATATGTATATGTATTCATATATATATATATATATATATATATATATATATATATATATATATATATATATATATATATGATAAATTTTTGCACATTTAAAAGTGTTTTTTCATATTTCAAATAAGCCATATATATTAATACATTAAAGTCTGGATTCTCTAAACGACCTCGGGATCAGAGCCCCAAGCGGAATCGCCCAAAGACTATAATAACAGACCGGCCGGGATTTGAACCCTCGTCCAGGATATCTGTATGCCAGTGACCATACCACTCAGCCACGAAGAAAGATAAGGGTCAATGTCAATCCTTCTGTACATATACCTGTCAAATTCAGGTTTTCTCTACTTAGAATTGGAATCAACCCATCTTCACCATCGTAGCTAATTGGTAGGTTTGGGACTTGGCATTCAATTAATGATAAATTTTTGCACATTTAAACGTGTTTTTTCATATTTCTAATAAACCATATATATTAATACATTAAAGTCTTGATTCTCTTTACGACCTCGGGATCAGAGCCCCAGGCGGAATTGCCCAAAGACTATAATATCAGACCGGCCGGGATTTGAACCCTCGTCCAGGATATCTATATGCCAGTGACCATACCACTCAGCCACGAAGAAAGATAAAAGTCAATGACAATTCTTCTGTACATATACCTGTCAAATTCAGGTTTTCTGTACCTAGAATTGAAATCAACCCATCTTCACCATCGTAGCAAATTGGTAGGTTTGGGACTTGGCATTCGATTAATGATAAATTTTTGCACATTTAAACGTGTTTTTTCATATTTCAAATAAGCCATATATATTAATACATTAAAGTCTGGATTCTCTTAACGACCTCGGGATCAGAGCCCCAGGCGGAATCGCCCAAAGACTATAATATCAGACCGGCCGGGATTTGAACCCTCGTCCAAGATATCTGTATGCCATTGACCATATCACTCAGCCACGAAGAAAGATAGAAGTCAATGACAATTCTTCTGTACATATACCTGTCAAATTCAGGTTTTCTGTACTTAGAATTGAAATCAACCCATCTTCACCATCGTAGCTAATTGGTAGGTTTGGAACTTGGCATTCGATTAATGATAAATTTTTGCATATTTAAAGGGTTTTTTTCATATTTCAAATAAGCCATATATATTAATACATTAAAGTCTGGATTCTCTTAACGACCTCGGGATCAGGGCTCCAGGCGGAATCGCCCAAACACTATAATATCAGACCGGCCGGGATTTGAACCCTCGTCCAGGATATCTGCATGCCAGTGACCTTACCACTCAGCCACGAAGAAAGATAAATGTCAATGTATTGATATATATGGCTTATTTGAAATATGAAAAAACACGTTTAAATGTACAAAAACTTATCATTTATCGAATGCCAAGTCCCAAACCTACCAATTAGCTATGATGGTGAAGATGGGTTGATTTCAATTCTAAGTACAGAAAACCTGAATTTGAATGGTATATGTACAGAAGAATTGTCATTGACTTTTATCTTTCTTCGTGGCTGAGTGGTATGGTCACTGGCATACAGATATCCTGGACGAGGGTTCAAATCCCGGTCGGTCTGATATTATAGTCTTTGGGCGATTCCGCCTGGGGCTCTGATCCCGATGTCGTTAAGAGAATCCAGACTTTAATGTATCAATATATATGGCTTATTTGAAATATGAAAAAACACGTTTAAATGTGCAAAAATTTATCATTTATCGAATGCCAAGTCCCAAACCTACCAATTAGCTACGATGGTGAAGATGGGTTGATTTCAATTCTAAATACCGAAAACCTGAATTTGACAGGTATATGTACAGAAGAATTGTCATTGACTTTTATCTTTCTTCGTGGCTGAGTGGTATGGTCACTGGCATACAGATATCCTGGACGAGGGTTCAAATCTCGGCCGGTCTGATTTTATAGTGTTTGGGCGATTCCGCCTGGGGCTCTGGTCCCGAGGTCGTTAAGAGAATCCAGACTTTAATGTATTAATATATATGGCTTATTTGAAATATGAAAAAACACGTTTAAATGTGCAAAAATTCATCATTAATCGAATGCCAAGTCCCAAACCTACCAATTAGCTACGATGGTGAAGATGGGTTGATTTCAATTCTAAGTACAGAAAATCTGAATTTGACAGGTATATGTACAGAAGAATTGTCATTGACTTTCATCTTTCTTCGTGGCTGAGTGGTATGGTCACTGGCATACAGATATCCTGGACGAGGGTTCAAATCCTGGTCGGTCTGATATGATAGTCTTTGGGCAATTCCGCCTGGGGCTCTGATCCCGAGGTCGTTAAGAAAATCCAGACTTTAATGTATTAATATATATGGCTTATTTGACATATATATATATATATATATATATATATATATATATATATATATATATATATATATATGTATATATATTTACATATAAATATATATATATAGATATATATATATATATATATATATATATATATATATATATATATATATATATATATATATATATATATATATTTATATATATAGTATATATGTGAATATATATATACTGTATATATATATATATATATATATATATATATATATATATATATATATATATATATATATATATATATATATATGTGTGTGAATATATATATATATATATATATATATATATATATATATATATATATATATATATATATATATATATATATATATAGTATATATGTGAATATATATATATATTTATATATATATATATATATATATATATATATATATATATATATATATATATATATATATATATATATATATATATATATATAGTATATATGTGAATATATATATATATATATATATATATATATATATATATATATATATATATATATATATATATATATATATATATATATATATATATATATATATATATATATATATATATATATATATATATATTTATAGTATATGTGTGAATATATATATATATATATATATATATATATATATATATATATATATATATATATATAGTATATATGTGAATATATATATATATATATATATATATATATATATATATATATATATATATATATATATATATATATATATATATATATATATATATATATATACAGTAGACCCCCGGGGTACGGCTTCCCCAGCTTACGTTTTTTTCACGTTACGGTGTGGAATACGATGTTTTTTCGTCCCTTTGTTACGACAATTTTCCCCACCATACGGCATCGAATTCCAAAACTCAAAATTTTTGGTTTTCACACGTACGACTGTGGGAGTCACTAGCTTACCACCACGCTCATACGTCACTGCATACGTCACTAAGAAGCTGGTCTGCTATTGGTAGGTGTCACGGCGTCACTAAGATGCCGATACGCTGTTGGCCGAAATCCCTCCCACAATGCTTAAGAGAGATGCTGCCTCTCTCTCTCTCTTTGTTATACACACGTTCAGTTCAGAATCTTGTGTGTGTTTTGTAAAGACTTGATCTCATGTGAGTGCTCGCAATATCATATTTTTTGTGCATTTTAGTGCTTAATTATAACTTTAATTCGTCAGAAATGGGTCCCAAGATTGCTAGCGATGTTGAAGGGAGAAGTAAGAAGATGATTACCATGGAAACGAATCTGGAGATCATAAAGAAATATGAAGAAGGCATGCGCATCGTTACCCTTGCTAGTATGTATGGCCGTAACCAGTCTACGATTGGTACAATTATCAAGAATAAGGAAGCCATTAAAGCAAGTAAGTCTCCTAAAGGCATGACTGTCCTTGCCAGTGGAAGGACCTCAATCAACGACGAGATGGAGAGGCTCCTTCTTCTATGGATTAAAGAGAAGGAAATCACTGGTGATGCACCCACGCAATCGGTAATTTCGCACCAGGCGAGCGCCATGTTTGCCGATCTTCTGGAAGCCTAGAGAGATGGCGGAGATGAAGGAACGTGGCTGCAAGCCCCCCAAGAGTTCAAGGCTTTTCATGGGTGGTTTTATCGCTTTAGGAAGAAGACTGGTATTCACTTAGTCATCAGGCATGGAGAGGCAGCCAGTTCTGACAAGAAAGCAGCAGAAGAATTCCTGAAGAAGTTTGAGAAAGTAATTTCCAGAGGAGGCTACATTCCTTAGCAAGTGTTTAACTGTGATGAAACTGGCCTTTCTGGAAGAAAAGGCCACGCTGTACATATATCACAGCTGAAGAAAGGAAACTTCCTGTCCATAAACCGATGAAGGACAGACTTACCCTCGCATTTTGTGGAAATGCCAGTGGGGACTTGAAAATTAGGCCCCTACTGGTATACCACTCAGAGATTCCTCGTGCCTTTAAGGCACAGAATATCACGAAGGAGAGGCTCTCGGTATTTTGGAAGTCTAATGCCAAGACCTGGGTCACGAGGACCATATTTATTGAGTGGGTAAACGTCTGCTTCGGTCCTGCTGTCAAGAACTTTTTAGAAGAGAACAATCTTCCTCTCAAATGTCTCCTGGTACTGGACAATGCCCCTGCTCACCCTCCTGGCCTCGAGGACAACATTCATCCTGACTTCCCCTTCATCAAGGTTCTCTATCTGCCACCGAACACCACCCCTCTCCTCCAGCCTATGGACCAGCAAGTGATTGCCAGTTTTAAGAAGCTTTACACGAACCATCTGTTCAAAAGATGCTTCAAAGTGACTGAAAGCACTCAACTCACTCTCCGTGAACTTTGGAAGGGGCGTTTTGACATTGTTCAATGCCTGAGGATGATCTACAAAGCTTGGAATGAGGTTTCACGGCGCACCTTGAACTCCTCATGGAAGAAACTGTGGCCAGCTGTTGTGGCAGAATGAGACTTTGAAGGTTTTGATCCTTTAACCGAAGACGAGGCCATTGATGATCCTGCCCCCGAGGGTGATGTTGAAGAAATAATTTCAATCGGGAGGTCCATGGGGCTTGTTGTCGATGAGGCTGACGTCCATAACCTTATGGAGGAGCACAGGGAGGAGCTTACGACTGAAGACTTGAAGGAGTTGGAGGCAATGCAGTTTACCATCATTCAAGAAGAGTACAGCTCTAGTTGTGGCGAGGACGGGGGGAGATTAAAGAAACAACATCGGCAGAAATAAGGGAAGCTATCGGTTGGTATGAAAACCTTACGAGTTTCATTGGAAAGAAACACCCAGAAAAACTTCACACAAGTTGTCTTATGGAGAGTATTAATGACAAGTGTATGAGTCATTTTAGAAATATCTTGAGGAATCATCAGAAAGAGGCTTCTTTGGATAGATATTTCTCCAAAAGAGAAGTGTCAGAAAGCAAAGATGATAATAGTGATTCTATCAAAAAAGCTAAAAGAGAGTAATTTTTTGAGTTCTAGAAAAAAAAAAAATCATAAAAATAAATTTCAATAGACAAAAATAATAAAAAAAAAAACATTTTTAATTTTAAGTGTTTAATAGTAAGAATAAATTTATTATTAAGTGTATATAACATATTTAGCATTGATACGTTTTTATATCTACCGTCTCCTCCCCTTCTTCCTCCACCCACTACCACCTCAAGTCACGTCACTCCAAAGGTAAATAAAATCTAATTTTTACTTTACCGTACTGTACAGTATATAATTTTTAGTTATCCTGTAATGTTTTTTAATTATATACTGTACATGTATATTATATATAACGGATTTTGAGCGAAGCAAAAAATCTATTTTTGGGTGAGATGGCCATGTCGTCCTGATGGAAGTTCCTATAGGGTAGCTTCCTTGGGTATATTACAACTACGGCGATATTCCCAGAGAATATACCTTAAGGTACCCAGAATTCTAACTCCTGGAGCGAATATCCCTAATAAAAGAACCAGGGATATCGCGAAATATCAGAGGACGTATTCTTGACACGCCACATGGCAATCTGCACCCCGAACAGAGATAACACTTCGAAGGGGTCAATTGGAAAGAAAACGAAAACGAGAAAGAAAAGGAGAGCCGCTCGTAAGGTATCTCTCCTCTCCCGTTTCGTAAGCGTGCATTGCGCCGCTCACGGCGCCATCTGTATTCCTTGTAGTGATACACGAGGTGCTACAGATACTGTATGTAGGGAGGGGACCTACAGCCCTTTCATAGAAAGGGAAGGGCGGGTCCATCAGGACGACATGGCCATCTCACCCAAAAATAGATTTTTCGCTTCGCTCAAAATCCGTTTTTTGGGCTCAAGCCATGTCGTCCTGATGGAAGTATACCAGAGCATTACTGTATCTGTGGATTCTCAAAACGTGCCGTACTCCCCGGAGGTATTTCCCTGGTCGACTAGACCTAGAGACCTAAGATGTTACCGTTATACATCTTTTCAACTAACCATAAACCATGTTAGTGCTTCCTGCCCCCTACAGGGAAGAGTCCTACTAGACTCTGGAAAAGTCTCGAAGAGTACATATACATATGTATGAATAACAGACAAGCCAATATAGTGGTCTCACCCTATATCATGTAAAGCATAGTTTGTAAAGAACCACTGCGTCAATATGAAATATCGACCAGTTCTCCGTTCAATACTGTATCGGACAAAGGTTTATATCCGAGTAGGAGGAAACTTGCATATCCGCCACCGTCCCCTTAGGGCATGGAGTCCTCCCGCTAAGGGAAAGCATAAACCAATGCAAAAATTGCTTGCATAAAGGAACAATCTATTAGAATTATCCCAGATAAATATACATAGTAAGAATGCTCAATTATTACCAATAAATTGACACAGGTGAAGGAGACGCAAGGTTCGCAAGAACTAGTTTATTGACAAACAATAAATAAAACAGGTTAACAACAATTATATATATATATATATATATATATATATATATATATATATATATATATATATATATATATATATATATAAGAGGAGGATAACCAAAAAAATAAGCATAAGCATGATAGTAAACAGAAACTTGTTTATCTGAAAGAAAAACATTAGCGCCACTTTTAACATACCGAGGTATCAAAGTTGTAAAAGTCTGTATTACTAATCAGTCACATTAGCGTTAGAAACGCTCGGCACACATGTCTGCACTTATGCTAGGTTCACCTTTGAAAGTGGAACAGTCAATGTGGGCAACCCAGTGCCCTCACACTTAGTTTGTAGAACAGTATGTAACTACACACTCACCCCGGAATTAATCGTCCCAATTAAATCCACTGTTACTCGCAGAGTTAAACAGCAGGGTTAACGACGCAACCCACTGCTACCACAGACCTCTTTAGTTGCTCCACTTGCTTCGCATAGTGACGAAAGAACACTCTGGAAGACTTCCAGCCAGTGTATGAACGAAGATGTTCAAAATCCATACAATTTAAGAAATTTAAGGATGAGGCAACTTTCCTAGGATCGTGACCTGCGGGTGTACTGTCAGGATCCGCTCTGCGAATAAAATATGTGATTTTCGCCCTGAGTTGTTTCAGTGATAAATTTGAGCCTGATGTTTCTCCCCTGAATAGTTGTCCACCCTTGAAGTCTGAAGTTCTACGAAGATAGACCTTTAGGCATTCTACTGGACATAGAGATGCATCTTCTTTCAGAGGGCAGATTCTCCAGGGACCCCACCTGTTGGTGGGTAACTCGTTCTTGGCGAGAAACGTAGGATCCGGAAACAGGTTCAGCTCTCCCCCATCCAAGAACTGAACACGACCTTCCTCTCTCGAGAGGGCTACAATCTCACTAACCCTGGCCCCGGACGCGAGTGCAAATAGGAAAATAACCTTTTGGGTCAAATCCTTTAACGCACACTCCTCATTGTTCAACAGTGAAGCGAAATGAAGAACTTTATCTAAAGACCATGAAATGGGCTTTGGAGGTGCTGAAGGTCTGAGCCTAGCACAGGCTTTCGGAATTTTATTAAAAATCTCGTTAGCGAGGTCGACCTGGAAGGCATATAGAATGGGTTTTGTCAAAGCAGATTTACACGTTGAAATCGTGTTAGCTGCCAACCCTTGACCATGGAGATGGATGAAGAAAGATAAGCAGAAGTCCGTCGAGATCTCTTGCGGATTCTTCGCCTTGACAAAGGCCACCCATTTTTCCCAAGATGACTCATATTGCCTTCTAGTAGATTTGCACTTATATTCCTCTACGAAGTCTATGCTGTCTTTCGAAATCCCGAAACGCTTTTTCACCGCTAGGGAGAGAAAATCATGAGCTGCAGGGTCCGGGTTTTCTGTAATGAAGCGCAGACAGTCGACTTCTGGACTCGCTGGGTCAGAACTGGATCTGGTAGCGGTAGAAACTTCAGCCGTAGTTCCAATGACAGAGGGAACCACACGCTGTTCGGCCACTTGTGAGCTACTATTGCCGCTACTCCCTTGAAGGATCTCAGTTTGTTGAGGACCCTCAACAGAAGGTTGTGAGGAGGGAACAGATAAATCCTGGACCATCTGTTCCAGTCGAGGGACATCGCGTCCACTGCTTTCGCCAAGGGGTCCTCGTACGGGGACACGTACAGGGGTAACTTCTTGTTGTCTTTCGTCGCAAAGAGGTCTATCTGCAGTTCTGGGACTTGACTCAAGATGAAGGAGAATGATCCTGCGTCTAGGGACCACTCCGACTCTATCGGTGTGAACCTGGATAGAGCGTCCGCTGTCACATTGCGGACTCCTTGAAGGTGAACTGCCGACAGGTACCACTTCTTCTTTTCCGCCAGTCGAAAGATGGCCAAAATCACCTGGTTGAGAGGTGGTGACCTCGATCCTTGTCGATTCAAGCATCTCACAATCACCTCGCTGTCCAGCACCAACCTTATGTGGATCGAGCGACGTGGGGAGACTTTCTTCAAGGTAAGGAGCACTGCCATAGCTTCCAGAAAGTTTATGTGAAATGTCTTGAATAGATTGGACCAAGTCCCTTGGGCCTTCTTCCGATGAGAATGACCTCCCCACCCTTCCTTCGAGGCGTCTGTGTGAATAGTCAACGAGGGGGGAGGTGGCTGAAGAAGTACCGACTTCTTTAGCTGTCTGGCTTGGGACCAAGGCCTGAGAAGAGTACGTAGACGAAGCGGAACTGGTCTTCTCAGATCTCTTCGCGCGTTTGATGCATAACTTCTCCAAACTCCGGTTGCATCCTTTAGCTGTGCTCTTAGCACCGGGTCTGTTACCGAAGCAAACTGGAGAGAACCCAGCACTCTCTCCTGTTCTCGTCTTGATATCCTTTCGGAATCCAGAAATCTCTTGACAGAACCAGCTATCTCCTTCCTCTTCTTCGCCGGGATGGAGAATCGGTGTGACACTAGGTCCCAGTGGATTCCCAACCACTGGAACTTTTGAGATGGAGAAAGTCGAGACTTTTTTCTGTTGATCTTGAAGCCTAGATACTCTAGGAACTGGATCACCTGCAGGGAAGCTTGCAAGCATTCTGTCTTGGATGCTGCCCACACCAGCCAGTCATCCAGGTAGGCTACCACCTGGATACCCTTTAGGCGTAATTGTTTGAGAGCTACGCTCGCAAGCTTCGTGAAGATCCTTGGGGCTATATTTAGCCCGAATGGCATCGCTCTGAAGGCGTATAGTCCTCGTTGTAGCTTGAACCCTAGGTAGGGGGAGAGTCAGCGATTGATTGGAACGTGCCAATAGGCGTCTGACAAATCTATGGAGACGGTAAATGCCCTCTTGGGCAGTAAGGTCCTTATGTGTTGCAGTGTTAGCATCTTGAACTTGCAGTTCACTATGAACTTGTTGAGTGGCGACAAGTCCAGAATGACTCTGAGTTTTTCCGAGTCCTTCTTGGGAACACAAAACAGCCTCCCTTGGAATTTGATGGACTTTACCCTTCAGATCACTTTTTTCTCCAACAGTTCTTGAATGTACTCCTCCAGAACGGGGGTGGAGTGTTGAAAAAATCGAGGGCACGGGGGTGGAGTGCTGTACCAGCTCCAACCCAGTCCATTCTTGAGTAGGCTGTGGGCCCAGGGATCGAAGGTCCACCGATCCCGAAAATTCTGAAGTCTCCCTCCTACCGGTATCATCTCACTTCGACTGCTGTCCTGAGGTCTTGCCTCCCTGACCGCGACCACCCCTGAATCCCCTTCCCCTTGAGGAGCGTCTAGACGAGCCTCTGGCTGCTCCTCTAGGCTTTGCTCGAAAGGTAGTTGACTGCCCTTCGAACGTTGGGTTAAATGCCGGAGACTGCGTCGACACGGCTTGGGGTACCCATTGGAATGTGGTCGGGGTTTGTGCCACCATCTGGGGCACTGAAGGCATAGGCAATTGCTGTTGCTGTTGCTGTCTAAATGGCTTGGCTGGCCGAGAGGGTAGCCTAGTCCTCTTAGTCTTCCTCTTTGGTTGGGGACCCTCATCCGGGGAAGACTTTCTCTTGAGAGACAGGCCCCACTTCTGGAGAAGGTTTCTATTCTCCGTGGCGGCCATATCCACAACCTCCTTGACCGCTTCGTTAGGGAAAAGGTCTTTGCCCCAAATGTTGGAGGAGATTAGTTTCCTTGGCTCGTGCCTCACCGCAGCCGAGGCGAACACAAACTCCCTACAAGCTCTCCTCGCCTTGACGAAGCTGTAAAGGTCCTTCGTCACTGTGGCCAGATGAGTCTTGGCCACTACCATGAACATCTCATGGACCTTGGGGTCACTTGCCATTGTCTCAAGAGTGGTTTGAAGAGACATTGAGGCAGCCAGTCTTTCTTTCGTCTTGAGCTCCCTCCGCAAAAGAAAGTCAGACAGCTTGGGGAGGTTCTCACCGAACTGACGTCCAGCAATATCAGCCTCCAACTTCCCGACTGAGAAGGTAAGATGGACGTCCTTCCAGTCCTTCTGGTCCATAGGTAGGGCCAGAGACAAAGGTTTACATTCCTCCAAGGAGGGGCATGGCTTGCCAGCCTCGACTGCTTTTAGCACAGCCGCAAACCCATTCTGCAAAAAGGGGAAGGCTCTAGCAGGAGAGGACACAAAGGAAGGGTGCTCCTTACTCAAAGCAGCAACCTTTGAGTTCGTGAAGCCCCTCTTTTTCATCGAGGATGAAAGCAAAGCTTGAGCCTTAGCATGGTCCATAACTATGACCTCCTTCGGCTCTGTCTCCTCTTTTGAAGCTGGTTCCTTCCTCAAAAGGACATAACAGTCCGGATACGACCCTTTGCTGGGCCAGAATTCCACTTCCTCAAGGGGAACTGAGCCCAACTTTTCCGACATGACGATCTTTCCGACCGTCATCGGCATGTGCTCAGCATATCTCCACGGGTTAGCATCTGAGCACAAGGGAAGGTCTTTCACGTTGAGCCTCTTCTGGGGCCCATGTGATGCTGCAAGTTTCCGCATCTGCAGTTCCATTGCAGCCGCCTTCTCATTATTCTTCCTCTGCATCTGTTGGATCATTCCAACGATGGAGGAGAGGGTCTGTCCCAGCTCTACTGGGAGAGAGGACGATGTTGAGGGAATAGGTTCAGGGGCCTGAACCGGAGCAGCCGACACCTCGTCGACCTCTTCCACTTCAATGTCTGTAGCCTGATCTTCATCCTGGTCTTCTGCCAGAAGGTCCTCTTCCAGACGCTCGGACACCTCCGACATCCTGTCGTCCAACTCGATGTCCTGCAGGGCGACCGCGACTTCAGTATCCACCGGGATCTGAACTACAGGGATCTCCACTTGAGGCTGGGGAATCACTGCATCAGCTGACGCTCTGGGGAAAAGGTAAGCCCTCATCTTCTCACTTGGAAGATAAGGTCCAGAGGTGTTCTTCTGGAAACCCCTTACCCAGGTAGGAAGCTTCTCCCTTTCTATATCCCTTGACTCTGCCGTCCTAGGGGAATCAAAAGCCTCAGCAACCATGTTAGGGCACACGGTACATACCTGCGGGTCCCAATACCGGAGATCACCTTTGGAGACTGCGCATGCTGCGTGCCTCCTACACAAATCATGTCCGCAGAAGTTCTTGCTGCAGACGTTGCAGAAAACACTTCCGCACTTCGGATTGTCCTCCTGTAACGAGAAGAAATTTCCATGAGTATCAAGTGAACTACGTATCACTGGATATACATAGTTTAGCAAAATAAAACAGAAAGGAAAGACACACACTTGTGTTTCCCGCACAGTCAATTGTTGCAACCTTCCAGATAATAAAATCGTATGGTTAATCTGTCCTAGAGCAACCAATGAAAAATTTCCAGAGGAAACAGGTGTAGCTCACACCTAAAGGATGATCTTAAAATACCGGATAGTAGACAAGAAAGAACTCACTTTCTTTATCTGTAAGGCAACACCAAAGGGCTGTGCAAGATAACACAAAAATGTTAGAAAACACAGTGTTGTAACAATACTATACTATAGTTTTCTCCCTACAGTACATACTATACTGAAGAATACTGGTACAGTATAGAAGGTAATGTGCCGGCCGGCACTTGTCGGCCGGCACTCACCATAACTAGATCGAAAGTATACTACTTAAGAGCTATAAGGCGGCAGAACGCTGGTTCAAATGCATGTGCCGGCCGGAAATGACTGCTGGCCGGCAACTATACAAGGTAGCACCCGGCTGCCGGCCACCACTCGTAGTGACCGGCAGACAATGGCGTGATAATAGCCGGCCGGCAAAAGTATACAACCGATGCCGGCCGGCAGCAAAAGAACCAGAGAGCTCCGACTGCCCAGCTGCCGGCCACTTAGGCCGGCAGCCGGCTAGGGTACAACACTAGAAGAAAACAGAATGGATGCCGGGATAAGAGACTGTACTACCTCAAAGCCCGGCAACCCGAAAGAGTGCACATAAGGAAGGGGAGAATATAATTTCAGGCTTCCTGATCAATGCCATCTGGCTCTACAGACAAACATGGATGAGGGACCAACAGAGGTCCGGGCAGCACTCAAAGCAGAAGACCTTTGCCGGCCGGCACACTCTGCCGGCCGGCAAGGGACTGAGTCAACTCCACATCCTAACCTATGCTAGGTACAGATGTAGAATGACGGACAGTAATGTAACGGCTAGGCCATTACAGAGGAAAGAGGGGGAAGGGACGAAGAGGGTCCTACCAACCTTGCTTTAGTAATGAATCACCCGCAGCCAAGAAAACTCATCTTAGCCTAAGGGAGATCCGAGGAGGGAGGCCAGCAATACTTGCCAACCCCCACGGAACCAAAGCAAGGAAGGTGTTGCTATTCCCAGAAAAAAGGATCTTATCCTCGACACCGAGAACAGCAACACTGGACTAGTCTGCTAGATCACAAGAAGAAGGAATCATCTCATACAGATACCTTCGAAAGTGACCTAAGGAGGCTAAGCCTCCTATGTCTGTGTCAGTCTAGCGAGGGAGTCTCAACCACAAGCCAGACATAAACAGACTCAGACTAAGAACTCTGATGTTCTGCCCCCTCTCTGAAGCCAGACTTATTGGAAACAGGAAGGAACAGCAACACCCTAATATAGTTGTATCGAAAGTTAATTCAGATAAACCACTAGGGTTAAGCCCAAGGCTTAAACAGAGGGAAAGGGATTGCACACCTTCTCCGAAGAGAAGAGAGCAACCGGGGAGTGTGAGAAAGTTTACTAAGGCCCCATGGGCAACTTAGCCTAGGCGCCAAGAAAATCGATTACCTAAATCACCGAAACTCACTCGTATACTATCTTGGAAGAAATCAATATAATCTTAAATGTATAAAACTGCCTAAAGCTTCAATAAAATTTTAAAACACTCGGAAATCTGAATATCATGCAGGAAAGTACTAGGGCCAAACGACTAGGCTACACGGTCTAGCGTAGGCCAGAATCGGCGAATCCTTCGCCAAGACAAACAATACTAAAAGCATCATATAAAGAAATCCTATGTAACGCTAAACAGCTAAAATTATTAAAGCGAAACAGCCAGGAACATTGCTCTGGCTAACTAAATAACTCATACCTAGCGAGCGACAGCGTCCAGGACGCCTCCGGTAGGCAACAGCTCTTGTAACAAAGATATTACTATTAATCACTTTAAAAATTACCAAGAGCCTACATTTATACATAAAAGAAATAATACTCAACTTATCAGAAGCAGAAGAAGTTGGAGAAAGCATAATAAATCGATTAAATCCAAGAATTTGCGAGAAACACAGGGAAAAAACACCGAGTTGTTAAGCTACGCAAAAAGGAATACAGATGGCGCCGTGAGCAGCGCAATGCACGCTTAAGAAACGGGAGAGGAGAGATACCTTGCGAGCGGCTCTCCTTTTCTTTCTCGATTTTGTTTTCTTGCCAATTGACCCCTTCGAAGTGTTATCTCTGTTCGGGGTGCAGATTGCCATGTGACGTGTCAAGAATACGTCCTCTGATATTTCGCGATATCCCTGGTTCTTTTATTAGGGATATTCGCTCCAGGAGTTAGAATTCTGGGTACCTTAAGGTATATTCTCTGGGAATATTGCCGTAGTTGTAATATACCCAAGGAAGCTACCCTATAGGAACTTCCATCAGGACGACATGGCTTGAGCCCAAAAAAGTATACTAAAGTACAGTGCCTACTATACTACTTTGTTAGATACTAATTTTCAATGTTTGTACCTGGGGTTTTGCACGCATTAGCTATTCTATTGCCTGCCATATGACATTTTCACCATACGATACCAACTCCGGAACAGATTAATGTCGTATGGCGGGGGCCTACTGTATATATATATATATATATATATATATATATATATATATATATATATATATATATATATATATATATATATATATATATATATATGTATATAATTTTAATATTCTCCTTTGGTGAATTTGATAAGGATGCCGGTCTTTCCAGTATTTGTCATAATACTTTTCATTGTGTATACCCCTAGTTCTTATTACTGCTGCTACCATTTAGATATCTATACGCTTGCAAAATGTATATTTTCAGCTATTATCTTAATCGAGGGATATTTCTAATGTGAGATGATATACCTAATTTCGTCTACTTTGATACGGTTTTTAGGTTCCATTTCCTACTTTTAAATATTGTTTATGTAAGCAGCCGTACCTACGAACACTATTTGAAGATTAGCTTGTATCTTTTTAATTTTTTTCCCGGTATTTAGCTGCCTCATGATATAAAAAATGAGTTTCCCCTTTCGCAGTCATCTTTTTTTCCGAACCACCATGCGAGACGAATTTCTATTATTTCTGCTAATTAATTGTTAATCAGGTCAACATAGTTTTAAAAACCCAGTTTTCTGATACAATGAACTATAATTTTCTCTTTATTACTTTTTATTGGATGAAAGTGGAAACACTGACATATAGACGGAAATTTGAAACAAGGCTTGAATCATGTATTTATATGGCTACAAAAGTGAGTCATAAAATTTATATACTTCTGCTAAGCTTTTCTTTTTCTCAAAGGTTGTCATTTCGTTGCTGTTAAATTTGGGTCCACTTTGACCTTTTCTGTAAGACATTACTGATAATTTATTTCGGCGTAAGGAACTGTGTTTGAGTCTTTGACCTTTAGCTTTCGTGGATTCATCTGATAGGAGCTAAACTGAATCATTTCTAACATTCGTAAAAAGATTTTGGCGTCCGAGAAGGATCAGAAAAATTTTGTGCTTCTTACTAATTTACCTTCACTGTTTTAAAAGGACACCCAGATTAGGAAGAAAATGTGGGGTCATTTTTATCAAACAGTAATAAAAAACCTCAGATTTTTTCAAAAAGAGTAACATGTTCCCCTTTGATTGCTTTGTTGCTAGATATTTCCAGAAAAGTTTATTGCTGAGCAATATAAATTAATCTTTTAGTAAAATAAGATATTAGGAGAGCTATGTATTGGTTCACGATTATTATTATTATCATTATAATTATTATTGGCCAAGCCCCTAATTGGAAAAGCAGATGCTATTAGCCCAAGGGCTCCAACAGGGAAAATAGCCCAGTGGAGAAAGGAGATAAGAAAATGATTAAACTGCATGAGAAGTAATGAATACTTTATATAAAATATTTTAATACCAGTGACAACGCTGGAATAGGTCTGCCAAATATAAACTAAGAAGAGAGACATATGTCAGCCTGTTCAAAATAAAAACATTCACTGTAGGTTTGAACTTCTGATATTCCAACGATTCAACTGCCTGATTAAGAAGATCATTCCATAATATGGCTATAGCTGGAATAAAACTTGTAGAATATAGTACTATGTAGTGTTGCGAGTTAGAATATTACTGTCTGAGAATATGTGAACACAAAAAATGGTCAGAGTTATGAAACATCTCATGCAAAATGCATAAAGAACTAAACAAATGATGGTGACAAAAATAAAGTGTTGAGGCTATTAGAAAATTGAGCTTATCGTCTCTATGAATTCTTTATTCGTCTTGATGTGAATTGAAAATTAAAATTGCAATATCTAAAATCTTGAAATTTAAGTGACTATAAATTGTCATAATACCAAAAACAACACGATTTTCCGATTTTACGAATAGATATAAAATCTTAGTTCAAATCTGTGTACGCTGACATTTTTACACTTGCATAAACTGCTCAATGCATTCAATTGAAGGACCAATTTCAATTTATCTTTGTATATCTGGTATTCTGTAAACTGACCCCCCTAGATCAATCTATATTTTCTAATTTTTTTTTACAAGAAAATCACATTATTAGAATAGCTATATCTACTGCAATAGTGTTGCATGTAATTCTTTAAACAATTCATTAACATTCTTAGAAGATTTAATCTGCCCTATTCAATACTGTTTTCATGGTTGAAGATACTCTTTTCCAGTCATTTCCTATATTTAAATAAAGAAAAAATTACATCCAATACAGTAACTCCATGTACATTACATTAGATACTATTTTAATCAAACTAGCCCTTTTCCTTAACAGCGTCCATTAACTTAAGTTTCATATTTGTAGTGTATCGTTATTAAAAAATCATGACAGATTTTGAATCGATTAGTTGTTTTGACTATATAATTCAAAAAATGGGGGATTATATTTTCTATAGCATTCCCAGAATCAAGTTACTTACAAAAAATTTCAGATGGAGATGTCAGGAAACCTTTTTTGTACTTATTTTTAGAATCCACTCCCCTCTTTCTTAGTAATTTACCTCCTTTATTATAGTCCTTTCTTTTAAGTATTGTATAGCTTGTTGTATATCTATAGAAAAACAAATAGGTGCGATGCCAGATATGTTATCGAATCTAATGCCGGAGTAACACATCAGCGATTCAAGGCCACACATGTCATAACGGTCAAATGTGAGGAACATCATGGACAGCTGTATGTTGATTTTGACACCATAATGTATTACAACATTGCTAACTTGTTCTGATCGAGATTAACTTTTGTATGTACCTAATCAGGCAGTGCAGTATGCCGCTGATTAAGTCACGCCCCCATTTTTTGGTTGCGACACAATAGCTAAGTACGTAAACGCATCGAGAATTATGCCAATGTACAATACTTACATAGTAGGTAATAGCAGCATTCGTTATGACATAGTGTGTATGGATGCCACCATACAAATAGCAGGATTACCTCTGCACTCATTATTCTCGTTCCAGTAGCAAATACAGCAACAACTAGCTCTCTGTGATCAACACTTTGGAAGAAAATGGCCTATGGAGATTTGTGAAACCTCATACCAAACTATCTACATGTCCATAAATTTATTAAAGCCATTTCGGACATTCATGGTGCCCTGATGCAGATAAGAATTATGTAAGAAATTCAACGCACGAAGACATTTAAAAAGCGGAGAACACTAAGATGTTTCTGTTCCCGGCCATACTGATGCAAAATTTGGTTACTGAAAATCCATATTTATAGAGGAATTTTACTAGAATTACAGATGACATTTTTAATGAAAATTTGGAACGGGTTAAACCCTACATAACAAAGGCCCTGACATTCTGGAGGAGACCGATTGAGCACAACCTGCATGTTGCAAATTGTCCTGCATTATCTTACAAGAGGAAAATCACAAAAGAGCCTGTTCTTCCAATTTTGTTTGGCTCCTAACACCCTAAGCAGTATTGTGTCTGAAATTTGTAGGGCTAATGTGCAAGGTTTTGGATTTGAGCAATGATGGAAATTCCCATACATCCTTAGAGCAATAGACAGGTGGCACATTTGCATCAAGAAATTTTACTCTGACTCTTCATACAGTTGTTTTGCTGAATACAAGTTTTAGTATGTGAATGTAGGAGTAATAGGATAAGAGTCTGATGGTGGTGTTTTTGCCAAGACAAAGTTCCGGGAAATTTTGTATAAATGCGAAGCCAACTTGCCCGCCCCTGAAAGATTAGAAGACGTGGAAGATAAACCCTCCAGTGAAATATTTCTTCATTATAGATGATGCTTTCGCTCTAAAGAATCATCTGATGAAAATATATCCTGCACGATGACTGAAACGTGCAGAATCAATCTAGAACTATCAATTGGGCAGGACAAGACAGACTGCGGAAAACATCTTGAGGATCTTAGCGAGGAAGTAATTATTGTTCCAAATTATCACAATCTTAAATTATTATCAGTATTTTTTTGATAGTTCGACATTTTAACCATGTTTTGGGAAACATATGCAATCTGAAAGTACATTGTTTATAAAATTTCATAATCTAATAGGCATTTTTCCTTCATCTTCCACAGGTTTAGATTGTTTCACATTTCCATTAATCTTCATCATGATCGTATCAAGTCCGTGGTGTTGGCAGCATGTGTGCTGCACAACTTAATTTTGACGGCATGACAAAACGCTAGGAGTGAGGGAGACCAAGAGAACTCAGATACGCATGAGGTCGTACTTGGCAGCTTGAGGTCTGACAAAATCTTATCTTGTCTGTCTTCCAGACTAAGTCGGATATCAAGCTTTACTGGAAGAAGTAAACGTGACCACCTGCGGGACTATATGAATTCCCCTGTCAGTTCCATTCCTTAGGATGATCCTATGATCTAGGAAGTTTTCATGTATTACAGTTACTCCAAAAAAATTATATAAGTAAATTTATATCAATTATTGAATAAAACCTTATTTACAATATATTTTTAACGTGGAAACTGCAAATAAATTTCTGAAATTCTTGCATATTCTTTTCACATCCACTTATATAAATATTTGCATGAAATAACACACACTCATTTATTAATGTATATAAATAAATATGTATATATATATATATATATATATATATATATATATATATATATATATACATATGTATATATATATATATATATATATATATATATATATATATATATTAAACTTTGTTATTGAATGTTATATTATTTCATAAATTCATTTTCCTAACGTATATAAAAAAAATTCCAGTATTGCGAGTATTTTCCTTTGTAACCTAAAATTTGCATAATTTCCTGAAAGATTATTTCATTTGTTTTCTAACATTGAAAAAATAAGTCAATTTAAGCTTTCACAGTAATTTTGTTTAAGAATAAGAAACATTTTCATTGATATTTGAGAATAGTTTGAATGCATCTCATTAATATTTTCTTAAATACATTATAGTTAATATTGTTAATGTATTACTCAATATCCGGTGTCAAGTACCTTTGTTTAATAAGAATGATTTTCGATCAAATAAAAATAGTTTGTTTTCTATATATATTCAATATTTTGCCTGGGCAAATTTTATTACTAATTATTTCATGTATTGTATTCATGCCAAAAATAAGTATTTCCAAAAATGAATTACATTTTCGACAGGAATATTTATTGTAATAAATCATTGTTTTTTTTTTTTTCTTTTTTCTAATTCAATATTACATCATCGTCGTCCTCATCATCATTATCATCTCCTCTTAAGCCTATTGATGCAAAAGTCCTCGGTTAAATTTGGCCAGTCGTCTCTATCTTGAGCTTTAGAATCGGTACATGTCCATCCATCATCTATTACTTCATGCTTCATAATCCCAGCCATGTAGTCCTGGGTCTTCTAATTCTTCTAGTGCCATGTGGAGCCCGATTAAAAATTTGGTCAACTAATCTCAGTCTACCATCATGTTGATTCCATTCACATATGACACTCGAATGATTTATGTTATAGTTCAATTTGTAATTCTGTCTTGCCGTTTAACACCTAATATTCTTATGAGTGCTTTGTTCTCAAATCTACAAAATCTGTTGGATATTGTTTCATTGTCATACCACGACTCATGTCCATACAGTAACACAGATCTTACTAAACTAATACATATTGTAGTTTGATTTTTATATATAATTTCAGGTGATTTGATTTCCAATTTTACTTAACCTAGCCATTGTCTAATTTACCCTTTTCAATCTTTCATTAAACTCCCATTCTAAAGACCCTGTGTTAGAGATCATAGTTCCTAAATATTTAAATGATTCTACCCTATTAATTCTTTCTCCTTTCAATGGTATTTCATCTTCCATTGCATATTCTGTTCTCATCATCTTTCTTCTACTGGTCTTGAGCCCAGCCTTCAGTGATATTTATTGAATTATGTTAAGGCAATCATTGCAAATACTGTGGTGACCTGCTAATAAATAAAGTGTCATCAGCATACTCCAGGTCAGCTAGTTTCCTATCACCAGTCCAGTCCAATCCTTCTCCACCATCCCCAACTGTTTTGCGCATTGCAAAATACATGAGGAGAGTAAGCAACTTAGGTGACAACATAATTCCTTGGAGTTCACTGGATATGTATTTGAAAGAACTATAATCATGTCAAATATACTTCTTTGAACATTCTTTGATATTTTAAATAATCGTATCATTTATGAATTAGTTCCAAATGAAAGCTATATCAATATATTTGCAAGATGTTTCTTTGATGAATCAAGAGATAAGAGAAAATTATAAATAATTTACTATTTGAAAAAATGCTGCATGGTGTGTATATGTTATTCATAAAATAAACTAAATATTTACTGGCTTTACAAAAGCTATATCATATTTTACAATGTTAATGGCAACCTGCTTTCAACCAGTGCAGAAATTAGAGATTTAACTGAAGTTGTAGTAGGAAGAATAATTTCTAAATACTTCTCATTATATTCTTCCTGGAGATCTGGTTTCCTTGAGATTAGTGTGGTATTTTCAAATACAATTGGCAAAAGCAAAAGTGAAGATACAAGGTTACAGCGAGGAGCGCGTGATGTGTCACATTAGGTCACTTGAAGAAGACTTCTAATCCAATGTCCCAATTTGATTGCCTCTGTCTTTTACAGATTGTGCAGTGTGTGGAAGTGTGTTGCTAATACCATTTTCACACAGTCTCGCTGAGCGATCTCGGACTGGCCATATGGCTGAGGACACCAGCATACGTCTGTATGTGAGCCCAGTTCGTGAGAAAATTAGTCATAGGCATAACGTTTCCACTGTGGAACAGTACATAGGGTAGCGAAGATTTGGCATACTGTTAACACACTACCGATATAATGTGCTCATGTACGGTCTTGTATGGCAGCTTGCAGCCATATGGTGGTATCATACAGCGGCAGAGGCATCCCAGAAAAATATATTACACAATGTGCTATCAGCGTAGAATTCTTGAAAGATACGTTTGACGACGTAACGCTGTGTATAGATTACGGACTGTTGTTGGATAAATTGTAACATTGCCATGCGGATGACACAGTTCTGCTGTGTACAGCTACTGATAGCTTCATATGTCCCTAGAATCATATAAAAAGTCTTATTGAATAGTTCAACTCATCATTTGCACTTTTAAAATCTGCACCATACATATCTAAACAGATCCAGTGTGTGATGGACAAAGATCTACAAATAAGGATTCTGCTACATCCTTAGTGCACTTATGCTCTGATTGCATTTTATCTCCTAGACTATGATGATGGTGGAGAAGAAAGAGCCTCTACCAACAGAAGAGAACATATTGAGGAATTACATTTCATCATTTATGACTCCTTTTATTCACTTTCTAAACATTTTATGTTTTTAAACTTACATATTTTCAGGTTAAACCTTGGCTGCCAAGAAGACCTATGTACCTACTCATATGTTTTAAACTTATAACTTTCCAGGTGAAACCTTGGCTGAAGATGAGACCTATATTTGGGCAATATCATCATTTAATGGCAAAGTTAAATCTTGAAGAATTTCGATCTTTTACAAACTATGTGATGATGAGTCCTTATTTATCCAAAGAACTTATTGACAGGATCCAACACAGGATCTCTGTTTTGTAGAGAGCTGGTGTAAATTGATTGTAAATAATTTTTCGTGTATTATAATTTAGTTTAGTTAGGTCATAAAGTACAGCTGTTCTAGCTCAGGTTAGGTCTGTTAACAAGTAAACAATTGTTCTATTATGTAATGGGCTAGGTTTGATGAATCTATTATTGCAATCAAGTATAAATTTTCTGCCTATTGTTCTCATTCAGGAATTATGGTATGTTGAAAATGCTTGTATAAAACCAGCTGGGGTTAGTTTCTATTTTTTGAGTTATTGAAGTCAGTGTTTTCTGTACCATGAAAACGGATTTTGAAGCGAAGCGAAAAATCTATTTTTGGGTGAGGTAGCCATGTCGTCCTGATGGAAGTTCCTTCATTAGTAGCTACCTAGGTTATATTTGACTAGAGTGATATATCCCAGAGAATTTACCAAAGGTATCCAGAATTCTAACTCCTGGAGCAAATATCCCTTAATATTGGTTATCGCTTATCAGAGGACGTATTCTTGACAAATCTCGTAGCTATCTTCACCCCTAATAGCGTTTCCACTTCGAGAGGGAAATATTGGCAAGAATATAGAAGAGTCGTTAAAGAGACAACGCTCTCGACACTCCTACTGTACTGTAAATAGTGCGCCGAATTGCCACCGCGAGGCGCCACCAAGCCATTCTTTGTAGCTTTGTGGGTGTTCCAGATACAGTACCATAGGGAGGGATTCATTATCCTTTTGTCAAAAAGAGGGTGGGTCCATCAGGACGACATGGCTATCTCACCCAAAAATAGATTTTTCGCCTCGCTTCAAAATCCGTTTTTTGGGCTCAGGCCATGTCGTCCTGATGGAAGTTTACCAGAGCATTAATGTATTTGTGGATTTTCAATAGTGCTGTTATCTCGAGATAAATATTCCCTATTTGGTCTTCTACACCTAGAGACACTTGATGTTACCGTTATAAATCAATTAACTGATCATAAACTATGTCAGCTCTTCCTGCCCCCTACAGGGAAGAGTCTGGGTAGACTCTAGGAAAAAACCCGAGGATTGTGAGTTCAAGGAACAATCTAGCGAACAGTTTGTATATTAGTGTCATCATATACATAAAGGATAGTTTGTACTTAGATGGTATATCTCTGTATAGGTTACTGATACCTCCCAAGTCTGGCTGAAAAGAGACAAACAGGTTTGTATACATGTAGGAAACCTTAGTTCAGTAAAATAAACAGTTTAGTACAATCAGTTCTTACCTGTTTGCTTGGAATAGTCTTAACCTTAGTTCCCCAATATTTTCTTAAATATTAAAAGAATCAAGGATGCTCTGACTTTATTCTTAATCTAGAATGTTTGAGGCGAAAGAGACGCAAAGATTCCTTCTATTGTTTATTACAACAATAGAAATCACGGTTGTATTCAATTACATCCCATGCAGAACAATTCTGCATAAAAGCATAAATAGTAATAACAGAATTAAAATAAGTTTCACCTGTAAAGGAAAACATTAGCCACTCTAAGGGAAATACAATATTTCACTATGTATTCTGTTGTTACTAGGAACACTGTGCATATAAGTATGCCTGGCACTTGTGTCAGTCTATTATGCTTAATGTCACCTGTGTAGAGAGAACAGTCTATAGTGTTATCACTAAACACAATACTCAACATGATATGTCTTATGAGTCTATCATGTACACCCTTCACTAAAAGTCCCAATAAGTGCACTGTTCTTCGCAGTAATCAAGCGCCAGGTTTTATAACACTGCCTGCTGCCACCACATGAAATTTTATTTCCTGTAATTGCTTCGCCTAGTGTTTGAAGAAAACTCTGGATGACTTCCATCCAGTATAAGCACGAAGGCTTTCAAACGACATCGTCTGAAAGAAATTCAGAGACGAGGCAACTTTTCTCAGATCATGACCTGCGGGTGTACTGTCTGGATCCGCTCTGCGTATAAAATACGTGATTTTCGCCCTTAACTGTTTCAAGGATAATGTTGAACCAGACGTCTCTCCCCTGAAAAGCTGACCTCCCTTAAAGTCTGAAGTTCTACGAAGATAGACCTTTAGGCATTCCACTGGGCAGAGGAATGCTTCTTCCTTCAGAGGGCATATTCTCCAGGGACCCCAACTCTTAGTGGGTAGCTCGTTCTTGGCGAGAAACGTCGGGTCCGGAAAGAGGTTCAGTTCTCCTGCGTCTGTGAACTGAATGTGGCCATCATCCCCCGAGAGAGCCACTATTTTGCTAACTCCGGCTCCTGAGGCTAGTGCAAATAAGAATATCACCTTTTGAGTCAAGTCTTTCAGCGAGCAATCCTCATTGTTCAGAGTTGATGCTAAGTGAAGAACCTTATCCAAAGACCATGAAATGGGCTTTTGAGGAGCTGCGGGCCGAAGTTTAGCGCAGGCTTTTGGAATCTTGTACATGAAGATGGATGAAGAAGGACAAGCAGAAATCCGTAGAAAATTCCTTAGGTGTCTTCGCCTTGACAAAGGCCACCCATTTCTTCCAGGAAGACTCATATTGTCTTGTTGTTGACTTTGACTTGTATTCTTCTAAGAGTTAATACTGACCCTAGAAATCCCGAACCGTTTCTTGACCGCTAGGGCGAGAAAATTATGAGATGAAGGTTCTGGGTTTCTTCTGATGAAGCTGAGACTGTCAATTTCTGCACTTGCTGAGTCAGAACTGGGTCCGGCAACGTGATCAGCTTCAAGCGTAGTTCCGTTATCAAAGGGAACCAAACACTGTTGGGCCACTTGTGGGCCACTATTGCTGCTATCCCTCGAAAGGATCTCAGTTTGTCGAGGACTTTCAGCAGAAGGTTGGTTGGAGGGAACAGGTAGATCTTGGACCACCTGTTCCAATCTATGGACATTGCGTCTGTCGCTTCCGCTAGAGGATCCTTGTACTGGGCTACATACCGGGTAGCTTCTTGTTGTCGCTCGTTGCGAAGAGATCTATCTGCAGTCCTGGGACTTGGCGTAATATGAAGGAGAATGATTTTGCGTCTAGGGACCATTCTGACTCTATCGGGTTGACCCTGGATAGAGCGTCCGCTGTCACATTGCGGAACCCTTGAAGATGGACTGCTGCCAAGTGCCATCTCTTCTTATTCGCTAGACGGAGGATGGCCAGTATCACTTGATTTTTGTGAGGCGATCTCAAGCCTTGTCGATTTAGGCATTTCATTACAACTTCACTGTCTAGAATCAGACGGATGTGGATTGAGCAGCGAAGTTCCAGTTTATTCAGAGAGAGAAGAACCTCCATGGCTTCCAGAAAATTGATGTGGAAGGTCTTGAAGAGGGGAGACCAGGTTCCCTGGACTTTCCGATGATGAGAGTGACCTCCCCACCCCTCTTTTGAGGCGTCCGTGTGAACGGTGACTGCCGGTGGAGGTGGTTTCAGAGGTGCCTTGCTCTTCAGGTTTTTGGCTTCCGACCATGGTTTGAGTAGTGATCGCAGACGATTTGGAATCGATCTTTGTAGATCTCTTCGAGCGTTTGATGCGTAGTTTCTCCAAACTCCTGATGCATCTTTTAATTGTGCTTTCAATATTGGATCTGTCACTGAGGCAAACTGGAGGGACCCCAACACTCTCTCCTGTTGCCTTCTTGATATCCTGTTGGATTGAAGAAGTCTCTTGACAGATCCTGCTATCTCTTTCCTCTTCTTTGATGGAATGGAAAGGCAGTGTGACTGTAAATCCCAGTGGACGCCCAGCCACTGGAACTTTTGAGCTGGAGATAGACGAGACTTTTCCAAGTTGATCTTGAATCCTAAGTGTTCCAGGAACTGGATCACTTGCTTGGAGGCTTGCCTGCACTCTTCCTCGGATGCTGCCCACACCAGCCAGTCGTCCAGGTAGGCTACTACCTAGATCCCCTTTAGGTGTAGTTGATGAATGACTGCATTCGCAAGCTTGGTGAATACCCTTGGGGCTATGTTTAGACCGAAGGGCATGGCTCTGAAAACGTACTTTCTTTTCTGTAGTTTGAACCCTAGGTAGAAGGAAACTTGACGGTTGATTGGAACATGCCAGTATGCATCCGTCATGTCTATGGAGACTGTGTATACCTGTTTGGGCAAAAGGGTTCTTATGTGTTGAAGCGTCAGCATTCTGAATTTGTGGTTCACTATGAACTTGTTGAGTGGTGATAAATCCAGAATGACTCTGAGCTTTTCCGAATCCTTCTTTGGAACACAAAATAGCATTCCTTGGAATCTGATGGACTTTGCCTTCCGTATAACTCTTATGTTCAGGAGTTCCTGAACATATTCTTCCAGAATGGGGGTTGAGTGCTAGAAGAATTGAGGAAAGTTTGGTGGAGTTGAGCTCCAACTCCACCCTATTCCGTTCTTGATTAGGCTGTGGGCCCAGGGATCGAAGGTCCAACAATCCCGGAAGAGGAGAAGTCTCCCTCCTACCGGTAGCATCTCACTTGGAGTGCTGGTTGGAGGACTTGCCTCCTTGGCCACGTCCACCTTTGTTACCCCTACCTCTGAAGGGGCGTCTAGAGGATCCTCGAAAGGAACCTCGAGACTTTGGCCTAAAAGTCTTTGATTGGCTTTCAAAGACTGGGGTGAACACCGACGATTGTGTCGCCAGCTTTTGGGGCACCAGTTGGAAGGTGGTGGTTGCGTGTGCCACCGGCTGGGGCACCATGGCCATGGGAAGCTGTTGCTGTTTTCTAGGCCGAGAGGGCCCTCGTGGTCGTTTTGATTTATTCTTCGGTTGGGGACCCTCGTCAGCGGAAGATTTTCTTTATGAGGATAAGCCCCACTTGGAGAGGAAATTCCTGTTCTCCGTAGCGGCTTTGTCCACGACCTCTTTGACCACTTCGTTTGGGAAGAGGTCTTTTCCCCAGATATTGGAGGCTATGAGCTTCCTTGGTTCATGTCTCACCACAGCCGAGGCGAACACGAACTCCCTACAAGTCCTTCAGGCTTTGATAATGTTGTACAATTCCTTGGTGACTGTCGCCCAATGAGATTTGGCGAAGACCATGTACATATCTGGGGTGTCCTGGATGCTTGCCATAGTCTCTAAGCCAGTCTGCAGAGACATGGAAGCAGCAAGACATTCTTTAGTCTCTTGTTCCCTGCGCAGGAGAGACTCTGACAGCTTCGGGAGGTCTTCGCCGAACTGTCGTCTCGTAATATCTGCCTCCAGCTTCCCAATTGTGAAGGTGTTATGAACATTCTTCCAGTATTTATCATCTGATGGAAAAGCAAGGGAAAAGGGTCTACACTCCTCCAGTGTAGGGCAAGGTTTCCCTGCTTCAACTGCCTTTAAGGATGCCTTAAACCCTTTGTCCATAAAGGGGAAGGCACGTTTGGGGTCAGCAATAAAGGACGAGTGCTTTTTGCTGAGAGCCGGCACCTTGGAACTAGTAAAGGCCCTCTCTTTCAAGGTGGTTGTATATAAGGCCTGAGCCTTAGAGAGTTCGAGGACAATCGTCTCCTTCAGCTCTGTTTCCTCCTTGGATGCAGGTTCCGTCCTTAGACGGACATAGCAGTGCGGGTAGGCCCCTTTGCTGGGCCAAAACTTAATTTCCTCTACTGGGACAGTGCCCAGTTTCTCCGAGAGGAAGATCTTCCCCCCCGAAAGCGGCATATGCTCTGCATATCTCCAAGGGTTAACGTCAGAGAAAGCGGGGAGATCCTGGACGTTTAGCTTCTTCGGGGCTAAACGTGTTGCAACCAGCTGATGCATTTCCGTCCGAAGAGAAGCTTCTTTCTCGGACAATTTCTTCTGAATGTCCTGCACCATAGACAGCAGCGAGTGCAACGTACTCGTGATGGAATCTAACTGTGGTGCAGTAGATGAAGTCGAAGGCACCGGCTTAATCACTGTGGCTGATGATACCGAAATCGTTTCGGTCCTATCGACTTCAGCCTCAGGAGGTACGTCATCATCCTGCTCCAATTCTTCCAGTAGGAGATTGTTTTCAGTCTCCTCTGAGACGACCGACATGTTTTCATCTAATTTGATGCCCTTCAAGGACTCCAAAACAAGAGATTCCATCGGAATCTGTACTAGGGGAATCTCAGGTTGAGTCTGGGGAATGATTGCATCTGCAGATGCCCTAGGGAAAAGACAGTCCCTCATCCTCTCATTGGGAAGGTATGGGCCAGAGGTGTTCTTCTGACCCATTTTCGCGTGTCCCTTGCTGCATCCCCTGACTTGATTATCAAAAGCCTCTTTTACCAGTTTGTCACAAACGGTACATGCCTGTGGGTCCCAGTATTTGAGAGCCCCCTTGGTGACTGCGCAGCGAGCATGGACCCTGCACACGTCATGGCCGTAGAAGTTCTTGCTGCGGACCCTGCAAAAGCTGTTCCCGCACTGGGGTTGCTCCTCTTGTAAAGAAAGAAAGCATATAAGTATTCGGTGAAATTCTCAGATTTCAGCATACATATTTTTTTTTTTTAAATTAGCTTGGATAGAGTAAGCTAGAAAATAGGAAAGACACCTACTTGTGTTTCCTGTCCAGCCCATTGCTATGACCTCCTCCAATATTGAACAATAAATTCTTAATGATTTTTGTATGGGAACATAATGTCCTTTGATATAAAGTGTCTTCTTAACATAATGTCCCAGGTTCAATATTGGGGGTAAATTAATGGTTGATAAACTTTAAGTGGTAGAGAGGATCATTCTCTTATATGTGATGGTCTCACAATAGGTTGCCCATGAAGCACCTTGTTGGTTGGAAAAAACTTTTGGGCTACAGCACTGACTGGCGGCGGTATGCCGCCAGACCTGCCGGGCCTGTCGGCATATGCTGAGCCTGCCGGCACATGCCGGGCCTGCCGACATATGCCGGGCCTGCCGACATATGCCGGGCCAGCCGACATATGCCGGCCTTGCCGACATATGCCGGCCTTGCCGACATATGCCGGCCTTGCCGACATATGCCGGCCTTGCCGACATATGCCGGACTTGCCGACATATGCCGGCCTATTCTGGGCTATTGAAGGCAGTTACTGTCTTCAGATCTATACTTTGGGCGGCCGATTGCCGGCCGACAGCTTAGTTGCCGGCCACTGGTCATAGTATGTTTATTGTCGTTGGGTTATCGCTCAGCGACACCCCTGGCAAGTGGCGGCATAGAACTGCCGGCCGACAGACAACCAACATGGCCGCCGAAAGCTATAAGCTGCCGGCGGCCGGCCCAGTATAATGAAAGGTAGAGAAAAAGAGAGAGGATGGAGGAAGGCAAAGGCTCAGCCTTGCCGGCCTACATCCTGAATGAGGGTTCAAGTGGAAGGGGGAATTATATTTGGGCTTCCACCCAACAAATTCCATCCATATGGGCTATGGAAGGCAGTCCAAGGGAGGGCTGAAGAACACTCTAATGATTATGAGGGTACCTGCCAGCAGCAGACAGGGAACCTCAGGCCAGTTCTATAGATTACCCTTAGGGTCAAATATAGAATGACGGCCAGGGAGGGTGATGGTTCATCCTACACAAAAGAGACAGTGGGGAAGGGGGAAAAAGTCCTAAAAGTAAGGTAATACCAGAAGGCATTACCCAACTTAAAGGATTCTGATCTCATAAGGTAACCTCAAGTAGGGGAAATCATTTCCCCCGGTTGGGTTAGTCAAGTGAGAAAGCGGTCATAGGACACAATCTTGCAAAAGAACAGAATCTTGTACCAGGTATCTTAGACAATGAAGAAATAATTTCTTCGGTCTAAGATCACTAGCACAGGACTGTCTGCTAGACCGAGGAAGGAGGAATTGTAAAACCAAAACCTCCACTTATGGTCTAGGGAGGCCTAGCCTCCTGTATAGACAACTTAATCTGACTTGGGAAATCATTTCACCGAGACAGTAAGATGCCTAACACAGACTTTACTCTGATGTCCCGTTCTAACTCAAAAACTGACTCAGTGGTTAAGAGAAAGAAACGAAACACCCCAGTAAACTTTACCAGAACTCAGTTCACAGCAAAGCTAACTGAAGGTAGCCTAGGCTTATCAGAGGGAAGGGGAATTGCTCTTAAATCTCGCCAAGAGATTGGTACCGACTTAGAAGGTATAGGAGGCATAAACCTCACCTTAGAAGACAATACAAGAACAATTGGGGACATGTATGAAAGTATACTAAAGCCCCTAGGCTAGTAAGTCTAGGAGCATAGAGAATCGTTCACCGAAACTCTCTTGTATACTATCTTGGAAGAGGAAAATTTATGCAGTAATATCTTAATTGTATAAAATATTGCCTGAGCTTCAATAAAACTTTATCAGGAAGTTTATATCATGCATGAAGTGTGTAGGTGCCTAGGCTAGGAAGCCTAGCACTCGTGAGGCTCGAACATAAATAGCCAAATCCACGACAACAATGACATAATATAAAAATCCCTAGCTGAAATACTAAATAGCTAAAGTTATTAAAGCAAATAATGCCGGGAAAGTCGTTCTGGCTAACTAGATGTACAGGAAGAACGACCGTGTTCATGACACCATCCGGCTGGCAACAGCTCTTGTTATGTTAATTACGATCTCAATCGAAGAGTAAAACTGGCAAGAGCTTACATTGACACAATTCAAAGATATTACTTAACTTTCCAAAAGCTGATGAGACTGGTGAAGACATCATAGCGACAAATAACTCCAAAATAGCAAGAGATAACACGGGATAACACCAGTCAACGGAGCTACAAGAGAAAGAATGGCTTGGTGGCGCCTTGTGGTGGCGATTCGGCGCACTATTTACAGTACAGTAGGAGTGTCGAGAGCGTTGTCTCTTTAACGACTCTCTATATTCTTGCCACTTTTTCCCCTTCGAAGCGGAAACGCTATTAGGGGTGAAGATAGCTATGAGACACGTCAAGAATACGTCCTCTGATTACGCGATATCCAATTTTAAGGGATATTCGCTCCAGGAGTTAGAATTCTGGATACCTTTGGTAAGTTCTCTGGGATATATCACTGTAGTCAAATATAACCTAGGAAGCTACTAATGAAGGAACTTCCATCAGGACGACATAGCCTGAGCACAAAAAATCAGTTAGCAAGCAGCGATCAGCATGGAATGTTCAGTTTTGAAGGTTTATTTTAAAGTTTCAGCAAATTCAGTGTTTTGTATGATGAAGGAATCCTCCACTAAATTTGATAAAATAGTTTATATCCGTTTTTTTTTTTTTTTTTCTATCAACGGAGCACAACATTCGATGTCTTGGAGGACTACAGTGTTGAAGATGGAAGATGTGAGGAAAGCATATATGTTATCCAAAACAGTGTTTATAAGATTAAAGGTCATATTGATCAGATATATAGAACAAAAACAGAGCGGTAAGTTTATAATGAACTATTACGGTAAAGTTAAGGATTCTTCTGAGAAGTTAATAATGAAACATAATGAGTATACTACGTACATAGATGAAGATGAAGATCATGAAACAGAACAGCAATAGTTTAATGAAATATTTAAAGTGTTTTATAAATTAGAGTTAGCTATGAGGGAATAATCTAAATCTATGGAAAATAGCACTTCGCAGAGTGAAATAGAGTTAAGCGATAGTAGTGAGGAGGCAGAAAACCACATAGTGACAGTGAAAAAAGTGAGTGGAGAGAAAAAGTTGGCATTTAAAATGGAAAAAACCCAAATTACCAAAGGTTGCGGGGGATATGAGTGAATACGTGATATTCAAGTTTGACTTCAAGCAGAGTGTTGAGACCAATTACATGGAATGGAACTGCATCACACTTTTAAGAACATGCTTGTTAGAAAAGCCCACAGAGCTCATAAAAGGACTTGGTAATAATTATGATGTAACATGAGGATATCTAGATTTCGTGTATGGTGACCCTAGGCAAGTAGCAGCTGCAATTCTGCAAGATATCACAAGATTTAAATCATTGTAACCCGGTGATGACTCCAAGTTTTGTGATCTATCCCATCTCATACGAAGGCACTACAATACATTAAAAGAAGTAAATCGGCCACACAATATGGGCAACAATTACATGTTAGCCATAATCGACCAGAGGATGTTTGGAGAGGATAGAAAAGCGAGAGCTTCATTGTAAGGGCTAAGAGGCATCTCTTGGCAGCCTTCTGAAATGGATGGGCTGGGAGATGAAAACAAGGATGAGGGCATCCACCCCATTTGATACATAACTACAACAGTTCTAAACACAGTACACTACACGCCAGCAACAAAGAGTACAACAATAATTGTTGGTTATGTCACAATTCAGCTCATTGGACAGATCACTGGGACAAGTTAAAGGGCATGACAGTGGAACACCGTCTGCAAAGGACAGCGAAAACAATGTTTGTTTTTCTTGTCTTGAAAGGAGGCATAGGGCTTCCAGTTCTATAAGAAAAAATCCATGCCCAGAAGCTGATTGCAAAAACTATCATTACCAATTACTTCACACCATCGTAAAAAAGCCAGCAGGTGCATTCAGAGTTGGTCATCAGAATGTTAACAAACTATTCTCGCCAATGCTGACAGCAGAGGCTCTTGGACACAGAAGTGGGAGGGCCGCAAATATTCTCATTGACTCAGCTGGTCAAGTAACATTGATGCAGGATAGTTTAGCTAGGAGTTAGGCTTAAAGAGTGGGGAAGTAAGAATAGAGATTACCAAAGTTGGCTGAGAAACTGATATAATGACGACTAAGTCATATACTGTACAGTTAAGGTGTTCATCTCCTCAAAACCATTAGCATACCTTGTATTAGCAATAGCACAGAGAAGGTGTAACTAGATGACGTTGCTATGAAGTTGGTTTGAAGGCAAATGTATTAGAAGGTGGTATTGACATACAAATGGGTGTAAATCAAATGGAGATATAAACAGGAAGAACAACAATGGTTCAGCAGTTAGTAGCAAGATATACGCCTTTAGATTAGGTAGTTTTTGGCCCCACAAGCAGCAATGGTATACCAAAACTCTCAATAAAGGTAATGATTGTTCAAGTGTCTTCCTGTCCAATAGATATTACTGATTTATGGTCAACAGAAGCTATGGGAGTCAGAGGAGAGGAGATAAGCGGACAGTCAGTTGAGGAAAAGATAAGAGATTTGGCGAAAAGAGTGAACAGAACTTGGATCATGCCCTACCCATGGAAGAGGGGTCCAAACGACCTACCCAACACCTGGGTTTAAGCAGAGAAGCATCTACAAGCAACAGAAAAAAAAGATTGCAACGAGCACCTGAAATATCTGATATGTATAGACAGCAGATGGCAGAAATGGTGGAATTAGGCTTTAGCAGAGAGTTATCGAAGCAAGAAATGGAAAAGTGCACAGGTTCAGTGTATTATATTTGATATCATCCTGTTATCTGCATGGATGAAAAGTCAATACCTGTCGTGATTGTCCTTTAGTACATCAGCCTCATTTAAAGTGCCCACTTTAAATGACCATTGGGTCAAGGGACCAGACCTTTTAAACGACTTATTTGGAGCTATTTTTAGATTATGGGAAAATGCAGTAGCTATATGTGGAGACATCTTCAGGATGTACCTCCGAGTGACCATCCCATTGGTAGATCAGCACATTCATCAATTTTTATGGTGAGGCTTAAAAGATGGTCCACCTAAGACATATGTTAAAACGGTACTGACGTTTGACGACAAACCAGCGGCTGTTATAACACAGACTGCTTTATGTAAGAAGGCAGAAGAAGCAAAAGTCGAGCATCCTAAGGCATTGTTAACTCTGAAGCAAAATATTTGTATCGATGACATCTGCGACTCAGTTACCTCAGAGCAAGAAGGCAGACAGCTGAGAGAATAAATTGATACAGTACTGGAGTCAGGAAGATTCAAGGTAAAAGAGTGGTTATCTGTGCTAGACAAGCATGAAGATGAAGAAAAGAGTACAGGTTCCCTTGCAGCAGAGGACAAAGTTTTAGGAGTTGTCTGGCAAAGTACTTCAGATTTTTTCTCCTTCAAATTGAAGTGGTTTGAGGTCAAAGTTAGCTAAGGCCTCACCAAGAGGTAATTACTAAGTCACATTGCCAAGATGTTTGATCCAATGGGATTATCAGCAGCATTCATCATCATAGCAAAAATGGGTGTGCAGATATTAGGGTAGATGGGCGTTGACTAGGATGAGATTCTGCCAGCAGATGATGCAAATTAATGGTTGAGTTTGTTCAGTGAGATGGTTCGTCTAGAAAACATCACTTTCCAAAGATGTTTAACTCTAAAGGAAACCAAAGATCCATCTATGATGTGCGATTTTTTAGATGCTTCGCAAGATGCATTTGGTGCCTGTGCATATCTCAGATGGTAACTCAGTAGTGGGACCTTTGCAGTGAGGCTTGTTGTGCTCAAGTCAAGGGTTGCTCCACTCAAGCAGCTTACAATTCCCATGTTAGAACTTTAAGCCGCTGTACTAGCAGTTCATCTAACAAAGACAATAAAAGATGATTGCAGATTTCAGATAAGGGAAACAGAGTTCTTTGTTGACAGCCAAATCCTTTTGTCATGGATATACAGCCAGTCGAGGGGTTTCAAACTATTTGTGTCAGCCAGAGTTGGAGGTATTCAAAGTCTCTCACATCGTTTTGAATAGTGTTAGGTCCTAAGCACTCACAATATTGCAGACGACACATCCAGAGAGATACCAGTCAAAGAACTATCAGGAAGATGGTGTAGCGAACCAGAATTCTTAAGACGACCAGAGACTGAGTGGCCACGAGAGATAGTTAACATAAACCTAAAAAAAGTTCAAAAAGAAAGATGGAAAGTCAACAGGGTACAAGACAAGGCAGAGGCCTTAGTAATTAACAGCAAGTCTTTTTCCATTTGGATAGAAATTATAAGAGTGACTTCAAGAATCATGAAGCTAGAGGATAAAGTGATTAAGATACATCTAGGAGAAACGCTTCTAGATATGGAATCCTGTCAGCAGATCAATATTCTGGGTTCCACTCTCTTGGGTTAGAGTTTTCTTACTTGAGGGTACACTTCGGGCACATTGTTCTATCTTTTTCCTCTTCCTCTTGTTTTATTAAAGTTTTATAGTTTATATAGGAGATTTTTATTTCAATGTTACTCTTCTTGAAATATTTTATTTTTCCTTAAGTTTCTTTTCCTCAATGTGCTAGTTTCACTGTTGGAGCCCCTGGGCTTATAGCATCCTGCTTTTCCAAATAGGGTTGTAGCCTAGCGAGTAATAATGATAATAATACAGGCACAAAGTGAGTTGAAGGCTGGACTAAACCAGAGAGAATTTGCAACACTCTCACTTTTAATAGATGGAACTTGGATCGTTAGAATAGGTGGTTGAATAGACAAGGCAAACATCTCATACGACATAAGGCATCCAGCTTTGTTGCCTTATGGTCACTGAATTTCTCTACTAATCACAATCAAGACTCAAAGTTATGGTCACTGTGCACATTTTGTCGGAAGATGCAGCGAAAGACAGAGGCACAGTACTTCATGGTTTAACTTCCAGACAGACGTGTAAAACCCTACACACCACCAATTCACCTCACTGACTGTAATTACTTTTGGCCTATAGACGTAGACGTTAAGAAATAAAAAAGCTAAGCATTGTGGAATCATCTTCACTTGTATGAATACAGGCAGGGTCCACTTGGAATTGGCAGTAGATTATTCATCAATGGGGTTCCTGCAAGTCCTGCAACCGTTTATGTCGATTTGAGGTCCTCCAGAACAATGACCAGTGACAATGGGTCCCAGCAATAGGAGCAAAAAAAAAGTTAAGGATGATGATCCGAGGTTGGAGTCAGGATGAGCTTAAGAACTTTTGCGCCGAGCAAGGCATGGCTTGGAAATTCACAATAACAGCAGTACCACACCAAAAGGGCAAAACAGAGGCACTGGTTAAAAGCTGCCAGAGAGCTATGAAAACAGTTATTAGGTCATAAGTATTGACAGAATATGAAATGTACAAATGTCTCATGGAAGTTATAAATCTAATGAATCCGAGTACGAAAGAAAACACACCAAAGGATCCGGTCGACGGAAATTACATATGTCCAAATGACATCTTACTTGGTAGGGCTTCAACACAAGTACCAGAAGGTCCTTTCAGAGGAACGAAAAACACAAGGCATGGAGTAGAGTTCGTCCATCAAATCATTGACTTATTCTGGAAGATATGGGCCAGAGACGTCTTACCATCTCTGGGTCCGCACAAAAGATGGGCTATTTAGCAACAAAATGTAAGAGTTGATGACATTCTGGTTACATTAGACAAGGATTTCATGTGAGGAAAATGGACTCTGGTAAGAGCAATGGCCAGCTTCCATGGAGATTATGAACGAGTTTGAAACGAACCAGTAAGTAAAAGCAGAGGGGAATATGAAAGACCAATAACAAAGATTACTATAATGTTACGAGGACTAGGTTCTCATGCCGATGGCGGGAGGGTGTTTTGTAGAGAACTGGTGTGTGAATTAATTGTAAATAAATTTGACTTTGGTAGGTCATAGAGTACAGGTGTTCTAACCCGGGTTAGATCTGTTAACAAAAAAAGAAAAACCTCTGTTCTGTTATGAAAGGGATAGGTATGGTGAATTTATTGTTGTAAACAAGTATTTCAAGAGTTGTTATGTTAGTTAAACCTCCTTGGATAGAACTAGTTAGGGCTAGTTTCTATTGTTTGAGTTATTGTAGTCAGTGTTTTATGTACCATGAAAATCAGTTAAAAAGCAGCAGTCATCTGAGAAGGTTCAGTTTGGAAGGCTTATTTTAAAGGTTCGGTAAATACAGCATTTCGTTTTCTAAAGAAATCCTCCACGAAATCGAATAAAATAGTTTATATCAGATTTGTAGGTTTTTCTTGCTTCTTTTATCAACAGTACAATCACAAAGCCAGATACAAATTAAATGAATGCTACTGCACCTGGACTTAAGTTGGCCATCACCCTGCATAATCTGGAAATAGAGAACAGCTACAAGAGTTTGCAGTATGCCTTCAGAGTTGCTCACAACACCATCTCTATACTTGTTCCTGAATGTTGTCAAGATATCATCGATGAGTTTGCTGAAGAATTAATTGCATGTCCAACAACCCCAGAGGGATGGAAGGTTATAGCAAACTCATTTTACACAAAATGGAACTTACCAAACTTTTTGGGAGCAAAAAACAGTAAGCATTTAGCCCTTCGTAAACCTCCTAAAAGTGGCAATATCTACTTCAACTACAAAAAAAAAAACAAAAAAAAAAAATTATTGCTCTCATGACTGTTGTTGATGGCACTTACAACCTTTTCTATATTGATATTGGGCACACCGGTAGCATCTCTGAAGCAGGGGTTTTTGCGTCTACACTTCTGAACCAACCCATTGAGGAAGAAGCTTTGTATGTTTTAGAACCTGATCCATTGGCTTTTGATCAGGTTAGTCACTCCATTCGATTTTAATTTGTGGGAGATGATGCCATTGCCCTAAACATCTGGTTGATAAAACCTTTACCACCTCCAACATGTCCCATAAACAATAAATTTACAATTATAGGATTGCACGAGACAAAAGGGTTGTCAAAAGTACCTTTTTGATTAATTACTTCAAGATTCCATTTCCTGCTCACTATAAATTCACAAACTCCAGATCATGTCAACACCATCACATATGCTTGTTTTGTTCTTCATAATTTCTTGGGATCTAAGAATCCAGCTCTTGACGCAACAATTCTTAATCAAGAGCCTCCTGACAACCATGAAGTTATTCCTGGAGCTTGGAGACATTATGCTCACTTGCCAGACATGGAAAACTAGTTCCATGGCAATGAACCAACAGCAGCCCAGCACATAAGGAACATCTAGGTAGACTACTTCGGCTCTGAAGGTGGAAGTGTTGAATGACAAGACTTGATGATTAAATAATAAACAGACCGAATCAAATTGAATAATACTTATTGATTCCCATGTACAATTTACTTACATTTTGATCCTGTAGATTTGATGATATATAATATTATAATTTATTAAGATATGAATGCTTACATTAAAGTTTAATAAGAAAATTCGTAATTACTTTACCTTAAAACCCTATGGCAAATATGATTTATGAACATTATTCCATGTATATAGCCCTTGTAAGTTTTAATATATTCACTGGGCATATGCCATCGTATTACGTTACAATTATTGAAAATAGAAAGTGGAAGTCATGCCATAATGTTTGTTTATATTAATAACTTAGAAAAAGTTTCGAGAGTTTTTTACTCATGAATTAACACTCTGGCTATAAACATAGTCTATAGGATATAAAGTAAAGTACTACATATGGGAATTTTCCTTTGGTGCAAGAACGTTCGCATTATACCGCATTATGACCATGCATGACTACACTAGGTTCTCCATGAGTTCTGCAAGTCGTGCATAGCTAGTCCAATTTCAGTCGGCGACAGACAACACATGTAATTCTATGGCGGTGTGAGTATGGACTCAGTGCAAGGTGAGCTCATAGTCAGTTGGCAGTCATACGAATGGCTACGAAATGAAACCAAAAGCAAACGCCGTTGCCCGAGAAGTTTTCGATTCGAACAAATCAATTGAGTACAACCAAGGATGAGTTCGGCGCAGCTACGCAGTGATCTCATACATTTCAGATGAATGCATACAAATTTTGTATTGATTACACACGATTTCGGACTGACTATGTACCAGATTGTGCAAGATGGTCCACAGCCAAAAATTGAACATGTTTAATTTTTCTGAAATCGACTTTGGACGGATTGTACGACCACGTACAACATCAAATGAATATATACCATTTTGGACTCCGGTCAGATGGCCGAGGACAGCCACAATTTCCCGTCTGAGCCTGTACGAGGTTTTCCAAAAGCCAGTGTGAGAGGGGTATAAGTTGTCATTTACCCTTAAGCACATCGACAAACCTCTCGCACTACATTACGGCAACGAATTGCTTGCGTTATGTGGCTCTTGATATTCAATAGCGTCATGACAATTTATGTAAACGTCATTAATAACTCCTGATAACAATGACAATTAGCGAGCTCAGACTGTGTGCACATCGTCAAACTCCCTGATTTATACAATGTTCAACACCATTGACAGCTTTTGATTGTTAGTAATGTAAGGTGGAGTTCAATTGGCAAAGTTTTGACCTTTACGACCTGCAAGGCTTTGAATCACCAAGGTTTGACCACACCTCTGCAGTAGAGAAGTCAGTTACGATATGCGTCTAAAAGATCCAGTTTTGCACAATGGTCTACAAGAAACAGCCATAATCTATGCAATTGTACGTGTTTACCACAGAAATCTGATGTTCTCGTTAGTCTCCCTAGTAAATTATGTTCTGCGTCGTCATCTTTTAGCCAGAAAAACCAATGATAATAATCAGAGGGAGAATTCTATATGGCAACACCAAATGTGATGTCTCTTCATGGAACGTCCAAGTACCATCCCCATACAATACGTCAATGCAACTACATTCTGATGCATATATGTCTACCAGAAACCGGTCAGAGGTTAAATTAGGTTATTCCTGTCAACCTTTGGCATTATTTATGCAAACCCGTATACACACGTCACCTCACGTGGCCTGTCGTTGTGTCCAGGTGTAGAATAGGTTAGTGTGCTTTGGGGATTGTCACTGATACTAGTCTTTTATTAAATTAGTATGGCACTTCGTTACTTTTTGGCTCATAGCCTACGTTGCAACTTAGCTGTATAATTATTTATTAAAATATAGTTTTTTACAGCTATTAGTCGATATCTTTTTTCAGATCTAGAGGTTCAACATTATACAATTCTATGATTGTTGATTCCCTATATTTGAAGGCAAATTGTTATGATAACGTTGTGGGTTGTAACATCCTGAAATAATCAAATTTCTGTAATCAACCCTGAGATGCTTCAAGAACGTCAGAATTGACATAGGAAATATATTTATACTAATACATGATAGTTTTGAAGGGTCACCACAACAAGTGTAACTCGGTATTTAAATGAAATATTAAAGCATTCTCTTCTCTTGTTTTAAATGAACTTTATTTGAAATAAGTAACACTCATATATATATATATATATATATATATATATATATATATATATATATATATATATATATATATATATATATGTGTGTGTGTGTGGGCGTGTGCATACTGAATGACAAAGAGATGGAGATAACTCGTTTTTATCACCTCATACTAATTCAATTACTTTTGAAAAGTGAATTAAAACTGTTATATATAATCAAAGTAACACATGATTAAAAATATGAATATATATATATATATATATATATATATATATATATATATATATATATATATATGTGTGTGTGTGTGTGTGTGTGTGTGTGTGTGTGTTTGTGTGTTTATTTATATATATATATATATATATATATATATATATATATATATATATATATATATATATATATATATATATATATATATATATATATATATATATATATATATATATATATATATATAATGTGTTCGTATAGTACCTCAAAGATGCGAAAATGTATGTATAGAGAAGCAAGCCAAGTTAGAAAGAGTTTTATTTGTTTCACCATTATTTCTTCGATGACGAATCTTTTCATTAGAGCTCTTCTTTATGAGATGCTTGAAAAATATTTTGGAAAGAGACTTCATTGCGAGAAGCGAGTTTAACTGAGGTGTGTTTGTCTTTCTTAAAAGCCTCACTTCTTTGAAAGGAACCTTCGCTCTGGTCTTCAAACAAACTTTTGTGCTTTAAAGTATTGACCTCTCTCTCTCTCTCTCTCTCTCTCTCTCTCTCTCTCTCTCTCTCTCTCTCTCTCTCTCTCTCTCTCTCTCTCTCTCTATAAATCGCGTTCATTTCATTTTATTATATTGCCGGTTGAGTTCATTCTTTGAACACGTTAATGTTAGTTTCCGTTTATTACAGTAGTCCTTTGAAAAGGCTCGTATCAGATTTTCTTTCATCAACATTATTGTTCAAAATTGTAGGATTTTTTTTTTGTTTTTATCACAAAAAAACATTTATATTCAGTTTTTTATCATGATTAAAATATGAATCGTTCTTATTCGATTTCGTTCCATGACTTTCATCCCATGAACATTATCATCACTTGGTTTCTATTTAGGATAATCATCCTTTGAAGACGTTTGTATTTGATTTACCTTCTCAAACTAATCCGTTCATTTTTTTTTTTTTTTTTTTTTTTATCAAACTCATCCTTTCTAAACGTTAGGCTTTTGTTTCATCTGTGATCATTTTGTTTTGAAACCTTCATGTTTGGTGTCATTTAATCACATCATGTTCCTATTTGTTTGATCTTTATTACTATCATCTTATGAAACCGTTTTAATTCTTTAATATCTTATCCTCCTCCAAAACATTCGCATTCCCTTTAATTTAATCATAATCATCCCTTGAAAACATTTGTGGTTGGTTTCTTTTCATCTCAAATTTCAATGGAATCTCTCCTTGTTTGATATTGTTTAACACCTGTCATTCTAAGAAAGCGTTTTTATTTCATATCTTTAATTCTTTAAAATCAACCTTTGATGAAATAAGAATTAAGTCCCTTATACTAGTGTCACCTTCCTTTTTAAATATTCGGATTTGGTTTCCCTTTATCACAGCAACCTTTGAAGAGCTTCATAATTTACTTCTTTTTTCACCATCATAAAGATACATTCTTGTTTGATCTTCATACATAACTGGCATCCTATGAAGATTTTCAAATTTGGGGTTCATTTCATACTATCCTCAAAAAAGAAAACAAAATATCTCATTTGTCACAATCATTATGTGATAACGTTTGCATTCGGTTTCCTTTTATCACTATCATTATACTATCCAACAAAAAATTTTTTACATGGTTACCTTTCGAATTAAGTGTCCTAATTTTCCATTCTAGATACATCTTTATTCATTTTTCTGTTTTCACTATCATTCTGAGGAAACTTTTGTATGGTTTCCATTCATCACACTCTTCGATGGAAATCTTTCGTATTTGGTTTCCTATTATACTGTTCCTTTGAAATGGTTTGCATTTGGTGTCTTTGTATTACTTTCATGCCATGAAGTATTCGCATCGATGCTTCCACACAAGTCAGATAAAACAAGCCATTTCTCGGCCCTCTCCTTTCTATTACTCAATGGCGAAAGATTAATTCGTGCTCCTCAGGGGCACCAGTCCTCATTCTTCATTCGTCTCTCAATCAGCTGTCGAGAGACAGTGATTTATTTCCAGGTCAAGAGGTTTTGCCCTTGATTCTTTCACCTCCTGACTCATATTGACGGTATTATTTGCTTCGATCCATGAGAAATTGCTTTCCGGTCTTGGAAACTTTAGATATACCAAAGGAGACTATGAGGAGTTGACACGTGGTTTTGATTAACTTACTGCAAAAGTATGTTTATATGTTGAGAGATCTTTGTGCAAACCACTTATATTACAAAATATTTTTAGTAGGAATGAGGTCACGATTTTGAGAGGTAGGAAATCTAATGTCGGAGATCGACTACTGTTGATACACAACTGAAGGAGAAGTAAATTGTTTGATTTGGTGATTAAAAATCAGAAACAGTTATTGGACGAGTCAAAATATCCTTTATATTCTACCTGTTGAAAACTACCTGTTATTAGCACAGTAATATTATATCCTACTTTTTTATCAAACTTCTATTGTATCTTAGTTTTGAATGTTTTAGTTTATCTAGTCATCAGATTACTTTTAGTTATCTCATCAACATTCTTATTATGAGAACTTCACAAAACATCTCGAATTTATGGTATCCGGGGGTGTTTTTTCTTCAAATACTTTACAAAACATAGCACCATTCTAACCTACTTATTCACCGTCTTCATACCGTATTGGATAACCTAATGGTTCAAGGGGCAGGTTGCTGGACTAAATCTGTATAAATCATAGGAAATTATCAGTACAGTTCAATTAACTGGATAATTCATATATCTTCGTTTGAATTTTACTCATGATCAAAATTCTCTTTAACCTTTCCATTTGTAATATCAGGTTAACTCTTTTACCTCTCATAATATATTTTTCTCTGCTTTCTAAATATTTCTTTAATATCTACCTTCATTGATTACCTATATTATATAACATTATAAATTATTCATAATCACTATTTTCTCCTGAACTAATAATATAAAGTAGAATATCGTTCATTTCACCCAAGATGAAGAGAGAGTTGCAAGCTTAACCAATTATACATGCAAATACATCAAATATCAGAGGAATTCTGGGCTGTCAGCCTTGATACTGCAACGCTGTACCTGGGTCAATTAAACCACACAATCATAACGGAGGAGTTGCCGTGTTAAGGTAAAGCATATATTCTCCTCTTGAGATTCTACTTATTGAAATTGCCTGTTTCTACATAAGTATTGATACTTTAAAAGGACTGTAAACTTGTGGTTGTTTTAAGAATACCTGTGCAGTCAGGAATGGTTTGTAGGCATATTTGTGATTACACCACGTAAAATTAAACATTTTGATGGTCACCCATCCATGAACTAACCAACTGTGCACAAAGTTCCGTAACGACAGATGGGTACTAAATTCGTGAAATAAAAACTGCGAGGGTCACTGGGGCACTGAATAATAATAATAATAATAATAATAATAATAATAATAATAATAATAATAATAATAATAATAATAATAATAATAATAATAATAATAATAATAATAAATAAATAAATAAACAAATAAATAAGTAAATACATACATACATACATACATACATACATACATACATACATACATACACAGCAGTGTAAATAGACGATTTGAATGAAAATATTTTCAAAGTGGTATTGTGGTTTTGAGTATGAACAATTTCCTTACATATCGAAAATAACATTTTGATTCACATGTTAAAACTGCAAGTATTCTATACCCTTAAATAATCTGGATTTCTTGCAAGCAAGATCTGAACTTAAGGTAATAAAATTTATTTGCTAATTTACTTACTAATTTCTCGTTATCTGTACAACTACATATTTCCTGGTCAGTTATTTTGTTGTGATATTTGTTTTTGTCATCAAAATCAATATCTATTTTCCTATTTTGAATAGATCATGAAAATACGGAGAATGTTGCGAAAATGATTTAACATCAGTATTTTATTGTTATGTTAGGTAGACACCAATCCAGGTACATTTATCATTTATTGGTGAAGTGTTAATTTATTGATGAGGTGTCATTGAAAGTGACATCCTCTTTTCCATTAAGTAAAAGTCATAATCATCACATGTCTTGGTTGCATTACATTTGTATGAACTTCATTCCTACATAGAAAGGAATATGATAAGCAAGAGACATAATTTAATTGAATATGAATTCCAAATTTTTTAAATACATTTTATATTTGTTATCAATTTCAACTATTTTCTATTGCAATAAATGATTTAATGAGCATAGACGGTTGAGGTTTATTTTATATATGTTTTTTTTTTTATATTCCTGTCACCAGCTGTACATTCTTTCATAAATCCATTTCAAATTTATACTTCTTGTCATGGGACGTTATTTATTCAACCATTACTAACATTCAGAACAGAGTTTCCTTTCATCTAGTGTATAAATGAATAATATCTACGAGAATTGCATTGGCAACCAATGTTGTTGCGGTAGTGCAGCACACCTAAGGGGAATATTCCTCATGATATTTTTCCATTAAAAAAAACGTGACCTTACAGAACGTGGTTTACTTATCTATTTTAATTTGCCTTTGCTGCCTCTAGGCTTTTCATTACATTGCCAATATGTGGTGGACTCCGCATATCTACGTTTCGAATAACAAACTTGATT
>NC_090726.1:71148647-71156147 GCF_036898095.1 Palaemon carinicauda | reverse complement strand
TGAGTGGAAATAAGAAAAACAGAATAAAAATTGACGCAATGAGGTGGTTTTGAAAAAAAAAAATTCTGGAAAACACCAGTTCGGATATAAGCCATACATGCGTATTTTTGAAGTATTGATTTTTTATAAAAATTGAGAAAACAAATGAAAAAGTAATTGTGTACAACCCTATACCTCTTAATGTAAATAAGTGCCATGAGTGAAATAGAACCATGGAAAACACAGGAAGTTTATTTTTTTAGACTAAAGTTACGAGTGTTTTTAAGCGTTTCTTTCTTTGTGAAACCATTTCATGGACTATGTATATAGGGGTTATAAGTATCGAATAAGATGTGTTACTGATAAGAAGTGCCTGATTAATATTTAGTGTAATATCAAGCTCTTCCCCTTGGTAGGTACGACCCGTACAGAAAGGTTTTTACTTTTTCCAGAAAAAGTTTTTATATCACTATGAGTTTCTCAGGACCATAGCATACAAAGGCCATACATTAAACTTTCATGATTGTGTGTGTCCAATATGACTAAAACCTTATTTCTAAGAAAAGTTTTCCCTGTAGTAGTACAGACTGTCCCCATCTCACCCTACACGAAAACTTAGCATCTCAGAAGCCTTTTCCTGCAAATCAGCTTTTATACTACCTATTTTCTACTCTGTTAATTACGTTTTTACAATCAGTACTCATCATAACTATTCTATTCTTTAAAACACTGAAATTTCTACTTATGCCTATAAGTTCCCTCAATGTGGAACTTTTGACCCTCTCAGTTTCAGACGAACTACTGGTAATTGTAACCCAACTATCACAGGCAGACTCATTTGCAGCAGAAATCAAATGCCCACCTACGTCCAAATCAGCATCATCAGAAAATGTTATAAAATTACAAGATACTGATTACTGTAGATTTTCTCCTCTGTCATTCATTGATTCAACATTCGATTGCCAAAAAGGCAGCTCATTTACAGGATTTACGTCTAGAAACACTAAAGCATTCCAACTCACCCTTAATGAAATACAATGATACAGCTGTCTATTTTTCAGCAGACACACAGACCTGACTATAGCATCATAGATATTATTCGACTGACAATACTGGCTATAAATCTGCAACTGTACAAAGCCTTACCAATCTCCATGCTTCTAATAGTTTTTCCTATTGTCTGTGACAACCAAGGTATTCTCTGCTATTTGCAAAATGTCAATTCTCTTTCCCAGCCTAAACTTATCCAAACTAAATTATGAACTTTTGGTAGTAGGCATTTGTCTTATGCTCTCAAAATCTCAAAATCTATTCAACTCTGTCTTACATAAGGACTTACCTCAGAAGATGAAGCAAAATCTTTGTTTCCTTCTAACCCATAGTCTGAATACAAAATTATTTTCAAACCTTGTGACCTTCAATATTCCACCACTTCTCTAGTCTGATTGGTAAAAGTATGACCATTGCTAGATATACCAAAGACAATATATTCTAATGAAGATCCTCCCCCCCCCCTCTAACCAGCTGACACCTAAATATTGCCTAAGCTCTGGAAAAAAATTCAACATGATGATAGGTACTCTTTAGATTGGATCAAAATATGTAATTATACTTTTTGAATAAGTGCTTTGCCACTGACCCATCTTCGATCTTAAATTCAAACTGGTGTAAATTCTCATTTTGGAAAGTAGCCAACATCCAACAAGAAACAAAGGGGATTTTTTTTCCTCCTTGTTCCTCTGTGGCGGGATGTCACAAGAACAAACCCCACACCCTTGAATCACTCTAACTGACAAATTTCTCTTCGATACAAACTTTCCCCTTACGTTATCATAAACTGGACTCTTAGACAAAAAGGACATAAAAACAAAACATAACCTTAATACTGTATTTCTTACAAACTAAATATATAATTAACAAAAAAAAAAACTTTTCCACAATCAAATAAATCCTAACAAACTTAAAACTAACCGCAACCCAAACATAAAAACACAAAACACACACATACACACACACACACATATATATATATATATATATATATATATATATATATATATATATATATATATATATATATATATAGATATATATATATATGTATATATATATATATATATATATATATATATATATATATATATATATATATATATCATATATATATATATCTATATATATATATATATATATATATATATATATATATATATATATATATATATATATATATATATATATACATATATATGCAGGGCATATCGGAACTGTGTCACAATCGCTCACCATTCATTTCTATTCCTAGAATTCTTTTGCCTTTCTCACATCTATCCTGCTATTTCCTAGGGCTTTCTTCAAATCATCCATCCATCCAAGCTTTTGTCTTACTCTTTCACTTCTTCCATCAATTCTTGCATCAATCACTCTACATAATCAAGCCACCTCAACACATTTATTCACTCTAACAGCAAATTCCTTCCTCACACCCACATTCACCCCTATTACTTTATTCCTAACCCTATCCAATCGAGTAACACCAATCATACTTCCTAGACACTTCATCTAATATGCATTTAATTTCTACTGATCTACTTCCTCAAGTAACTCCTTATTACTTTGTTCCTAACCCTATCCAATCGAGTTACACCAGCCATGGTTCTCAGACACTTCACCTAAAATGCATTTAATGTCTATTGATCTACTTTCTCAAGTAACTCTCCATTTAGCATGACATTTAATCTAACACCACACTGCCTTATTGTGCACCTCATAAGCTATCTTTTACCCACATTCACCTCTCTTATAACTCCATCAACAAATAAATTGAACAACCATGGAGGTGTCACACATCCCTGTCTCGGTCCCACTCTCACTGGAAACCACTCACGCAATTCATTCCCTAATTTAAAACACAATTTACTTCCTATGCATAATCTTTTCACTGCTTGCAACAACTTTCCACTAATTTCATATAACCTTATCATATTCCACATCGCATCCCTATCACCTTAGCTATCATAAGCTTTTCCCGAATCCAAAATGTAAAATATATCTCCTTTCCTTTTGCTAAATATTTCTCGCATATCTGCCTTACTATAAATATCTGACCCATATATCCCTTACTTCTTCTAAAGCCACCCTGCACTTCTAAGACTGCATTCTCCATTTCATCATTAATTCTGGTAATTCACATTCTACCATATACTTTTCCAGCCTAACTCAACAAACTAATAGCCCAAGAATTAAGCACTCGTGCACATGTCCCTCACCTTTGCATAGTGGAATAATACAAAAAAATGCCCAGTCCACTGGCAGCATTAGCAACATAAAACATATATTAAACAATCTTACAAACCATTCCATCACAGTCATATCCCTTTTCTTCAACATATCAGCCCTCACACCATTTCAGGTGCTTTTTCTGCTCTCGTTTCATCTAGTACTCTCTTTAAAACCACTCTTGTAATGTCTCTCTCATCCTCATCTTCCATCCCTAGCACCTCAACACCTGCAACAACCATTACATCTGCCTCCATATCATCCTAAAAATTTAGTAACTTTAAGATATTAATACCACGTTTACAGTATATGAAAAAAAAAGTTTAAATACTCTTTTTAGACTATCTAAACAAAATATGTTAATCTATCGTTTCGTCTATATGAAATATTGCATTCGCAAAACTGATTATAAAAGCTCAAACAGGCCTGTCTCATTTGATTAGATAGATTTTTTCTGATATTGAAGACGATAGACATACATGGCTATTTAGTGCCAACGGTGTACTCCCGTGATTTTGATTTGGATAACTCTGGTTTATTACCTATTTCTTTGTGATACAAGCTTAATACATATAGAGTATAGTTTTTAGTGACATGTATAGTGTATACTGTACTTTACTGATATATATGCTTTGATACACAAGAATTGATAATTACTTAGGAGTAGGTGGAGGATAATAATGGGGAGGAGTTTATGCAAATATCTTTATAATAAAGAAATGTAGAAAATTATATTTCTGATCAATATATATCAATTCAAAATTTTCACTAAGCATTATCAATAAAAAGCCTTTAGGAAGTAAGATGAATAGATTTGAGTGGTTCCTTTTACATTTTCTGACACATTGAAGCTATTACGAAACCTGGTGACTTGTGACTTGGAGGTAGTTGATTATAAATAATCTTAAATTTATATATTTTAATTTCGATCGTCTTTTTATTGCCGTTTTTTTTTCAATATATATTAGGCTACTAACAGTTATAGAGTATCCGTTTGAAAGGGACGATCAAGCTTTATCATGAGATCTGAAAAAAAAAATCTTTTAAAATTCTTTTTATAGACACTGATACTATTTGGAATTTATTAACCACTGTTTTGAAAATGGGGTATACCGTCCATTTAAAGGAGAGTCAATTTCATCGCCATGGTTTTCTTGAAATGACAGAGCATGGTTTTAGTGTCTTCACCGTAAAGGAATTCAGGAATTGAGTTGATCTTACATCTAATCCAATTCTTTGTTGGAAGTCAAAGAGTTGCCAATGCTCTCTGAATTGTTTTGTTTTGCAATGGCACAGCGCAATACAATGCCAGAAGCATAACACTTTATTTGTATTATAAGCGTCTCGGGTTTCAAATGGATTTCTGAGCTGATGAATAATGCATCTGACTATTGTGACTTTGAGGGGAAATCCCGATCCAATTTCACCCGGTCGTATTTGGACAATGCTTGAAATGCATTTTCTCATATTATTTCTCTTATTGTTACTGGGTAATGTATTTGGTATCGTCATGTTTTCAGAAATAGTAGAGCAAAAATCATTGTCAAATCCAAGGAAATAAATATTCATTTCGAATCATTTATAAACTGTTGTTGAATTCTTTGAAATTGTTTTCTGTTCCGTTTATATGTAGCATTATGTTATCTGAACTATGGTTTAGCATAGACATACCTTCCTTTCTACTCGTCTACATATAGTGATCAATACTTATTTTTAGTTCAAAAGTATGTCGTTCTCTCTCTCTCTCTCTCTCTCTCTCTCTCTCTCTCTCTCTCTCTCTCTCTCTCTCTCTCTCTCTCTCTCTCTTACACAGACAAACATGAGCAAACATCTGCACCTGGCTTCCTTTATTTAAGGCTCTTTATAATGTTCCCACCTTCAATAAAACTATTCAAACAGTCTGACAATTATTATCAGTTCGAGTAAAATGTCAGGACATAACGTAGACTCCTGGCCATTTAGGATGCACCACAAAAGGACAGGTTATGTTAGTATCTAGAATTTACTGTGTGGTCACTTGGTTTGTTTAACTTCGTGCAGACAATACACTTTGACATTCGCGAATTACACTCCTTGATGTAATGTTTTCCTGAACATTTCCCGCAGACTTTATCATCTAAGACTTGCAATCTTTATCAAGAGGTCCATATCTCTGATAGTGTTAGCAGGGGATCACGTGGCACCTATCACATATGTTATAAGTACCCCATTGTAACAAAACTTTGTTCCCATTATCAGGAATAGCCCTCCGAACTTCAGGATCATATTTCAGCACACAGCTTGTGGTACCACCTGAAGCATCGTTCTTCAGGACTACACTTATCTTCTCTTCTATACTTTGGATTCGGTCTAGGCAACGATTTCTTTGAATCAAGGGATTTACTACTTCATCTTCATTATTGTACACATTGCATATCATTATATTTGTTTTTAATTTTTCCAGTTTTTCTCGTTTCAGTGTCGGCAACCAATGTCTGAAGTTTGTTTGCAGACTCTTCTCTGATCATTTTGTTAGCAAAGTTTACAACAACTTTTCCATTTGAAGTTGACCTCGTGTTAAGTATAGGAATGTCTTTAAGTGCCGGTTCAACCTCGTGTTTTCTTTCAGTAATATTAGTCGTTGTATTTGTTGATTTAATTACCAACATTTTTTTTCCCCTTAACTTTGACAGCATATGTCGTTTTCTCTGGTTTTGGGTCTATCAATGATTGAAGTGTTGCCTTAATTGATTCCATATTCATAGCAAGATTATCAACTTTCTCAATGAGGTAAGAAGTTTGGGTGGAATTTGCTGCATGTACGCTAAGGTCCGTAACTATGTTTTCCAATTCAGCGATTTTTGTGTCTTGTTTGCTCAGGGCCTCTTCTCTCATATTCACTTCTACTTTCAATTTTGATATATGTAACTTAGCTTGGCTGGCTTCAACTACGCAGTGTAGGCATAACCAATCTAGGTTGCTTAGTTCATTGCCAGTTATGCCTGTCACTATATGCACCTATTTATTATAATAGAATCTTTTGCAATCATATTCTATCCATTTTTTCCGGTCTCCCTCCGTGGTTTCACATATGAGGCAGACCGAGTTAGGGACAGACAAGGAGATAGACATAGTGTACTGTTTCTTCTCACGTAGGTTTCTTCATATGATTAACTAATATCTTTTCAATGATATTCTAAGCGATAAACAAAAGTGTTGAACGGAGGGAACTTGCCCATTTTTTAAAGTAATTTTATGATTAAAGTCGACTAAAGTGTTTTGAGCTACAACAATTCCGTTGTATTTTTTTTTCTCTCTCAATATTTACCAAGTAATAAGAATTCCGTAACATGCTACTCACTTAGCAATGTTATGCAATGGTGAAAGCCTCAGAGATAAATGTAGAAATGCTACTTTAATGTGATAATGAAGTGTGTGTCCAGATTCTTATTGACGAAAATTTCAAAGAACATCTCACTTTGACAAGCACTTTAGATGTCCTAATGACGAATATCGGGTTCTCGACATCTCTATTTTGATATCTAGAAAAATAGTCACTTTTCTTATCATTGTTATTATAGTTATATATTCACTAGATCTGTCCCTGTTTGAAATACTGAACAGGAGGCCATTAATTCATTTCAGTGAGGAATTTGTCCTTATTTCTTTTCTGGGACTTCATTCTCTTCACGTAGGATTGTGTTCTATAGATACTACACGACCCGTCAAAACTGACGGCTGAATATTTAGGTATACAGTATATGCAAACACACGCACAGGCACACGCAGAGATTTAACTCTTCCCACACCTTCCCTCTATCCTAAATATTACCCGCAGGTTTGGCAATTTGTGGAAGATTGTGGTTTACGAGATTACCACTCGTCGGGATAACCTCCTCTCACAATGATATAACTACGCCCTTTCCCCTGTCTTTCAATATATATATATATATATATATATATATATATATATATATATATATATATATATATATATATATATATATATATATATATATATATATATATATATATAAATATATATATATATATATATATATATATATATATATATATATATATATATATATATATATATATATATATATATATCCTGATACTTCCCCTTTATTATATAAGGGAAGATTACAGAGATTGCTCCATGTACCTTAGGGAGAGAATGCTGGCCCGTATCAAGCAATGACCTAATTCCCGTCTGTCTACCTCTCATTATTTTTATTTTACAGAAATCAGTGATTCATG
>NC_090726.1:71123647-71143647 GCF_036898095.1 Palaemon carinicauda | reverse complement strand
CTTGTAGAAAGTCTTTTCACTGGCAAATACAACAAGAAAATCTAAATTACAATATTCAAGCACTGAGTAATATTTGTGCAAGCATAGTACAACTTATTCAGTCTATTTCACTGTCACTTTCCTTTTTCTATTACTTATCTATTCTTAATAGCTGCTTTACCTTCAGTAATTGCCAAAGACTTACCAGCCTCCCTATCATTGTGATTGACTCTTAAAAGGGCCAATAAAATTCTGTACATATTGCACTACTCTTTTATATTCTGACAGACAGAAAGAGACACATAAAAACTTCCCCAAGAATTTCATCATCCAAACAGATCTCCACATGACCGAGTACAATCCAATTATCACTGGGGCCACAAAAACAAGCAAATGGAAGGGAAGTCACCAACAACATTGAATCCCCTCATCATCCTGGAAAAGAAGATAAAAGTGCAAAAAACTGGTGAAAGACAGGCAAAAAGATTTAATTGTGAATGATGCAAATAAGTACAATGCCGTATTTCCTTATTATGCTAAAAAGGTGCCACAATGATATAAGACGTGTAAAAAATACACATTCCTTTACATGTCTTATATTATTGTGAAACCATTTTAGCACATTGAATTGCATTGAAAAGAATAGTAAACCAGCAACTACAACGGGCAATCGGTAGAGCACATACCTTCGCCAACGCCACATCACAAGATAAGCATTGAAATTTTTTACATGTTGGCAATAGTTTCTTGCAAATCGCATAAAAAAAATGACATTCTCATGACCTTGACTTTTGACCCGAACACTCTCAAAATATAATTGAATTATCATTGGATCATGGCCAATCATCCTAAAAAAAGAATTGTGAGATGCAGTCGAATACTTTTGAATTATGAGAATTACAAACAAACAAACATAAATAAACAAAGGTATTTACATCATTATAATATGTTGTATATCACAATATAAGCAATTGAATTATGCACATTATAGCAATAATTTCATAGTAATCAGATACAAATTGGCCACGATATGGAAAAATGTCGTATTTTACCTTTTCGTGACCTTGACTTTGATTTTTGACCCAATCACTCCCAAAAACTAATAAAATTGTGTTTGTATCATGGCCAATTATTATCCCACCAAAAATAGCGAGGCAGTAGTGACGCCAATGTTAGGAACCCCCCCCCCTCTCTCTCTCTCTCTCTCTCACTCTCTCTCTCTGGCTAGTACAGTGGTAACGTGTTAGCCTTGCATTCGTCTAGCAACAGATCGATCCCCGCCAGGTACCGTGAGTTGAGGCTGTTTGCTGGGGAGGCCATTGCTGTTGCTGGGCAGCACTGTAGGGGCTTGGGCTTGGCCGGATGACGTTCTGGCGAGCATCTATTCTGATGAAGCCGGAACTGAATTTCACCTATTTCCATTGCCATGTTATTGCATATTCTACACTGCTTAATGCTCTCTCTCTCTCTCTCTCTCTCTCTCTCTCTCTCTCTCTCTCTCTCTCTCTCTCTCTCTCTCTCTCTCTCTCTCTCTTTTCTGTTTATTGTAAATGAAGAAAAACCGAAGAATTTTCCAAGCTGAGTTCCTTTGCATTTTCTTAATGACGACATATTACTGGAAAGAATCCAGTGTTTTTCGCAATTCCCTTTCAAAATATGGTGTCGAAACTGACAAGCGATCCAAGCATAAAGTCTTGGCAAAAAGTTCGGACACATTTCATTTCACGGATTAATGCTTCACAGTTCTGACTTATAATTAATTTGAAACTTTGGTCTGGGAGGTGACGACCTTGCAAACTATGATGAATTACGCCAAGTTCCCAAGACAGTTTTATGTGTGTTTTCAAGTCTCTGAGTGCTGCCACCTGGGAGGAGTTGGTGTATGTGCAAACACACGCACATACAAAAACCCTTTCTCAAATACGTATTAGATTTTTTATCATTTTACTATTTACTATATTTCAAATCAAAGATAGTCTATCCTGTCGAAGTTCGCAATAATAATAATAATAATAATAATAATAATAATAATAAAATAGTAATAATAAAAATGGGTTGTGATATTGCCTCAATAATTTAACCGTCCTTAGACTAAAGCCGAAATCCTTGTCTTCGTGATATGCAGAATTACATTCTTCTATATAGTTTATGTATATTCTTTTGATTTGTTTTTGGGCGAATTGTTATTAATTATCGATACCATATTCATGTCTTTATAATTATTGTTGAGATTGTGCATTCAATTTTTTATATATTCATGTGTATCATTTTCTTTTTTTTCACATGGGAAAATGTCATTATAGGAAGGTCTCTAATGCAAGTTTAAGACCATACATAGTATATATATATATATATATATATATATATATATATATATATATGCATATATATATATATATATATATATATATATATATATATATGTATATATATATATATATATATAAATATATATATATATATATATATATATATATATATATATATATATATATATATGTATATATATATATATATATATATATATATATATATAAAATGCTGGAAAAATCCATACACCTTAGAATATATATATATATATATATATATATATATATATATATATATATATATATATATATACATATATATATATATATATATATATATATATATATATATATATATATATATATATATATATATATATATATATAAAATGTTGGAAAAATCCATACACCTTAGAATACTAGAAATCTAACTGAAAATGGAATGAACAAGGTACAAGACTTTTGCTATTAAATTTTATCTGCGGTCTCCACCAAAAGCACACGAAAAGTAGGATTCCTTATTCATTTTTTTTCGAAAAGGTATCCCTATTGTTGACAAAGATTCATAATTAAGATATATTTCAACGTCTACCATATATTTTTAAGGTTCTGTTTAACCGTCCTTAACCGTAGCTAATTTTCTTTTATCTAATTTCACTCTAAAAAGCACCCTACAGCTGTAAATGCTATTTTTGTGCAATAGATTAAGGTGTATGTTTATATAGCTTCAAATTGGATTTAAGTAACTGTTTACAGCTATTTCTTGCATTTTGAATGTAGTCAATTAAAAAGGAATTTAACTTAAAGTGTTGACAATATCATGTATAACTGCTCCGTCTATTGTTGTATTCATTGACTTTCTTTGATTTGCTCTGATCCACAGCTTCTGAAAGGGCAGTGTTTCTCTAAACATGTCCTGTTCTTAATAACCATAGAAAAATTCTGACATGTAAGAGCAACTACACTTTATTAACCAGTAACATTTGAAAACAGTATTGTATGATTCTTTGTTTTTCTTTAACTAATATCATCTTAAGAAATTTACCTATCATTATTATTATTATTATTATTATTATTATTATTATTATTATTATTATTCGGTAGTAGACCCTCTTTCAGGCAAGTTTTGTTGAAAATAATGGCTGCCTCAGTTGCATTGATCTTATACTCAGTCTTCTCGATGGCTCTAATTATCTTCTTTTCAGGACCACTGCATACAGCCAGTAAATGAGCAAAATTCATCCTTCATGGTGGGTAGTCAAATTCAGGAATAATTGGCGAGTCAAGGTTTTAATATAAAATTCACAAATCAGGTATCATTTACAATTCGGGTAAAAGAATACAGAGAACAAGCTACGCGTTTCGCGAGTGCTGTCTCCCTTCCTCAGGCTTGAGTGTTGGAAACGATGTTGTTGTAGATTATAGCCAACAGTTCTTGTTAGCACGGGCCATTCCCTTGGTCGGCCCGTAGATTGGAAACGATTGTTGTTGTTGTTGAAGATTGCCTGGCCCTTTTGGCCAGACACGGGCTCTTGCACTTTTGCCGGCCGTAGATGTTTTGGTAGGATTTTGGGGATAGGTAGTTGGGATGGGGGGGTATTCTGCAACTTTTATTTTAGGATATTGGGTTAGGTTTTGGGTTGTGGAAGGTGACAGGCGATGGTACAATGCCTGTTTAGAGAAGGAAGAAGGTGACAGCGGGAAGGGGATGTCCTTCCCAAAAGCTCATTGGCTCCAGTCTCTAGTTAGAGAAAAAGATTTATAGTATTAAGTCCCGATAAGTAGGAGGGCTCGGGAAGGAGTTGAAACGTTTTAGTTGGAGATGTTTGTATAGGTGAAGTGAAAAACTTTTTAGTGGTTTAAGCTTAAGTTATTAGGTAGAGAAATAGTGTGAGATTTCAGCTGAGTAAGAGAGAGCTGAAAGGAGGGAGTAGTACCTGCTTGAGTAGTAGGGAAAAGGGTGGAATAAACATTCCTGTACCTGTAAAGCTAGAACAAAAATAAAAATCAAGAGTTACTTATAATTGTGATTATTGAGACGTCAGTGGATTAGTGGTTTGGAGGGATACCTGAACTGAGAAGAGAGAGATTGTAAGTGGAAGAGGTGTTAGAAACCAAAAAAACGTCAACGGCTCCGCTCCCATTTTCAACGTTGAAAAAAAAGGATGGGAGAGCAAAACTGTCTCCTTATAAGGAGTACGAGTTATTGCCCTCAGCCGCCAACAATCGTTTTGATTCCAACAGAGAAGTTGAAGAGGGGGTGAAAGGGTTATCCAGGTTGCAAACTGGAGCTGTTACTACGTTTTCTTGGTGGACAGTACCTGCGGAGAAAGGCTGAGAGGACATCAACATTGGCAATTATGTGTCTGACAATTGCTGTTTCAGTTGCAAGATTGTTGGGGTTGAGATCCTGCCGAAGTAAGCTCGTTTCATGACAGTGCAGTAGGTAGTGCTGTAGAGGTTCTTCTGCATCTTGATCACAGTAATTACACGCTCTTATTGGTCTATGCTGTGTTGCTGGGTCTTCTCCATTGTCCAGGATGATTTGCCAGCTGCATAGATATCCCAGTCGCAGTCTGCAGATGATAACAGCAACTTGGCGGGGTGTTTGTCTTGCAATTGGGTGTGGTGATATGTTTGTAGCTTCAATATACCACTTTGCAGATCTTGATCCATCTAGGAAGGCTCGTGTTACTTCACTTGTCTATTGGATGTTGCAGTAGGCAGCCATTTGGTTCTTGATGGTTTTAAGTGAAGGTTGTAGAGTAATGCTTATAGTCTGGCACATTAAGGCTGATTTGGCTAGGTGGTCGGCCTCGCCATTGCCAGAGATTTCGGTGTGGCTTGGAATCTAATTCAAAGTTACTTGCCTGTTGTTGCTTTCGTGGGCTGAGGCTAGGAATTGGATTGTTGTAATGAGGTAAACATTCTCTGTGGGTTCTTTGTTGCTGAGGGCCAAGATGGCTCCTCTGGAATCTGTATGGACTGTTGTGTTTCCCTCTTGTAGGTTGGCAGAGTGTTCTAGGGCTTTTGCAATAGCCACTAGCTCAGTTTGTAGTGTGGAGGCGTGGTTAGAAAGTCTCCAATTTTCTCTATATCCTGATGGAGAGACAACTGCAGCAGCTGCTGCAGAGATTGCGCGGTCCAATGATCCATCAGTATAGTAGATGTTAGGTGCAAGTGTGTTCCTGATTGCATTCTTTGCAGCTTCAGAGAGTTGCTCTGGTGTGCAGAGGGCTTTGCTTGCTGCTGGTAGGATGGTGAAGTTGTATTTGATGGGGTCCTGAGCCCAAGGGGCAGGAGTGCTGTAGTCATTGTGCTTTTGTTGTCCCTTGGTTTTGTGGGCCTCATTTTGCATTTGCATCCTTCTGAGTGTGTCTACTAGTTTCTTTGCATGAGAGTTCGGCGGGTCTATCTCTTCCGCTAGAGGTAGAAGTCTTTTCAGTTTGTTGTTGAGTGGGCTTGTCCTATCTGCGATGAGTGACTTGAATATAATACTGCTATTCCTGATGTCAATCCTAGCTGACAGGGAAATGAGGTTGGTTTCTGCTCTAAGTAAGCAAAGTCTTGTCCACATTAGAGAGCCACTGATGAGTCTCATGGCATTGTTTTGCACTACTTTCAATGATGCTTTTCGGGTGTCGGTCAGTGTGGTGAGTGTAGGTGCTGCATAATCGATGTGGGATCGAATTGCTTGCAGATAAAACAGTCTTAGGAGATTGTTTGATACTCCTTGTTTGAGGGAGGTCATTTGTCTCATGGCTGATAAACGAATCTTTGTCTTCTCTCTGAGGTAGGTTACTTCATTAGCAGGTGATAAAGTTTTGCTAATGATTACTCCAAAGTATATGAATTGATTTACGAATTCAAAGGCTTCACCCCTCAGAGTGAAATTCTAAGGGTTTTGCAGGTGTCTTATGGCCATGGCTTTGGTTTTGTTGGTGTTGATCTTCAGGCCAAGCTCGTTGTATTTAGCCTGGATCATGTCCAGTGCCTTTTGGGTAGCATTTCTTGCATGTGCTTTGTGTGGACATATGATACATATGTCGTTTGCATATATGAAGATTTCCACTCCATTTGGAAGGTTTAAAGTGGCTAGGTTCTCCATTAGTAGATTGAAAAGGTAGGGGCTTAGTATGCCTCCTTGTGGTGTTCTGTTTTCTAGGGGGATGAAATCAGTGGTTTTTCCTTTGAAGGTGACTCTGGCTTTTTGGATTAGAGTGTGATTCCGAGTCCAAGCCAGTAAATGTCCTTTTACTCCTTTTTCTACAAGTGTAAAGAGGATAGCAGGTGAGCTGGCTAGCTCAAAGGCTTTCTCTAGATCAGGGAATATGACAAAGGCTTTTGTCATTAATTGTTGTAAGGACATCTGTGATACATTCTTGAGTGCCTATGCCACTCCTGTAGGCATATAGGCAGTGACGAAATTGGCCTATTTTCCCTTGCAGTCTGCTGAGTACCATTCTCTCAGCTACTTTCTCGGTGCAGCTAATCAAAACTATGGGTCGGTAGGTGTCTGGTTCCTTGGGCTCTGGGATGGGTTTAGTGCCCTGCTGGTTCCATGTCGTTGGGCGTAGTCTTTCCGTTTGTGTTCTGTTAATCAACTGCAAGTACACCAACTTCATGTGGCTTCCCATGTTCTTCAGCATGCTGTATGTGATGAGGTCGGCTCCAGGGGCAGTGTCCTTTCTGCCTTTTGCAAGGGCCGTGTTGAGTTCCTCCATGGTGTAGGGGTTGTCTGTATCATCTACCATGTTGCAGGCGGCTTCAATAATATTGTTCCTGATTGGGAGCAGTGTTCTCTGCCTGTTTATAGTTTGCAGAGGTAGGTTAGTGCTTTTTGCTCTATCAGCAAAGTTGTTGGCAATTCTGTTGGCTTCAGCTAATGGGTCTGGGTGTGTGACTCTGGGTGTGCTATACATTCCAGAGACTTTGTTGAACCAGCCCCATATTTTGGCTAGGGATGTGCTGAAGTTCACTTCATGGTACCATGAGTAACATTTGTCTGTTTTGACTTCCAGTGATACTTGCACAGAATGTTTGATGATCTCCACAAGTAAATCATGGAGCTCATCAGTTTTGTGTCTTCTGAGAAGGTTTTTGGTTCTATTTATTCTGGCATTCATTTCTTTGATGCGACTGTTATAGTACCAGGCGTCAGCGTGTTTCATCTCACAGTGCTTTTTCTGAGGCATGGAAATACTGGCGGCTGCATCTAGTTGTTTGTTGAAGTCGAGTGATAGGGTGGAAATATCATTGTGAGGTTTTTTTATGTATTCCAGAGCCCATTCTATCATAGCTGTTTCGAATTTTTCCCAGTTGGCAAAGTCTGGGTTCCACCTTTTTGGGGGTGGAGGAGGAGAGGGGTATTGCTCCAGTTCGAGTTTGATTTCTATGGCAAGGTGATCACTCGTTAGTACAGGATACAGCTGCCATTTGGCGCCTATTTGTTTAGCACTAGAGAGGAAGGTGAGGTCTAAGCGACCTCCTTTTAGATGGGTGGCTTCTGTAACGTTGTTAAGCAGTGTTACATCAGGATATTCTTGCAGTAGGGCAAGCAAGTGTCCGCCTGTTTGATTTGCTGCAGATACTGAGTTCAGGAACGGGTGGTGGGCGTTGAAATCGCCTGCAATTATTGAGTTGTACTCGGAGGCAGCGGCAAAGAGTGCCTCTGCATTAATGCTTTTTGCTGGGGACTTGTAGATGTTGTGGACTGTGAGAGTTGTGGCTAGCAGAGATATCTGAACACTCAGAGTCTCTGCCTCTGTCCCACAGTCTATGCTAGGTGCTATTTTGGAAGGGATGCTGCTTTTGACAAGGGTGGTTAGTCCTCTTGTTGTTGGTGATAGATACGTAGTGTACACTTTGTATCCTGAGAATGCAAATGGTGAGTTCTCATTAAGCAGAGTTTCTTGCAGTACAATTATGTCAGGGTTTTGCACTGAAATTTGAGATTGCAGGAATGCGAACTGGTTCCGTAGTCCGCACACGTTCCATTAGAGCACTTCACTTGGGTGTTTTGGTGGGTGTTTTGGTTGTTGTGAGTGGTTATGTTAGGATCGTTTGTAGGAGGGTCTATGAAGGGAGTTGGACGTTAAGTTCAAGGGCGGCGTTGTTAAAAATGAAGTTATCAAAAGACTTCTGTGTGAACTTTATTTTATGGGATCACAAAAATTGCGAGAATATTTTAATGGCTGCTAGAAGAGCATCCATGGGGCAAGCAGAGAGGTCATATTCATTACTGTCAATAGTTGGAAGGGGTTTGGCGGGACGTGAGGCGCTTGGTTGGCTTCTGACAGCGGAACTAGGTAGACTGGGGAATTCTCTTAAGAAGTGAGAGGAGCTAGGTGTGTGTGTTACAGGTGCGGAGGAGGATGAGGAAGTTCTTTTTGGCTGTGGGGCCGCGGAGGGATTGGGAGGAGAGGTAAATCTTAGAGGTGAAGGAGTGGAAGGAGTGCGGGATGGGGATCTTTTTGACTTTGGAGGAGGTCTAGGATGACGTTTAGGTTTAGGTGCTGGAGGGAGACTTGGAGGAGAGGGAAGTTCAGGAATGGCGTGTCTGGAGGGGTCAGGATTATGTTGGGAGGTGCGGTTGGTTGGTGGAGGGGTGTGGTTGGTTGGAGGTCACTGCGTTCGACCTGGCTGACGTGGGTGGAGGTTGTAGTGGAGATCTACTCCCTGGCAGTCTGCGATGCGCTGAAGTCGAAAGGGACCTCTATCATGCCAAGCATGATGAGATCCTTTGCAATTCGGGCAGTGGGCAGTGGTGTGGTATCCTGCAATGCAGTAGGTGGTAGGGTGCTGCCTGCTGTTGCAAACTCGACAGATCTCCGGACCCATGCAGCGGCTCTTGTGGTGGCTAAACTTCTAGTATCGAAAGAATCTGAGTGGCTCTTTAAAGTACTCCTCGGTGCAGAAGGTGCTCCAGAGGCCGAAAGAGAGCTGAGGGGGCGAGGTCCCTTGAAGACTGCCTCCAGCTTGTGGGATCTCCTTCCAGCCTTTCCCCCACATCTCTTGGCAGTGAGGATGGAAGGATGTTGGAGCACAGGTTCAAGTGGGAGGTCGAGGTCATACACTATGATGATAGTGGTGGGCCTATCAGTGAAGTCAAGCTTAAGCACGTTATCCAGCTGCTCAAGGAAGGTAGATCTTGAGCAGAAATGACTAGCTGTCCCCTATAGTTAGGACGTATAGCCATGTTAAGGTGCGGGTTGCTGGCCTCCATGGCGGCAACAGCAGCATAGGAAGTCGTGCTGGGTCCTGAAGTCAGCCTGAACATCGTAGGATTCGAAGCGCTATCCTTGGTTTGCAGTGAAGGTGGCTGTTGAGTGGGGTTAGTGTCGGTGACCTGGTGGTCCTCGTCTTCATCTTCTTCTTCTAGCGCTGCTGGGCGATCTGAGGTCCCTTCTTGAAAGTGTCTCGAGGTCCCTGGAACTGGTTTTATTGCAGGTGACTTCGGTAGATTCTTATGACTCCTCAAGGTGAGACTTCTGGGCTTTATAACCCTTACCTTCTCCACTCTAGTTCGAGGGGAGAAGGTAGGGATAGGGGAAGAACCCCTGGTTGCCATCGCAAACACACGATGGTAGCCTTCAGCTGTCAAACGGTGCTTGGTTTCAGGTGTTGTCTCAATAACACACAAAAAAGAAAAGAAAGTGCTAAGGCACAGTTCAGATTATGAACTTGCTAAACACTCGGATATTCTACAGGCAAAGCACCGACAATTTCAGTTACTCTGATGCAGATACGGCCGATGAGGTGATCCTTTCACTAAGCTGTTAGTGAGAAGGATGAGGAAACGTGTGTGTTTGTGTGTATAGATTGCCTTACCGTTGTGTAAGACACAGGCTCTTGCCTTAGGCAGCCCGTAAGAGAATATTGTTAATAGTGTTTTTGTTCTCTTTAAATAGTAATGGTAATATGAATATGGTGTCTGTGGGTAACTTAATATGAAAGGGATTCAATGAAAAGTGTACATAATTACTTTATAGCTTAATAGTTAGGTTACGTTAAATTTAGATAGCCAAAGCTATTTAGTGTAAGGCCAAAAGCAGTGGAAGTTTAAGTGAACTGCTTATCCTCATTCAGCAGCCTGTGATTTTTGGTTTTGAGTTCCCAGGTGGGGGTAATAGTAAGATACCATGCATCCCACGAGCTGGAATTTGCATGGCAGATTCCCAGTCATACGCCCGTATAACTGAATGAGGGGCAGTTCCCTCTCGCAACCACCATGCAAAGCAACAGGGGAACAAGGGGGTGACAGGCATTACAACGGAAAAAGGGCCCGGTAAGGAAACTCCTCTTTAGGTCCACGAAAGGAAGTTTGTTGATAGACAGAGTCTATTGAGTAGGAGAGAAAGTTTTATAGTAGCGAGTCCCAGGGAAGTAGGAGATCGTGGGAAGGATTGCAAAGCGACTTAGTCGGAGGTAGAAGAAGGGCGTAAGCCATCCCAAGTAAAAGATTAAGCAGTAGGGAGAGGAAATAGGTTGAGTGCTAGCTGTAAAGAGAGCTAGCAAAAGGTAGGAAAAATTTCAATAGTAAAAGATTTTACAATAAAGTTAGTGTTAACGCTTGGAAAAAGTCTGTATTAGGCAACCGTGATATCTTGGTTTGTTTAGAGAGGGCTAAGGCGGCACCCTTGATGGGGTTTAAAAAGGATAGGAAGGATTGTGTGTGCAGTGAGTAGGGGAGGAAGAAAGGAGATAGGAAAAACAAGACCTGTTTCCTTATGAGGAACACGGCCAAGTAATAACTATTCTCCAATCAACTATTCCCACGTTGCACTTATGTAGAGTGTGTAGGATTTAGGAAGGATATGAAGGTTATGTGTGCTGCAAGCAGGGGAAGGAAGAAAAGAGATAGGAAAATCAAGAGCTGTTTCCCTATGAGGAACACGGCCAAGAAATAATTATTCTCCAATCAACTATTCCTACATGCGCTTTTGTAAAGTGTATATGATTTGTGAAGGATAGGACGGTTTGTGTGTGCAGTGAGCAGGGGAAGGAAGAAGGGGGATAGGAAAATCAAGAGCTGTTTCCTTATGAGGAACACGGCCAAGAAATAACTACTACCCAATCAACCTCTCCTACTTTGCACGGTGTAAAGTGTGTTTGTCTATCGGTTGAGTAGGGAAGGGATGTGTAGGAAGCTATCCCTTGTGGATAGGGTAAGGATCCGGCTTGTTATATGAGTAATGGGTTTACAATTCCGACAGTTATATGAGTTACCTAGCTATTAAATAAGAATGAATTTGCATATGTAATAAATGTTTGAGTTGAATAAAAGACTATTTTATCGTTTAAAACTGATCTGTCCACAGGGGGAGGGTAAGGATTAGTATAAGGTTATGAGGTTAAGTGTTAACCTAAGTAAGTGGAAATTGTGTTTGAGATCCCATAGACTAAACCTAGGCCTAGGTTGTATTTGGGTATGCTGTACTGAGATTTTAATAGGCCTATGTAGGGATATTACTTTATATGAGATTGATTACGCATAGCAACAGTATGTATAGCGTCACCTAATTGAATCTAAACGTTTACTTTACATTATTAAGTGTTCTAAGGGTTCAGCACCTATGGGGAGATCACAATAAGGACATGGTCTATTTTCTATACTAACAATCTACCAGCTGCAGAGATAGCCGAGACATAGTCTGAAAAGAATGGTGGTTAATTTTCTACTGAGAGATTTAGACATAATATGGGGGAGGATATTAGTTACCTCAGTGTACCACTTAGCAAAACGGGAGCCCTCGTGCAAAACTTGTCGAATTAAACTTTTATTGTGGACATGACAATAGTCAGACATTAACTTTTTGATATGTGAGAGAGAGGGTCTGCATGCTCTGCTTACAGTGGGACACCTCAGAGCACTATTGGTGAGGCAGTCAACTTCATTATTTCCATGAATACCTATGTGACTTAGTATCCAGTTGAGGGTAACTTTCCTGTTCCTCTGAGCATGGGCTGTCGCCATAGCCTCTATACTGCTAATCAAGAAGATATTCTCATTAAATATACGTTTCAGAATACTCTGTATAGCACCTCTTGAGTCGGTGTGAATGGTAGTGTGACCGTATTTTAAAAGGGAATTCTCCAATGCCTTTGTAATGGCATAGAGTTCTGCCTGTAGGATGGAAGCATGGTCAAAAAGCTTCCAGCCACTGGAAAAGGTGCTGGAGAAAACAGCAGATCCAGCAGGAGGTAAATTCATGTCTACGGAGCCATCTGTGTAATAAACATTAGTAGCACTGGTAGTGGCAATGGAAGCCAAAGCTGCAGTCTTTAACTGTTGAGGAGACCATTGAGATTTACATGCTGGAAGAACAGTGTAATTAACATCAATTGGATCAAGGCTCCAGGGTGCTGGAAGGACATAATTTTCATTAAATTTATCATGCTTTACGTTAAGTATGACCTGCTGGATGTTAACATCTCTAATTACTTAAATGAGTTTAGCAATATAATGATTAGGGGGTTTTAGGACTTCATGAAAATTTATGAATCTGTTTATTTTAGTTTTAAGTGGGAAATTTCTATTTACTTCTATAGTTTTGATAATAATACAACACATACGCATTTTTATTTATCTGCCAGGGATAACAGGTTGGTTTCTTGCCTGAGAAGGTGAAGCCTTTTCCACATAGGGGCACCAGTAATTAATCTCATAGAATTATTTTGAATAACTTCAAGTGAAGACAGCAAATTTGAAGGGAGGGAAATGAGAGCAGGAGAAGCGTACTCAACCTGTGATCTTACTGATTGCACATAGAATAGTCTCAATAAATGAGAAGAGACTCCTTTTGTCAAAGTAGTTATTGTTTTCATTGCAGAATAACTAGAGTTAACTTTATGTCTAAGCAATTTAACCTGAGTATGAGGGAGAAGCTTATGGTTAATATTGATACCAAGGTAAATGAAATTTTGAACCCACTCAATAGGGTTGTTGCCAATAAAAAGAGGGGGAGAAGGCTCAACATACCTAATAGCCATTGCCTTAGTTTTCAGGGGGTTGATTTTTAAACCTAGTTCATTACATTCATGAGCAATGTCTGTAAGGGCTCTTAGCATTTTTTGAGACTAAAAACGAAGGAGTGTGGACATAAAATACAGATATCATCTGCATATATGAACATCTCTATTCCTTTGGGTAGTTCTATTAACAATAAGTTTTCAACAAGAACATTAAATAGGAATGGGCCTAAGATTCCCCACTGTGGAGTGCCATTCTCCAAGGGGAGGAAAGGTGAAGTGGCATCTTGGAAAGAGACTCTGGCTTCCCGGCCTTGAGAGTACTCTTGGACCCAAAAGAGCAGGTGACCTCTTACTCTCTTGCGTACAAGAGAGAAGAGTATTGTAGCCACACTGGCAAGTTCAAAAGCCTTCTCATGGTCCAGGAAAACCACAAGTACCTGCGACTCGTTAATGGTGGCCATAAGGTCTGTAATGCATTCATGAGTGCCTACACCATCAGTGAATGCATACAGCCTATGGTGTAATTTACCAGCCTTCCATTTAAGTAGATTTAGGACCATACGTTCTGCAACCTTTTCCCTACAAGTGATCAGGGCTATAGGCCTCTAGGCGTTTTCCTTTTTTGGTTTGGGAACAGGTTGAGTATCCTGCTGCCTCCAGAGACGAGGTCTAACTCTTTCAACATAGGTTTTGTTGATAAGTTGTAGATATGTCTTCTTTGCTGGGTCACCCATGCATTTAAGCATGCTGTAGGTGATAAGGTCTGTTCCTGGAGCTGTGTTTTTTTTCTTGGAAAGGGCAACATTGAGTTCATCCATGGTATACATAAGTATCATCCAATATGTTGCAAGCTGCAGTTACCATGTTCATCCTAATAGGATAAAGGACCCCTTGTCTATGTCTGGCCTCTATAGCGAGGTTTTCAGACTTAGATCGGTTGGCAAACTCTTGTTCCAGTCGTAGAGCCTGAGCAGGCGGATCTGGGTGTGAGACCCTTACAGTTGTTCTCTTACCAGATACTTTATTGAACCAGCCCCAGATCTTTCTCAAAGGAGTGGTAGCATTAACCTCGGTACACCAATCGTACCATTTTTCATTTTTAACTTCTGTTGCTACTTGGGCAGAGTGCTGTGCCACTGCAACAATGTTTTGATGAAAGGCATCAGTGTTGTGTCTTCGAAAGAGTTTTCTGATAAAACTGAGCTGCTTATTTATGGCTTTAATCCTGGGATTATAGTACCAGGAGTCCTTATGATCTTTAGAAAAAGATTTTTTCTTTGGCATAGAAGATGCCGCAGCCTCAGTTAGTTATTCACTGAGTGATATGAGAATGTTATCAGCGTCTCCTGGATCCGCCCATGAAGTCATGTGCTGCTTAAAGAGATCCCATTTGGCGAAATCAGGGTTCCATCTCCTTGGAGGAGGAGGAGGGTCTGACAATTTCTCCAACCGAAGAGAGAAAATAGTGCCATAGTGATCGCTCGTGACAACAGGTTGCAAGTCCTAGGAGGAGTTGTTGCATAAGTCTTGGGAGACGAATGTAAGATCCAGACGTCCCCCAGTAATATGAGTGGGCATGTCTACATTATTGAGGAGTTTCACGCCTGAAAAATCCTCAAGTAGAGAATAGAGATGCTCCCCAGTGGCATTGGTGGGGGAGGTACACTTAAGGAAGGGGTGATGGGCCTTAAAGTCACCTGAGAAGATGGTACTCTGTGTCTCAGCATCCGCAAAAAGTGGATTAGCATCAATATCTCTTGCAGGGGTTCTGTAGATATTATGTATTGTTAGTGTAGTGTTTAAAAGGGTAATTTATACACTAAGTGTCTCTGCTTCGTGACAATCAATATCAGTAATTCTTTGGGAGGGAATTGTGTTTTTTATTAATGTTAACAAGCCACGACTAGTGTCTGTGTAGTGAGTTCTGTGTACCTTGTAATTTGCAAATTTGAAAGTGGTGTGTTCACTTAGTAATGTTTCCTGCAAGAGGATGATGTCCAGCTTCTGTATGGCTACCTGAGACGGAAGAATAGCGTACTCCGACCTGATTCCTAAGATGTTTCATTGTAACACATTGATATAGTTATTCTCCTGTGGTAAAGGGGAAATGGGGTAAACTCACATCACTGTCCGAGTCTGAGAAATTTAAGATGAGTGAGCATGAGCAAGTGTGTCAATGATGAACTTCATTGCAGACTTTAGGGTCTCATCTCTGTCTAGATTGGGGAAGAATTTCTGTATAAAGGAAATGAAGGCTGGCTCCAGGAAACTGGGTTGCAGGAAAAAGTTAAGGATAGGATTGGATAGAGAAGATAGTGAGGCTGGTGGAGGAGTAGTTTGATATTGGAATGGAGGATAGTGAATGTTGCACGATGTGCTAGGGGTAGGAGGGGTGGGATCGCGAGATGTTGAGGGTTGGGGGGTGTAAGTTACTTCTGACGTAGTAAAGGGGTGTTGTTTAGAAGCAGGATTGGGTTTAGGTTTGGGGGGGGGGTAGGTCTGGTGGATCTAGGTGGTCTCTGAGGTTTTGGTTTGGAGGCAGGGATTTCGAAGAAGGAGGCAGGTTAAGAAGGAGTTGCTTGTTTGGGAATAGGTAGGGTGGACTTAGGTCGGGTATAGTTTTTAAGGGCAGCACCATAGGAAGGGTAGGTTTGGGGCGGAGGCCTGGATGGAGGGTTAGTAGGAGCAGGATGTTGTTGTTTTTTGGGAAGGGTGATTTGGGATGGAGCCGGCCGCACCGAAGTTGCGGGGGGTTTGGCCCCTCCTGGCATATTCTCTCCTGAGTCTCTCAGGGAAAAGTTTGTTCCATGAATGATGTGGGTGCTTGCAATGAGGGCAACGTGGATTGATTGGTTCATCTGCCTTATATTTAGTAAGGCTGGTGGAGGTACCATGTCTTTTTGAGCAGATGCTGCACACAGGATGGGCAGCATGGCAGTTATTTTTATGGTGCCCATATCTCTGGCACCTGTGACATTTGAGGAGGGGAGGGTTATAGTCTTCTACTTTAAATTTTCCTCAGATACCTAAATCTACACGTTTAGGAGGGGGGCCCACAAAAGTGCATTTTACTTTATTTGAAACACCCCCATCCTTAGGGGTGTACCTTTCTGCCTTGACAATGGAAGGGTGTTTTAGCAAACGGTCGGTGTCAAACTTGTAAGAGTATCCACAGACTACATAGATTCTGCCTAATTGGGTGGGGTTAAGTTTTATAAGAGAGTCAATGGAACTCAGAATGTCATTTGCTGCCGTGTCATGGGGAGAGAGAATCATGTCACCCTCCAAGTTAGGTTTAACAGTGATGTTAATATTGGGATATTTATCATCTATCCCCATGACCTGGGCATAAGCACTACACTGGGCTGTGCTGATGGCTTTGAATTTAAAGAGTGCAGGAGTAATATATATATATATATATATATATATATATATATATATATATATATATATATATATATATATATATATATATATATATATGTATATATATATATATATATATATATATATATATATGTATATATATATATATATATATATATATATATATATATATATATATATATATATATATATATATATACCAAGTGGTCCCTGAATTTTCTTCACAAAATCAATAAGGGCCTGAAGTAATTTTACGGAATAACTACTTTAATGATTTTGCATAAGATTTACATACGTTTATGGATTTTTTAATGCTACTCCTAATTTTTGGTTGCTTTCTTCACTTGTGAGATTGGACTTGATACTTTTAAGAGTTGATAATAAATCTGCACTTAACTGCAAATCATGCGCTGAAACACCTGCTTTCTTTAAACCATATTTTGTATGCAACAGGCTCACTAAAGTACCTCTCGTCAATGAATTTCTTAAATCAGTTTTTATTAGTTGCAGCTGACTGAATATTCGTTCGACAGCGGCGTTTGAATGAGGTAATGACAACAATGATCCAACCAATTTGGCCAAATTTGGATAAGTTGGTGTGCCATCACTATCTGTTTTATATAGCTGTAATTTCCAGAAATCAGCAACTTTGTCAATATTACTATGATCCCCTTTCATACCTAATTTTCTCCATCCCAAGTCAACCATACTTTGATTGCAATCACTTACCAAATATGGATATGTATCCATCACATTTGAGAGTGAAGGAGGGCAAAGTTTTAATGCATTTTCAGGCTTAAGAAATTGTAAAGGTTGACACAAGGATGTATTGAATCTCAATCGTATCTGATCAATTAACTCTACTAAAAAGTCAACACATGTGGTTTTGAATTTAACAATTGCCTCTTTATCTCTGCTAACAATTGAGAGAGTCTATGTTGCATTAATTCCAACATAGACATCTAGTGTTGGAACTTGAACACGTTTACCATGCACATCAAGTGTCAATGGATCACAATTGCGAACAATATCGATCTTAACAAAATCTGACATTAAGTCTTTGATCAGTTGACACACCTTTTCATGGAGAGCATACAGCATCGGTTGTTCACTTTGAAAAAGTGTATTAAATTCATTGGTTTGATGCAGCTGTACCTGAACAAACTCTAATTGGGCTTTGATAAAAGGGCTCTTCTAGTTATTTAGAATTCTTTCTGTGACATACGAAGGGTCTTTCTTTTCATTTACAACACTAGTGAAATATAAAAATAATGCCTCCCATTGTTCAAGTAATCTATTCACACACTGTTCAAGAGATAACCAACGGGTTTGGCCAAAGGACAACATCTTATGTGGGGATATTTGAGTGAAAATCTGAAACTCTTTCAACTCATGTTGTTTCAGTGAGGATCGACTAAAATAACTGTACACATTCCGACAGAGATCCTCTAAAGAAGTTGAAAGTTTTAGGGAGGCATGCGATACACACAAATGAATTAAGTGACAAGAGCATTTTACAAATGTCACTGAGCTACAGTCTTGCTTCATTAATGACACCACGCTCTTTTTTCCCCCAAACATGACATTGCACGTGTCAGATGAAAAACCAATTATGTTTTCCATTGAAATGTTTTTGCCGATGATGCTCTTTTTGATAGCAGTATAAATTGATTCAGCATCACATTTATTAATTTCAATTGCATAGAAAAATTAAGTCACAGTTTCAAACTTTTCATAGTCAAAGTATACAACACACATTGCTAGTTGTTTAGTTGTTCCAATATCAGTAGTCTCATCTGGAATGATGCTAAATTTGGTGATCCTAAGCATATTCACAAGATTCTTTGAAAAATATACCCCTAGTCCTTGTCTAACAATGTTTGTGCATTTTGTTGCCCCCATTCTTAGATTTTGAAGAGCTGAAGTTTCAGCAGGATTTGATGCACGGGCAGACTTAAGGAGGCGGACTAAGGAATCACTTAAAGTAAATGGTAAATTATTTTCTGCCAAGAAAGCTGAAATTTTAGCTTCAGTTAACATTTGGAATTCAGCCGCAGACTGGTTTGCAAAACACTGATTGCTTTCAAGTGGGAAGCACTTTTTCCATGCCTGTCAATAGCTGTTTTAGCATTACTAATTTCACAATTACAAGCTGAACACGATGGTTTTAAACTTCCAGTTGCAGGTGCTTTTAACCAAGACTTGAACTCCTTCTCATCTAAACACGAGGGTCGAAACTTCTGTTTATAGTAGATAAACTTTCGTTTCTTCGATGTGCTTGCAGCAGAAGCTTTTGATTCTTCAGAATCATAGCTACTGTCACTACCACCTTTATCCATGCCAACTAATACTAAGCAGGCAATTAACGTATGAACACTTTGGAAACAAGAGCGAACTTGTGTAACAGTAACACCAAGAAATCCAACTCGCAAGTTCCAACAATTTTTATTCAGTTTCAGAGGTCTGAAGCTTAATTTGTTTTGAAATTATACCTAAATTACCATAGAAATTAAAGGAATAATAATTGATTAAATTATCTTAGATTATAAAGCATATATATATTATGAATATACGTCTATTATGATATTCTTTTACCATCAAAAGCATATTTCAAAAGACTAAAAGTTTTGGGGCGATCATGATCCATTTACAAGTATTCAACAAGGTACATCAGCTACGCAACCAAGTTAGCTTGAAGCAATATAGGCCTTACCTTGGAAATACCTAGATAATGACAACACTTTGCTTAAAAATTCTAAGAATGCATTTGTTGAAATTATTTTCTAGAAGTTTATCAGCTAGCATTTTAATGAATACTTGTGATTTTACAAAAACAATTAAGTCATAACAATATTCTTTAGATTTTAAGCATTCCTAATAAAAAAAAAATGCTAAATTTCCTCAGAATTTCCTTAAAAATTGCATTTCCTTAAACACTGTGCAGAAACTGCCGAATTTCCTTAAAATAAGGAAATTTCCTTAGAAGTGAGAGCCCTGAACATTCGTTCGTTCGTAGTGTATTCCAGCCAACTCTTCTTGTTGGCAGAAACAATGAGAGCTACGTCTTTATATACGGCAATTCTGGCTTAGGCAGAGAGGCAGCGAATTTTTCATTGGCTACCTAGAGCGTCGTGGGCGGAGCAAATAGAATGGCTGATCCTCATTGGCTAAGCCGCTCGCTGAGAGTGGCTGTAGTACAGTCAGACTACCTTCCCACTCCCTCCTGGGGGTTGAGTCACCATCTTGTCGTCTGGGAGCTGGGAGGGTATGTGGCACTCCCAAAACGCGTAGCTTGTTCTCTGTATTTTTTTACCCGAATTGTAAATGATACCTGATTTGTGAATTTTATAT
>NC_090726.1:71106147-71118647 GCF_036898095.1 Palaemon carinicauda | reverse complement strand
CATCATCATTAAGAATAGCAATCGAAGTTCATCCAGTCCTGGTCATCAACATTTATCTAAATCCAAAGAGCAGTCTAAACATGATCGTAATTCAGGCCAGGTCATCAACGGTTGGGCAACAATCAAAACTAAGTCTTCTCCAAAGGAGGAATCACAGCTCAGAAAATCAATGAACACTTCCAACGCTGGTAAGAAAAAATATATATAGTTATCCAGCACTCACACAACTGCCTTAAGCTGCAGTCAAATAAAAAAGCATTCGCTCCGAAGCATTCACCACTGTCGTAACCTAACTAAAAACATAAACAAACAATCTCATTTGTACCAACAGTCTTTCCCACTACAAACAAGCATTCGCTAACTACCTCTCTCTCTCTCTCTCTCTCTCTCTCTCTCTCTCTCTCTCTCTCTCTCTCTCTCTCTCTCTCTCTCTCTCTCTCAGGATTTGGCAAAAAACAAAAATTAAAATAAAACAAAAATAAATCCTCCACATTCCTCCCCCCTTACTTTGCCAAATCCTTCTCACACAACACTTACATTATTTTTTTCATAACCCAGTCGCAGTCGGGACCTCTACTCCGAGTAACTGGGCCCCCATATACTCTCTCATTCACTTCTTCCTTATCACAATCATTCGCTACATTAACACTATTCCTATCTAAATCCCTGTCATCTAATATATCATGTACAATCATATCTACCTCGTTCTCATCTGGCCCTATAATTACACTCATTTCTGTAAACAGTTCATCCATTTCATCAAAAACATTCTCAACTTTAGTAAAAGATTCATTCATGCTACTAATCATTCTCCTATCTCTCACTCTCGCATTCGACATCCTTTCTTTTACATCACTTAAGGAAAAGCCACACACACTATAGGTATCATTCATACTCAGCCATGATTCATCTGTATTAACACATTTATCTTCCATACACACTTGCACATTTACACCCTTGTCATACTTATTTCTATTCTTACCTATACCTATAAATTTCCCTTGCACTTTCTCCTCACTTAAAACTTTCAAAAGCCTCTTTTTCCTATATTCAACTAACACTAATTGTTTATTTTCCAGCCCTAATTTCTCATGCATACTAGATTCATACTTGCTCATTTCCAACCAATTACTCATCCCATTCTCACAAACATTGATCCTATTCCTTCCACACACACAGGAGGACTCACCCAGCTGAACCCTCTTACACTCTAGTTTCCCGAACATCCTGGCTGATTTACTCCCTTCTTCCTACATACCCTAGCTACATGCCCATCTACACCACATGCAGTACACTTACCCCGCGGCTCCTTGCACATTCTAGCATAATGACCATCCTTACCACAAATCACATTCGTACGATTACTCCTACATCCACTTGCTATATGCCCAGTCATACCACACCGAAAACACTTAATCACTTTCTCTTTCTTACAGTCGCTAATACGATGCCCTGTCTCTCCACACCCGAAACATGCTCCTAATGCCCATCTACATTCATTCTTCTTATGACCTACTTTCCCACACCTATAACACTTTTCATCACGGACACGGCTATCTGACATACCTCGATGTGCACTCACACTCCTATCCCTATTGCGCCAATTACCCTGCCTAAATCCTTCATTTTTCCTTACAGGTATTCCCACATTACTCGCCCTAACACTCCTATCTACTACATTATCAGCTACTCTCATTGGTCCTCTCAAAATTGCATCCTTATAACTACCACATTCTGGCACACTTTCCTCCATTCCAGTTCTTACACTCACAGATTTACTTTCTTTCATGCACCTATCTAACTCATAATCCTCAACTATCTCTAGTATATCATCCCATGTCAATCTCTCTTGCGTCCACCTCATTTTCTCTTTGCGTTTCAAATTAATAAATTCACACACATTCTCAGGTACTGTTGCCAAAAATTTCCTCATTAACTCCTTATTCTCATTTATGCCTTCATCCCCATACTTCTTCCTAGCTAACGTTTCCAACCTACATACGTACATCGATATCGCTTCTCCTGCATTCATCCATGCTTCATCAAAATCATTCTTACGCTTATACTTAACACTCCCTTTCATACGTTTTACCTGCTCAATTATTCTCTTTTTCACCCTTTCATAATCAACGTCCCCTACACTCATTATCACTCCATACATCGTCAACAAATACCCAGTCAAATATTCTCCTAACTCCCTAGCCCAAACTCTTTTACTATCACCATACTTATCCTGACAATACCTCTCATACTCCTTGAAAAAATCATATACATCCCTACTGCTATGCTCATTGAACCTTTCACACCGAGGTACCTCTCTCATAAACACAGTCTTACACACATCACGTTCATTCTCACTGCTATCATCACTGTCTACTCCCTTGTTACCTTCTTCCTCATTTGAATATAATGAATCCACTTCCACACTTAAATTCCTATCCTTAACCATTCCCTTCTTACCCTTTTTCTTACTTACCACTTTCACCCATTCACGATCTTCCTTGCTATCATCCTGACACTTTTTCTTCTCTTTCTTTACATCACTTTTACCTTTCTTATTCTTCCTATTACATTTTTGTTCATCCTTACTATTCCTAATTCCCTTATCTTCAATCTCACTATCACTATTACTATTACTATCACTATCACTTCCTTTCCCATTATCACTAACCTTAGCCTTCTCATCCACTATCAACCCATTACCCGAAGCTGAGGACACTCCTCCGACTGCACCTTCACCCATTATAGTTTTCATCATCCCCATGACTTGCCCCATCATAGCTTCCAATCGGTTCTCCATTCGTTCCTCATTCTCTTTCATCCTCATCTCAACACATTCTTCCACTCTCTCTACAGTTCCCTTTAACTCCCTAAGCTCCTTCTGCATCGCCTCATTCTCCCAGTTCAACCTCTCATTCTCTACTAGCAACCTCTCCTCATGCTCCTTACTCAGCCGCAATTCCTCCTTTAAAACCCTTAACTGTTCTTCCATTTTTCATCAACCTGTTCTTCAGCCTTAAATCTAATTCCTAATCCTATCAGTCCTTTGTCAAAGAGTCCAGCTTCAATCCCACCTCAGCAGTCCCTGTTCGGGCGCCAAAATAATGTGGCGGGGTGTTGCAAGGACAACCCCCACACCCTTGAATCACACTTACTGACAATGGTCTCCTCAACACATACTTTCCCCTTACGTTATCTAAAACTGGACTCTTAGACAAAAGGACACAAAAAACAAAACATAACCTTAAAACTATATTTATTAAAACTAGAATACTTATCACAACCCATCCACAACCAAAATATCACTTGAAACTAATTATAAACTTGAACACTATATATAAAATAACTTAATACCATTCGAATAAACCAACCAAAAAAACAACACCTAACAAAACTTAAAATTAAATTAACCACAACCTTAAATTCAAATCACAAAAACATATACATTGCGTGGGTTCGCTAACACTCCGCAAGATTAGTCACAAAAAACACTTTAGTAATCTATCACTAGCCAACTGTCTTTATTGGCACAACACCACTATATATAACCAGAAGACTGTCTTAAATATCCATAACAGCCTTAACCCCTCGGGGTCATGGGTGTCATCGTTGTCGATATCATCATCATCATCATCATCATCATCATTAAGAATAGCAATCGAAGTTCATCCAGTCCTGGTCATCAACATTTATCTAAATCCAAAGAGCAGTCTAAACATGATCGTAATTCAGGCCAGGTCATCAACGGTTGGGCAACAATCAAAACTAAGTTTTCTCCAAAGGAGGAATCACGGCTCAGAAAATCAATGAACACTTCCAACGCTGGTAAGAAAAAATATATATAGTTATCCAGCACTCACACAACTGCCTTAAGCTGCAGTCATATAAAAAAAAGCATTCGCTCCGAAACATTCACCACTGTCGTAACCTAACTAAAAACATAAACAAACAATCTCATTTGTACCAACAGTCTTTCCCACTACAAACAATCATTCGCTAACTACCTCTCTCTCTCTCTCTCTCTCTCTCTCTCTCTCTCTCTCTCTCTCTCTCTCTCTCTCTCTCAGGATTTGGCAAAAAACAAAAATTAAAATAAAACAAAAATAAATCCTCCATAAGGTCAGTTAATTAGCACAATTTTATTTACAGTGATTAGGAAAAATAAAGCCTCAAACATTAATTGAACAAACCAGAATTAAATTAGAATAAACAAATTGAAAGAAACAAATTCAAAGAAATTCTAAAGTAAACTACGGAGATAATTACCAATTCCAAAGAATGTTTCTCCAGATAAGGTAATTACCGATCATAAAGAAAATTTATCAATCACCCAAAATATCCATAAACTTTTAACAAAATATTGTAGAAATATATATTTAAATACATATTTTATACACTCCGAGGGGAGGGATTGAATTTTCATCTGAAAAGTCAATGGAAAATAAATTTAAAACAAAATAAACTTAACTAATAATATTTACAGATTAAATGTCTTCCTGTGAAATAGTGAAAGAATTTTCTTAAGTTTTAGCCATGCTGTCAATGGTCACTGACATTAAAGGAATCAGGCTTGTAACATGACGCTTGACAAATCTTCGACTTTTACCTAGCATTACTTTAGCCCCAGTAACTTCATCGTAAATATTCTTAGTGAGCCCTTTAATAATTCCTATGATGCCCAATGTCTCCCGAGTTTTAACCCTGGATAGGTACGGTGGGTCGTTTGCGACCCCGAGCGTAAAAAAAAAACAGGTTTTTCTCACGTGACTCACCCCTGTGACTGAATTTGTGGGTGATCGACCTGCAGGAGGTGTCTCCCCTACACGCTCTAGTAGTGTCCAGATGTGCATTGCTGTAGCTGTACTCCTTCCCCGATTTCTGAGACGCGTCGGGGTCGTTCGCGTCCGAGTTTACCCTTCTGAGGTAGTTTGCATAATTATCAAAGTTATTACGTATTATGAAATTGTCGTAGAATGGTGCAACTTGTATAGGTTATCAGTTGTGGAAAGTCTTGGTGGATTGTTTGGCTACCATGTGCATGTTTTTTTTTTTAGTTAAAATGTCGTTCATCACCACGAGGACCATTTTACCGCGAGTGCCCCTTTTTCATTTTTTTCATTTTTTTGCCAAGTCATTTTTCCGTAAGATATTGCCAAATAGTGTCGTAAAACTTTTGCTTGTTTAGTGTTGGAAAGTGTGTCTAGATGATCTGGCTACCCATGCATGACTTTGTTTTTGTCAGATACGACGTAGTTATTGGTATATTGGGTATTTAACTGCGGTTACCAATTTCTGATTTTTTTTCAATATTTGTAAAAATTACTACGTAGTAAGAAATTGCCGTATATTATTCATTTTTTTTTCATGTTTATGTGTTAGAAAGTGTGCCTTGATGGTTGGGCTAACACGTGCATGTCTTTTTTTTTATCTGAGATGTCGTATATTAGAATGTCGGGCATTTTACCGCGAGTGTCCCTTTTTAATTTTTTTTAATTTTTTTGCCAAGTCATTTTTCCGTAAGATATTGCGAAATAGTGTCGTAAAACTTTTGCTTTTTTAATGTTGGAAAGTGTGTCTAGATGATCTGGCTACCCATGCGTGATTTTGTTTTTGTCAGATACGACGTAGTTATTGGTATATTGGGTATTTAACTGCGGTTGCCAATTTCTGTTTTTTTTTCAATATTTGTAAAAATTTACTACGTAGTAAGGAATTGCCGTATATTATTGATTTTTTTTTCATGTTTATGTGTTAGAAAGTGTGCCTTGATGGTTGGGCTAACACGTGCATGTCTTTTTTTTTTTATCTGAGATGCCGTATATTAGAATGTTGGGCATTTTTCCGCGAGTGCCCCTTTTTATTTGTTTTGCATTTTTTTGCTTAGTCATGTTACCGTAAGGAATTGGCAAGTAGTGTCGCAAAACTTATATTTTTATAGTGTTGGAAAGTGTTTCTAGATGATCTGGCTACCCATGCCTATTTTTTTTTAGCCAGATATGGCGTATATATAAGTATGTGTTCGATTTTCCTGTGATTGCCATTTTTTCGTTTTTTCCCATTTCTTTCAAAATTACTACGTACTAAGGAACTATCACAGAGTAATATTTCATTTATATGTTTATTTGTCGGAAAATATGCCTTGATGGTTTGCCTAGCACGTGGCTGAAATTTTTTTTTTTCTGAAATGCCGTATATTAGAATGGCCATTTTTCCACGAGTGCCCCTTTTTATTTGTTTTGCATTTTTTTGCTTAGTCATGTTACCGTAAGGAATTGGCAAGTAGTGTCGCAAAACTTATATTTTTATAGTGTTGGAAAGTGTTTCTAGATGATCTGGCTACCCATGCCTATCTTTTTTTTAGCCAGATATGGCGTATATATAGGTATGTGTTCGATTTTCCGGTGATTGCCATTTTTTCGTTTTTTCCCAATTCTTTCAAAATTACTACGTACTAAGGAACTATCACAGAGTAATGATTCCTCTAGATGTTTATTTGTCGGAAAATTTTGTTTACTTTTTTTTTGATTGAATATCATCAAATTTTTTTAGCTAAAATATTGTTTTACATTTTTTTTTTTCGATTTTATTTCCCTTCAAAAAAATTTTTTTGGGTCAGAATTTTAATTTTATAGTCGTAAAATAATCGACAATTATCCAGCAACCCACCATACAATTTTTATGCATATCCAATAATAATTAGATTAGTAAATAACACCTTGAAATTGACATACCCTTCCTACATTTCAAGTGGCAGATTAGGGAGTCTGAGTCAGTGTGGTTGGCGGCCATTTTGTGGACATATCCGAAGCGTAAGCTGCCCTATCTATATATATTCTTGTTCCCTATATAATTTGTGATATTTTGGTATATTTTTACCTGCATAAATATCATATTATATATTAAATATATGTATTTTTTTACGAAATTTCCAAGTACTCAAAAAATTACCTTTAGATATGGCCCCTGATATAAATGTAATTTACGAAATAATGAAGATTTTTTTACATATTTCTATTTTAGGATAACATATGTTTATTCCCTAAAAAAATTAGCCACTTCCTATTTCATTTGGGTACCCAAAAAAATTCATGAAATTTGGACAATTTTTTTTGGCCAAAAAAAGTTACCCTTTTTTTCTCATTTCAGATCTTCACCTCCATGGGTCTGACTTCATCCAAAATACATCAAGATGTGTCCTAAACATTCAAGAATCAATTCCTAAAAGGATTTGTGTATATATGTATAAACTTTTTTTTATGAATTTTTATGTCAGGTCTTTTTTTTCTACTTAATTTTTTAAAATATTTATAATAAATATTTTTTCTGCAGATGAGTAGTATTTATCTTTACAGTTGTTTTAAACATTCATTGAAGTTTTTTTTTGGCAAAAGAAAAAAGGAGGTTACTGCAAAAACTGATTTTTCAAGAATTTTTTTTGGCGTCGGGGTCGTTCGCGTCCGAGTATACCCTTAAAGGGGTGTCCGAGGACCGTACCTATCCAGGGTTAAAGGTGTCACTCACTAAGGCTAACTTATCAGGTCATTTTTCTAGTTTAGATGTAAGGGTTTTCAACACTGAGTTGGCAAAATTGTATATCCCTCAACCTCACAATTTAAAACTTCAGTTATAGCAGCAACACTACTGCTTGAACTACCAGCTACATCTCCATTACCACTCTCAGAGTTTCTAACTCTATCCGTACTGTTGCTGGCTTTACTTTCTTTTTTCTTTTCGGAATTTTGATTCTTTTCTTTAATACTGGTAGCACCTTTATCATCGGCACACAAAAATGACATATGCCAGCCCTTGCAGTTTTTACATCTGGAATTAAATCTGAATCTACATTCTGATAATATATGACTTGGATAGCCACACTTTGAGCAAGCACCCAGTTCCTCCAATTTTTTTCTTTTATCTTTGCTAGATACAAAGTTAGGACATTTACTCAAAAAATGACTTGGATCTTTGCCTAATTTACTACAAATGCTGCATTTACCTACTTTAGAGTCAAAAGAAACCTTGGCAGCAAAGCTAGTAGTATCAGACTTTTGTTTCTCTACTTTCTTACATTTTTTACCTTGTAAATATCTCTCACTAGCATCAAAGAAATTATCCCCAATCTCTGCAAGAGATGGCCTAATTTTGTTAGTTATGGCAGTCATATGACACTTAAATTTCTCATTTAAACCATTCCAGAAGAAAAACTGAAGAAACATGTCAACATCAATATTTAAGGTCTTAACGCTTGCTACTAAATTGCTTACTTTCCCAATATATTCAAAAGGATCATCATCATCTGAAAGTTTTATTGAACAGATTTGCTTTATAGTATTAAAAATTTGAACTTCTCTTGAGCCTAAAGCCTTCTCTAGCAAAGCTTTTGCCTCAGCATAACTCTGACTTTGAACATCCAAAGTGTTAATTAATGTAAGAGCTCTTCCCTTTACCTGCTGTTTTAACAACAATAACTTATCATATTCTGGGAACTTAAACTTTGAAAGGGTTTGTTCAAATTCTACAAAAAACTTCCCCAGATCTTCGCCTTCAGTACTATTGAAGGTTGGTAAAGGAGCATGAGGACTCTTTAACAAGGACTGATGTGACTGACTATCTATAGGCAGATGCCGAACCTGAGGTAAATTTTGTAAAGCAGAGATGCTCTCTTGAATTTTAGTTTTGTACTGTTCACATGCATCAAGCTCAACTAATAAAGCAGCTTCATCACAGTCAGTAGAAGACTTTGAAATTTGTATTTTAGAATCTAAGTCAGATAATTTCGTGAAATGCTCTTCAAGCCTCAGTTTCAGTGTAGAACGTTCAATATCACTATATGATGAAAACTGATCCTTCTTATTGTAAATTTCAGTAACTGACTTTCTAACATATTTTCGTGATTTAATCAATAACTCAGTCATCTTGATACCAGTTTCAGTAAGAATATAAAGCCAAATAAAGTCAAATCGGCAATGGAAATATAAGTAATCTTAAAATTTTATCAAGGAAATATAAATGCTAAATTACACCTCGTCTGACTAGAATGGAAGCGAACAAGCAGCAACTCTTAACAACCAACATCCTCAATCCTGTCACGGTCGCCATGAGCAGAAAAAATGACTTAGAACAAACGACCGTGTTATAACAAATACTTATTTGTAATACAGAAACTAACATCTGTAGATTTTGAATAATCTTGACAAATTTATTATATATAGTTGGTTGTCTGTTGATGCTAGTTCACTTGGAGTAGCGATTGCTTCTGGTAAAGCAAACCTAGAAGCATTGGCAGATTTACTCCTGTCCCAAACTTTCCACTCCACCTTGAGCCAGCCCTAAAGATAGGTAAATCTTTAACCACCCAATTCAAATTGAAAACCAGAATTTGTATAGAATTGTTTTAATGAAAATATGAATATAATTTTTTACTACACTAAAATTGTTTACAATATATAAATGTAATCCAAAAGTTAAATTCACCTCCAAAACTAATATAAATTTAATATTAAATTTTAAGATTGCAAATCAAAAGTCAACAATTTCAATCATATTTTGACCTAATTAACAAATTAAATATATGTGGTGAGGGCATCACTTACAATATATGTTAAAAGGCCGAATTTCAGGAAACAAGCAATTTAAGGTCGACAATTGATAATTTTAATTAGAGTAGCCTATAAACAAACCTAGTTTCAAGAGCAATTTTCAATTACTGAGTTCAAGGCTTTATTTATTTTTTGACTTGATGATAAAAGTCACCAAGAAATGCCATTACTATTGTGCCAATCAATACAATGACCCACCTTATAATGACTTCATAGGATGAAAAAGAGCATGGATATGATAATTCCATAGCCTTTGCTGAGGTCGCCTCCACATTCATCAGACGAGGTGTAGAGTTAATTTAGCTCCATGGTATTCGCAGCACTAAACACAATGAGTCCCATCGTCGTAGAGTCCTGAAGAAAATGTTCAGCACTACGACAAAGAATAGAATCGATAAAATATCCCACGGTAAGGTGAGGTGAAGGAGAGTAATCAATCCTTGACGGTTGGTGTTGGACTGATTTTCCCTTCCAACAGTGACTTCGAGGTTACTTCGTAGAGTTGTTTGGCTCGGAATATTCAGAAAATTAGGTCGTTAGTAGTTATGTTTAACTTCTATTTACTTTGGTTTGCTCAACGAAGGCTGAGGTCAGTTAATTAGCACAATTTTATTTACAGTGATTAGGAAAAATAAAGCCTCAAACATTAATTGAACAAACCAGAATTAAATTAGAATAAACAAATTGAAAGAAACAAATTCAAAGAAATTCTAAAGTAAACTACGGAGATAATTACCAATTCCAAAGAATGTTTCTCCAGATAAGGTAATTACCGATCATAAAGAAAATTTATCAATCACCCAAAATATCCATAAACTTTTAACTAAATATTGTAGGAATATATATTTAAATACATATTTTATACACTCCGAGGGGAGGGATTGAATTTTCATCTGAAAAGTCAATGGAAAATAGATTTAAAACAAAATAATATTTAGAGATTAAATGTCTTCCTGTGAAATAGTTAAAGAATTTTCTTAAGTTTTAGCCATGCTGTCAATGGTCACTGACATTAAAGGAATCAGGCTTGTAACATGACGCTTGACAAATCTTCGACTTTTACCTAGCATTACTTTAGCCCCAGTAACTTCATCGTAAATATTCTTAGTGAGCCCTTTAATAATTCCTATGATGCCCAATGTCTCCCGAGTCTTAAAGGTGTCACTCACTAAGGCTAACTTATCAGGTAATTTTTCTAGTTTAGATGTAAGGGTTTTAAACACTGAGTTGGCAAAATTGTATATCCCTCAACCTCACAATTTAAAACTTCAGTTATAGCAGCAACACTACTGCTTGAACTACCAGCTACATCTCCATTACCACTCTCAGAGTTTCTAACTCTATCCGTACTGTTGCTGGCTTTACTTTCTTTTTTCTTTTCGGAATTTTGATTCTTTTCTTTAATACTGGTAGCAACTTTTTCATCGGCACACGAAAATGACATATGCCAGCCCTTGCAGTTTTTACATCTGGAATTAAATCTGAATCTACATTTTGATAATATATGACTTGGATGGCCACACTTTGAGCAAGCACCCAGTTCCTCCAATTTTTTTCTTTTATCTTTGCTAGATACAAAGTTAGGACATTTACTCAAAAAATGACTTGGATCTTTGCCTAATTTACTACAAATGCTGCATTTACCTACTTTAGAGTCAAAAGAAACCTTGGCAGCAAAGCTAGTAGTGTCAGACTTTTGTTTCTCTACTTTCTTACATTTTTTACCTTGTAAATATCTCTCACTAGCATCAAAGAAATTATCCCCAATCTCTGCAAGAGATGGCCTAATTTTGTTAGTTATGGCAGTCATATGACACTTAAATTTCTCATTTAAACCATTCCAGAAGAAAAACTGAAGAAGCATGTCAACATCAATATTTAAGGTCTTAACGCTTGCTACTAAATTGCTTACTTTCCCAATATATCCAAAAGGATCATCATCATCTGAAAGTTTTATTGAACAGATTTGCTTTATAGTATTAAAAATTTGAACTTCTCTTGAGCCTAAAGCCTTCTCTAGCAAAGCTTTTTCCTCAGCATAACTCTGACTTTGAACATCCAAAGTGTTAATTAATGTAAGAGCTCTTCCCTTTATCTGCTGTTTTAACAACAATAACTTATCATATTCTGGGAACTTAAACTTTGAAAGGGTTTGTTCAAATTCTACAAAAAACTTCCCCAGATCTTCGCCTTCAGTACTATTGAAGGTTGGTAAAGGAGCATGAGGACTCTTTAACAAGGACTGATGTGACTGATTATCTATAGGCAGATGCCAAACCTGAGGTAAATTTTGTAAAGTAGAGATGCTCTCTTGAATTTTAGTTTTGTACTGTTCACATGCATCAAGCTCAACTAATAAAGCAGCTTCATCACAGTCAGTAGAAGACTTTGAAATTTGTATTTTAGAATCTAAGTCAGATAATTTCGTGAAATGCTCTTCAAGCCTCAGTTTCAGTGTAGAACGTTCAATATCACTATATGATGAAAACTAATCCTCCTTATTGTAAATTTCAGTAACTGACTTTCTAACATATTTTCGTGATTTAATCAATAACTCAGTCATCTTGATACCAGTATCAGTAAGAATATAAAGCCAAAAAAGGCAAATCGGCAATGGAAATATACGTAATCTTAAAATATAATCAAGGAAATATAAATGTTAAATTACACCTCGTCTGACTAGCTTGGAAGCGAACCAGCAGCAACTCTTAACAACCAACATCCTCAATCCTGTCACGGTCGCCATGAGCAGAAAAAATGACTTAGAACAAACGACCGTGTTATAACAAATACTTATTTGTAATACAGAAACTAACATCTGTAGATTTTAAATAATCTTGACAAATTTATTATATATAGTTGGTTGTCTGTTGATGCTAGTTCACTTGGAGTAGCGATTGC
>NC_090726.1:71083647-71101147 GCF_036898095.1 Palaemon carinicauda | reverse complement strand
AGGAAGCCTGAATTAGTTTCTCCCCTTCCTTATATGCACTCTTTCGGTTGCCGGGCTTGGAGGTTGTGTACACTCTTATCCCGGCATCCATTCTATTTTTCTTTTTCTTCTAGTGCTGTACTTGTCCCGGCTGCCGGCCTATGAGGCCGGCAGCCGGGCAGGTGTAGTCCTCTGGTTCTTTTGCTGCCAGCTGGCATCGGTCTTGTACCTTTGCCGGCCGGCTTATGTCAGCCCTTGTCTGCCGGTCACCAAGAGTGTGGCCGGCAGCTGGGTACTACCTTGTGTAGTTGCTGGCCGGCAGCCATTGCCGGCTAACACTGGCTGTTACCGGCCGGCAGTTGCTGCCGACCGGCACAGGCATTTGAACCAGAGTGCTGCCGCCCTATAGCTGTTAAGTAGTATACTTTAAAGCTAGTTGTGGTGTGTGCCGGCCGGCAAAGGCAGGCCGGTACACATCCCCCTATACTGTACTAGTATTCTTCAGTATAACATATACAGTAAGAAGAAAACTATGGTAAGGGTTTTGGTACAGCACTGTGTCTTCTAACACTATTGTTTTTTCTTGCACATCCCTTTGCTGTTGCCCTACAGATAGGAAGCTGAGTTCTTCCCTGTCTATTATCCAGGATTTTAAAATCATTGCTTAGGTGTGAGCTCCACCTGTTTCCTCTGGAAACCTTGCATTGGTTACTCTAGAAGAGATAAACCATTTTGATTTTATTATCTGGAAAGCTGCAACAATAGGTTGTGAGGGAAACACAAGTGTGTGTCTTTCCTTTCTGAATTGTTATGCTATACTATGCATATCCAGTGATACATAGTTCACTTGATACTCATGGAAATTTCTTCTCTTTACAGAAGGACACTCCGAAGTGGGGAAGTGCTTTCTGCAATGTCAGCAGTAAGAACCTCTGCGGACATGAGTTTTGTAGGAGACACGCAGCATACGCTGTCTCCAAGGATGATCTCCGGTATTGGGACCCTCAGGTATGTACTGTGTGCACTAACCTGATTACTGAGACATTTAAATAGCTAGGAAGAAGCTTCGTTCCTGGGTAAGGGGCTTCCAAAAGAACACTTCTGGCCCTTATCTTCCAAGTGAGAAGATGAGGGCGTATCCTTTCCCTAAGGCATCAGCTGATGCAGTGATTCCCCAGCCTCAAGAGGAGATCCCCTAAGTTCAGATCCAGGTGGATGCTGAAGTCGCGGTTGCGATGCAAGACATCCAGCTAGATGACAGGATGTCTGATGTGGACGGGTGTCAGGAGGAAGACCTCCTGGCAGAAGCCCAGGATGAAGTTCAAGCCCCTCTATATCGGCCGGTCTCCCAGTAGAGCTGGGACAGGCCCTCTCTTCTATTGTTGGAATGATCCAACAAATGCAGAAGGAGAATCAGGAGAAGGCGGCTGCAATGGAACTGCGAATGCAGTGCCTTGCAGAATCACATGGGCCCCAGAAAAAGCTTAATGTGAAAGACCTTCCCTTGTGCTCAGATGCTAACCCATGGAGGTATGCTGAGCACATGCCGATGACGACTGGAAAGATCGTCATCTCGGATAAGCTGGGCTCAGTTCCCCTGGAGGAGGTGGAATTCTGGCCCAGCAAGGCATCATATCCGGACTGTTATGTCCGGCTGAGGAAGGAACCAGCTTCAAAGGAGGAGACAGAGCCGAAGGAGGTCATAGTGATGGACCATGCTAAGGCTCAAGCTCTACTTTCATCCTCGATGAAACAGAGGGGCTTCTCTAACTCAAAGGTAGCCGCATTGAATAGGAAGCTCCCTTCCTTTGTGTCCTCGCCTACTAGAGCCTTCCCCTTTTTACAGAAAGGGTATCTGGCTGTACTAAAAGCAATCGAGGCCAGCAAGTCTTGCCCCTCCCTAGAGGAGTGTAAACCCTTGTCGCTGGCCCTGCCTATGGACCACAAAGACTGGAAGGACGTCCATCTTACGTTCTCAGTGGGAAAGTTGGAGGGTGATATTGCCGGACGTCAGTTCGGCAAGGACCTCCCTAAGCTGTCTGACTTTCGTTTGCGAAGTGAGTTCGATACAAAAGAAAGACTGTCTGCCTCAATGTCTCTTCAGACTACTCTCGAGACGATGGCAAGTGACCCCAAGGTCCATGAAATGTTCATGGTAGTGGCCAAGCCTCATCTGGCCACAGTGACGAAGGACCTTTATGGCTTCGTCAAGGCAAGGAGAGCTTGTAGGGAGTTCGTGTTTACCTCGGCTACGGTGAGGCACGAGCCAAAGAAACTAATCTCCTCCAACATTTGGGGAAAAGACCTTTTCCCTACCGACTTGGTCAAAGAAGTTGTTGATAAGGCTGCCTTGGAGAATAGAAACCTTCTCCAAAAGTGGGGCCTGGCTATCAAAAGAAAGTCTTCCCCGGATGAGGGTCCTCAACCAAAGAGGAAGACTATGAGGACTAGGCTACCGTCTCGGCCAGCCAAGCCTCTTAGACAGCAACAGCAACTGCAATTGCCATTGCCCCCAGTGCCCCAGATCGTGGCACAAACCCCGACCACCTTTCAGTGGGTACCCCAGGCCGTGTCGACACAGTCCACGGCATTCACCCCAGCGTTCGAAGGGCAGTCTACTTCCTTTCGAGCAAAGCCTAGAGGAGCAGCCAGAGGCTCGTCTAGACGCCCCTCAAGGGGAAGGGGATTCAGGGGTGGTCGTGGTCAGGAAGGCAAGACCTTAGGACGGCAGTCCAAGTGAGGTGATACCGGTAGGAGGGAGACTTCTGAAATTTCGGGATCGGTGGACCTTCGATCCCTGGGCCCACAGCCTACTCAAGAATGGACTGGGCGGGAGCTGGTACAGCACTCCACCCCCGTGCCTTCGGTTTTTCCAACACTCCACCCCCGTTATGGAGGAGTACGTTCAAGAACTGTTGGAGAAAAAAGGTGATCCGAAGGGTGAAGCCCATCAATTTCTAAGGGAGGCTGTTTTGTGTTCCCAAGAAAGACTCGGAAAAGCTCAGAGTCATTCTGGACTTGTCGCCACTCAACAAGTTCATAGTGAATTGCAAATTCAAAATGCTAACACTGCAACACATAAGGACCTTACTGCCCAAGAGGGCATATTCCGTCTCTATAGACTTGTTAGACGCCTATTGGCACATTCCAATTAGCCATCGACTCTCCCCCTACCTAGGTTCAGGCTACAACGAAGACTATACGCCTTCGGAGCCATGCCATTCGGGCTAAACATAGCCCCAAGGATTTTTACGAAGCTTGCGAGCGTAGCTCTCAAACAATTACGCCTAAAGGGAATTCAGGTAGTAGCCTACCTGGACGACTGGTTGGTGTGGGCAGCATCCGAGACAGAATGCTTGCAAGCTTCCAGTCAAGTGATCCAGTTCCTAGAGTACCTAGGCTTCAAGATCAACAGAAAAAGTCTCGACTTTCTCCATCTCAAAAGTTCCAGTGGCTGGGAATCCACTGGGACCTTTTGTCACACCGTTTCTCCACCCCAGCGAAGAAAAGGAAGGAGATAGCGGGTTCTGTCAAGAGACTTCAAGATTCCGAAAGGATATCAAGACACGAGCAGGAGAGAGTACTGCGCTCTCTCCAGTTTGCTTCGGTGACAGACCCAGTGCTAAGAGCACAGCTAAAGGATGCAATCGGAGTTTGGAGAAGTTATGCATCAAACGCGTGAAGAGATCTGAGAAGACCAGCCACTTCGGCTAAGTACTCTTCTCAGGCCTTGGTCCCAAGCCAGACATCTAAAGAAGTCGGTTCTTCTTCAGCCACCTCCCCCGTCGGTGACGATTCACTCAGACGCCTCGAAGGAGGGATGGGGAGGTCACTCTCATCGGAAAAAAAGTCCAGGGGACTTGGTCCAGGCTATTCAAGACCTTTCACATAAAACTTTCTAGAAGCTAGGGCAGTGCTCCTTACCTTAAAGAAAGTCTCCCCGCGTCACTCGATCCACATAAGGTGGTGATAGACAGCGAGGTAGTTGTGAGATACTTGAATCGACAAGGATCGAGGTCACCACCTCTCAACCAGGTGATGTTGGCCGTCTTCCGATTGGCGGAAAAGAAGAAGTGGTACCTGTCGGCAGTTCACCTTCAAGGAGTCCGCAATGTGACAGCGGACGCTCTATCCAGGTTCACACCGATAGAGTCGGAATGGTCCTTAGACGCAGGATCATTCTCCTTCATTCTGAATCAGTCCCAGAACTGCAGATAGACCTCTTTGCGATGAAAGACAACAAGAAGTTGCCCCTGTACGTGCCCCGTACGAGGACCCCTTAGCGGAAGCAGTGGACGCGATGTCCCTCGACTGGAACAGATGGTCCAAGATTTATCTGTTCCCTCCTCACAACCTTCTGTTGAGGGTCCTCAACAAACTGAGATCCTTCAAAGGGTAGCGGCAATAGTGGCCCACAAGTGGCCGAACAGCGTGTGGTTCCTCCTGGCATTGGAACTGTAGCTGAAGTTTGTACCACTACCAGATCTAGTTCTGACCCAGCGAGTCCAGAAGTCAACTGTCTGCGCTTCATTACAGAAAACCTGGACCCTGCAGCTCATGATTTTCTCTCCCTAGAGGTGAGAAAGCGTTTCGGGATTTCGAAAGCCAGTATAGACTTCCTTGAGGAATATAAGTGCAAATCTACTAGAAGGCAATATGAGTCATCTTGGAGAAAATGGGTGGCCTTTTGTCAAGGCGAAGATTCCGCAGGAGATCTTGACAGACTTCTGCTTATCTTTCTTCTCCACCTCCATGGTCAAGGGTTGGCAGCGAACACGATTTCAGCGTGTAAGTCTGCTTTGACAAGACCCATTCTATATGCCTTCCAGGTCGACCTAGGTAACGAGATCTTTAATAAAGTCCCGAAAGCCTGTGCTAGGCTCAGACCTTCAGCACCTCCAAAGCCCATTTCATGGTCTTTAGACAAGTTCTTCATTTCGCTTCTCTGTTGAGCAATGAAGAGTGTGCGTTAAAGGATTTGACACAAAAAGTTATTTTCCTATTTTGCACTCGAATCCGGGGCCAGGGTTAGTGAGATTGTAGCCTCTCGAGAGAGGCAGGTCGTGTTCAGTTCCTGGATGGGGGAGAACTGAACCTGTTTCCGGATCCTACGTTTCTCGCCAAGAATGAGTTACCCACCAACAGGTGGGGTCCCTGGAGAATCTGCCCTCTGAAAGAAGATGCATCTCTATGTCCAGTAGAATGCCTAAAGGTCTATCTTCATAGAACTTCAGACTTCAAGGGTGGTCAACTATTCAGGGGAGAAACATCAGGCTCAAATTTATCTCTGAATCAACTCAGAGCGAAAATCACATATTCTATTCGCAGAGCGGATCCTGACAATACACCCGCAGGTCACGATCCGAGGAAAGTTGCCTCATTCTTAAATTTCTTTAATTGTATGGATTTTGAACATCTCCGTTCATACACTGGCTGGAAGTCTTCCAGAGTGTTCTTTCGCCACTATGCGAAGCAAGTAGAGGAACTAAAAGAGATCTGTGGTAGCAGTGGGTCGCGGTGTTAACCCTACTGTTTAACTCTGCGAGGAACAGTGGTCTTAATTGGGACGATTAATTCCAGGGTGAGTGTGTAGTTACATACTGTACTACAAACTAAGTGAGGGCACTGTGTTGCCCATCCAGACTGTTCCATTTCCGAAGGTGAACCTAGCATAAGTGCAGACATGTGTGCCGAGCGTTTCTAACGCTAATGTCATTGATTTGTAATAAAGGCTTTTATGACTTTGATACCTCGGTATCTTAAAAGTGGCATCTAATGTTTTTTCTTTCAGACAAACAAGCTCTGTTTACTATCATACTTATGCTTAAAGTTTTGGGTTATCCTCTTCTTATGTATATATATATATAATTGTGGTTAACCTGTCTATTTATTGCCTGTCAATAATCTGGTTCTTGAGAACCTTGCGTCTCCTTCACCTGTGTCAATTTATTGGTATAATTGAGCATTCATTCTATGTACCTTATCTGGGATAATTCTAATAGAATTGTTCCTTTATGCAAGCTATGTTGCATTGGTTTTCCTCCTATGCGGATATAAAACCTTTGTCCAATACAAGTATTGTGCGGAGAACTGGTCGATATTTCATATTGACGCAGTGGTTCTTTACAAACTATGCTTTACTTAATATAGGGCGAGACCACTATATTAGCTTGCCTGGTATTCATACATAGATATATGTACTTTTCGAGACTTTTCCAGAGTCTAGTAGGACTCTTCCCTGTAGGGGGCAGGAAGCTCTAACATAGTTTATAGTTAGTTGAAAAGATGTATAACGGTAACATCTTAGGTCTCTAGGTCTAGTCGACCGGGAAAAAATTACCTCCTGGGAGTACGGCACGTTCTGAGAATCCACAGATACAGTAATGCTCTGGTACACTTCCATCAGGACGACATGGCTTGAGCCCAAAAAACGGATTTTGAGCGAAGCGAAAAATCTATTTTTGGGTGAGATGGCCATGTCGTCCTGATGGACCCGCCCTTGCCTTTCTAAGAAAGGGCTGTAGGACCCCTCCCTACATACAGTATCTGTAGCACCTCGTGTACGCTACAAGGAATACAGATGGCGCCAGGATTGGCGCCAGGCACGCATACGAATCGGGGGATAGGGAAGCCTTGGGAGCGGCTCCCCTTTTTCTTTCCCGAATTCGTATCTCGCCAATCACCTCCTACGAGACGAAATCTCTGTCCAGGATGTAGATTGCCATGTGACGTGTCTAGAATACGTCCTCTGATATGTCGCGATATCCATTTCACGAGGGATACTCGCTCCAGGAGTTAGAATTCTGGTACCTTAAGGTAAATTCTCTGGGAATATCGCCGTAGTTGTAATATACCCTAGGAAGCTACCCAATAGGAACTTCCATCAGGACGACATGGCCATCTCACCCAAAAATAGATTTTTCGCTTCGCTCAAAATCCGTTATATATATATGTATATATATATATACATATATATATATATATATATATATATATATATATATATATATATATATATATATATATACATATATTTTTATACATATATATATATATATATATATATATATATATATATATATATATATATATATATATATATATATATATATATATATATATACTAGTGTTGGCGACCCGTCAAGAATTACGACTAAATATTTAGAGGGATATGTACACAAACAGATTCAACCCTTCCCACTCCCTCCCCATTTCCTAACTACAACCCCTCTCACGACTGTATGACTACTCCTACCACTTTTTGAGGGATGGGGAGAGACCGAGTAGTTATACGTCTGTTAAGGCCACTTAGAGTGACCGGAAAGAAATCGTCTGGTAATGCTGCTTAGCGTGACCATATAAATTATATATATATATATATATATATATATATATATATATATATATATATATATATATATATGGCCACACACATGTTCCTTATTATACAGGGGAGATATATATATATATATATATATATATATATATATATATATATATATATATATATATATATATATATATATATGGCCACACACTTGTTCCTTATTATACAGGGGAGATATATATATATATATATATATATATATATATATATATATATATATATATATATATATATATATATATATATATATATGGATAGATAGATAGATAGATAGATAGATAAATAGATAGATAGATAGATAGATAGATAAACAACTATGCAAATATACAATGCAAATACATATGAAATGTTTCCATGTTATCTCTAAATAAGCCTAAACTAGGTAAAGGATCCGGACTATTATAACAAATGACCTGAGTGAATGCCGTGATGAACACGTCTTGCAATCCCTTTCATTTGTCTTTGTTAATTCAGAAGCCAGGTGCTAATTCTCTTCGTTCATTTTAATTATCCTATATATCCTATTCTAGAATGCGTAGGATATCTTTTTCACATACGAGCAATGTCTAGGATATCTTATTATTGTTCACTAATAGTCATATCTTTTTGTAGCGTGATTCTTTCAGCTGATAATACACTGTTTAATGATGAGGAACGTAATAGTACTTGAGCGAAAAAAAAAAAAAAAGTCACAGTAAAAGAAGATGGGAGGGGTGATCTCACAGAATACGGGAATCGGTTAGAATAACAACAAACGCAATTGCCAACATCTCGGTAAAGACAGTACGAGAATGCCATTAAAAGTTTTAATTGGAAATTTTTTTCTGGTCGTGTGATAACTAAAGATCAGGCACTGTGATAATTAGTTTTGAAACATTTTCTCTACTTTTTTGACTAAACTTAAAACTTATTTAAATTTCAATTGTTACTTTTTATTATAATGGTATGTAAATTCAAGTGAACCTAAACGTATTACTCCCAGGTGAAACACTGACTCTATTGAAAGTCCAGTCAAAGAAAAGTAATTTTGAAATTTACTGAAATTTCTTATGATTCAGAATCTAATAGAGACGACAGAGGAACAGTCAAATTAGAGTAGACACAATAGTGGGTAATGCAGTCTTCCCCGATTAAAATGATGGCGTTTAACCGATGTTTTCACAACACTTGCTAAACGCAATTATCTCGTTTCCAGCTGTTTAACAATGCAACTCGTTAACCAATTTTTAAGGGCTCGGAGTTGCACTCTAACTTGGACCTCATTATGTTTGTCTCTATTATTGTTTTTTTTATCTAAACTTACGATGTCACTTGTGACTGCATTACTTCAACTTCATCATATAGATTTAATTATTCAAGTTGCCCATATGTAAAGTTCACGCCACTTCAGCCCTTGTTTTATTATTTAACTGTATTGGCTGCATTTGAACTTTAGGGCGTTTATACGTGTTGGAGTTAACTATCAATATGAATTTCACACATACAACTGTCACACTATTATTAAAATTCCCTCTTTCAAAATCTATATTTTTAGTTAAATAAACAAAAACAATTAAATGCATTTTTTTCAATTTCAATTACAGTAATGAATATGTTACATATTAAATTACAGAATGAAACGAGTTTATAGTTTTCATTTAAATTTTTTCCTCTTGACTAACCATGAAATATTATTAGTGTTAACAGTGAGTGATATTGCATCGATCAATGAAATTAACGATATGTTCGAATTTCATTCTCTGACGTCGTTCTGTCTTTGGTGTTTTTCTTTGCTGTCCTGTTCCTACAGAAGTACTGGCCGAGTTATCATTCCAAGAGAAGGTAGTAGAAACTTATACAATGAAATGATACTTTTTCCTGAATGTACAGTTTACCAGGACTACTTTAAATATAAGCATACCATCAATTACCATTTTCTTATTTCATTGAAAAAATACCGTTCTCTAAAAGTTACGTAAGATATTGAAATAAATTGCAATGAAATCACCATCGCCTCCTACGCCTATTGATGCAAAGGGCCTCTGTTAGATCTCTCCAGTCATCTCTATCTTCAGTTTTTAATCCAATACTTCTCCATTCATCATCTCCTACTTCGCGCTTCCTAGTCCTCAGCCATGTAGGCCTGGGTTTTACAACTCTTCTAGTGCCTTGTGGAGCACAGCAATGATATACATGATTTTATAATAGAAAGTAATGCAGAAAAAATAGATTACTTCATTTCACCCCCATAAGAATCGTCAAGTAGTTGGCTACCTGTTCATTCAATTTTTGATGTAACAGTGGATGAAGAGGTGAGTTAAAGACGGTCATCTACCATATGCAACATATCCCTTGAAATATTTGTAGTCTAAACAGCTCATTACATTTATTCATGTAACCAAACTGATCTGAGCTCAGTGTTTCATACTAACTAATAAACGTTAGAAATTGTGGAGAGGCTGAAAAAATATGCCTTTAGTTTATTTCTGAAGATTTAGAAGAACAAAATTATTATGGTTTGGATCAAAACATTTCTGAATAACATTTGCAAAATGCATACAGTAGGTTTTCTAAAGGTTTTAAAACAGGGTTTTCAGACCTATTAAAAAGTATAAAAACACAGCAATGTTATTAATAAGTGAATATATAACTGAGATCTGGTAGGTTCTTCAGGTAATGTCTTTAAAATATGAGTTAAGTATGTTTTCATTTATAAAAAGTAGATTATTCAAAACTAGATTTATATTGTTAAAATCATTTGAGGATATTAGTCTTTCATATTTTACTTCAGAATATGTTGATTTCGATAAAAAGAAGTAACATATGTATAAGCGATAAATCCCTTACTGATAATTAAATGTAAAATATGTACATTGCGATAATCTTTATTTATTGCATTATCAGTTAGTAGCGGTAGCCATTATGTTTTGTTAATACTTTTGTAAATGGTGATCTATCAACCACATCGTGATAACTAACATAGAAGTATAAATGTATATACTATAAATATGTATTTTTCATAAATAAACTCTGTAAAACTAAATTTTCTTAATAAAAGTAAAAACAAAAATAGTAGAATACATTTCCTGTTGTCTTCAGACGTCCTTTACTTTATTTACAGTAAACTAGGAAACATTTAGTCTTTAGACAAGGTTTTGAATGTTGATCTTAAATATCTTGAATGAGCTGTTATGCTCAATTACAGATTTTCCCTCTGTGACTATTCCGAAGTTTTTTTTTTTTTTTTTTTTTTTACCTACTGTTGGTGTACGTTGATTTATGGGATTTCTTACTTGTCAATGCATCTTACCTCAATTATTCTTTATCGTTTCTTAATCATTTACAATCATTTTATAGGATCTATTTTCCTGTTTTTCATTATGGACATCCTATTCAGCAAATGTTTACCTAGCAAATAAAGAGCATTATTTTTAAAAATTTTGTAATGGCCCATATGAAAATTTTGATTAACTAAGACAAAACTGGAGGAATTCAAAGGTCATGTCAGGATCCCAAAATGTCTGCTTTCGACGGGATGAAAAAAAGTGTTTATGAAATTCCTTCCTCGTTGTAGAAGTGTCCAGAAATGTTTTTAAATTACATCTATGAGCTCTAGTCTTGGGCCAGTATTTCGAGCAGGATATCATCTAAAGATAAAACAATAGTTTTTGGACATCAAGCGAAATTATTTTGTATAACACAAGTGATATGAAAACGTCCCTATTCTATTCCTAAATGTACTTAATTTAGAAAAGAATTGTTTATGTGAAGTCTTGAGTGTAAAAGTAGTTTATCAATAGGGTAGCGATCCGGATCACTGTTCAACAAACGATTAGTAATATTCACTTCTTGTATCTCATCTATTTCGATAAATAAAATACACAAACTCAAATGTGTGGTTACAATTAATTCTAAGAAAATCATTATCTTTTTAGATTTCTACCAGAAAACACAGACATCTCCCTTCTATAATAAAGAGAAAGTATCTGGATATATATATATATATATATATATATGTGTGTGTGTGTGTGTGTGTATGTATATATTTGAATATATATATATATATATATATATATATATATATATATATATGTATATATATATATATATATATATATATATATATATATATATATATATATATATATATATACATATATATATATATATATATATATATATATATATATATATATATATATATATATATATATATATATACATATATATATACATATATATGCATATATATGTATATATAAATAAATATATATATATATATATATATATATATATATATGTATATATATATATATGTGTGTATATATATACAGTATATATATACATACATAAATATTTGTTTGTATACATATATATATATATATATATATATATATATATATATATATATTTATATTGTAATGGCTGGCTTTGACCACCACTCAAAACACTACACTTATCAAATAGTATTCACCATCATACAGTACTAAGTCCACTAAAGGTGGAATAGTAACCAAACATCAATACGAGTGCAAAGTCAACTCAAGGGGACAAAGAAAATACCACAAAATTTTCCTTAATTTTAATACATAATAACTAGACAGAAATAACACCTGAACTACAATAATACATTAATAAATGATACACACTCAATCTTAACTCCCTGTAAAAGAAAACAATTACACAATTACAGAAAGGTCATCAACACATGCATACTAAATGGAGAGAGGGTCCAGAAAGGAGAAGGCCAACGAAAAGTGAGAACATCCTAACAAATACAAACTAAATATCCCTATCAAATTGACGATGGCTGGTTTGATTGAAAGGCTTTCACAAGCTCCACTAATGACGTCAGCTGACTATCACAGGTAGTGATCACGATACTTAAATAGGTATAAATATTATTACCTTGGGACAGAGAGGTCCCCTTGGCTTTTACTGAACCAAGGACAGTACACAAAATGTAAGACGATATGAGTTCTTGCTGCAGAGAAAGGATATCCAAAAAGCTAAATAGCTTCACAATGTAGCTCTGCAATGGTGAGGAATAAATATAGTTCCCACAGCAATCGTCGCGCCCTTCAAAGTTGGAGGCTCAGAAACACACTAAGGAACCATCCTCAAAAAAAGCCCCTCCAAAACTCCGTTCACGCAGGAGCGCAGCCACGTAACCCACACCACTTGAAAATATAAAACAGCCGTTAGTCCATTATAAACACTAACATAACCACCAGTGAAAAGACAAACTATTAAAGAAGGTAAACAATAAGTCTACCGTATATTTAACCTTATACATCTATAAAAACTTAAATAATTTAGAAATATATAGCAATAATGTTACACCTCACCCAACCAAAAAAAAAATTCCCCAATTTTTTTTTTCTAAAGTGATTTGAATTACAACATACAGGTTATCACATAATGAAATATTAAACCAACACTAAAAAATTATTATTAAACAAACTGCAAAAACATGACAAACAAAAGGAAAGAGGGGGGCAAGTACCAAGGTTTGCAGCTCAAAAGGATAGCAATATATAACCAATACTAAAAAAAATCTTAAACCTAAATTAATCACAAGTAAACTTTCCAAAACCAGAAAACCAAAACATCACCATTCGATAAATAGGTACCCAACCTAAAAATTTCACATCACTCATATCGTTAATAAACTTAATTAAGAGTCATTGCACTAACAACCGGATTCTGTATATATAGTCCAAAAGCTATAACCTTTTCCACACTCAATACCCTGTTCATTTTCAGGGATACACATCCCTCACTATCAATAAATGTTGATCACAAAAACCACTGTCTATTTCAGTGTTATATATCACACTTATCACCATAGTGTCCAATACATACACACACACCGAACGACACAGAGAAGACCACCACAAGACTCCCCTGAGCAAACAAACAAACAAACTCGATGAAGCGTAATTATTAGCCTGAAAATACAGAATACCAGATTAGTGCCTATCTCTTTTCTTAGCTTATTATAAACCTTATCGTACCTGACACCTCTAAACCTTAGTAGATTAACCTTAACTCAGTCTAGGGTACCACTCATACACCAGCCTGTAGCGCCTAAAAAACGGCTGTGTTGTGCTACAGACCCGTGAGCCCATGACCCATCTAATTAATCAATCATTAGAAAGTACCAGTGATCACCCTCACCTTTTAACCTTAAAGATCCCATATAATATACCCAAAACATTATAGTCTTCTGTAAACAAACCATGATTAATAAATCTTGAATATACATTTACTTCTACTCACTACGTGCCCACTTCAACAGCACACACACCATAATTAGAACGATACAGATACTACCTTTAATAACTGCATAGCCCTCTGTCAATAATCTAATATTCAACGCTGCGAGAGAGAAAATCGGCAACAATATTATCTTTTCCTGGGATGTGGGAAAATTCTAAATTCCATTCTTGCAGCATGAGACTCCACCTCATCAATCGTTGATTTTTATTCTTGTATCTGCTGATGGTCAGGGGATTATGATCTGTCAAGACCTTAATAGGTGTATCTGAGGAGGAGAGATAAACCTGAAAATGATTAATAGCGAATATTAACGTAAGAGTCTCTTTCTCCACAGTTGAATACTTACATTGGCCGGAGGACAATTTTTTTGAAAAGAAGGCGACAGGATGAGAAACTCCCTGCTCGTCATTCTGCAACAACACCGCTCCTACACCAACGTCACTTGCATCCGTGGCAAGAGAAAAAGGAAGGTCAAAATCAGGAGCTCTCAAGACAGGGAAATTAATTAAAACTCTTTTTAAATTATCAAAAGCCCTTTGCGTTTCATCCGTCCAGACAAATGCTACCTTCTTTCTCAAGAGATTTGTTAACGGATCGGCTATATCCGAAAAATTCCTAACAAACCTTCGGTAGTACCCACTCAAACCAAGGAATCTTCTGACATCCCTCCTACATTTAGGGACTACCATGTTTTCAATACTTTCGATATTGGCCTGCTTAGGAGCAACTTTACCATTACCAACCTCATGACCCAAATATACCACCTTCGCCTTTGCAAAATCGCTTTTCTTTAAATTAATTACCAAATTTGCCTTCTTCAACACCTCAAATAGTGCCCTAATACGTTTTAAATGGGTTTCCTAATCATCGCTATAAATAACAATATCATCAATATACACAACACATCCTTCTAAACCATGGACTAAAGTATTCATTAACCTCTGAAAGGTGGCAGCCGCGTTCTTCATACCAAACGGCATAACTTTACATTGAAACAATCCCTGTGGTGTTACAAAAGCAGACAGGGCCCTTGCCCGCTTTGGAAGAGGAACTTGCTAATAACCCTTCAACAAATCGAATTTGCTAATGTATTTGGCCTTCCCCATTCGATCAATACAATCCTCAATTCGAGGTAATGGATAACAATCAGATTTAGATAACTCATTCAACTTACGGTAATCAAAACATAACCTGAAATCACCGTCGGATTTCTTTACCAATACAACAGGTGATGACCAAGGACTTTGACTAGGTTCAATTAGGTCATGTTTTAGCATATAATCCACTTCCTTTGCTACAACCTCCTTTTTGAAGGGATTCAACCTGTAAGGAGATTGTTTCACAGGAGTGGCGCTACCTACCTCTACATCATGTTCAAGGACCGAAGTCCTATCCGGTACATCCGAAAATAATTCTTTATAATTAGATACTAAATTTTTCAAAGACCTTTGTTCTTCCTTACCTAAATGTGAAATTACTCCCGAAAAATTTTCCAAAGACTTTTTATTATCCGACTGCCATTCACATCCATTAAAACAATTATCATCAATAATGATAAAGAAAAATGGTTATTGTTCTCAGAATCTACCGTATTCCCAATAGTTGCCACAGGAATGACTTTTTCCCGTTCCATATAAGCTTTCAACATATTTATATGACACAGTTGATAAGGTTTCCTTCTTTGAGGTGTCTCCACTAAATAGTTAACTTCACTTACTTTTTTCAAAATTTTCCAAGGACCTGAAAAAGAAGCTTTCAATGGATTCCCTGGGAAGGGTAACAAAACCAATACTTTATCGCCTACCGCAAAGTCGCGTGCCTTGGACCTTCTATCAAAAAAGAACTTCATTCTTTTTTGGCTACATAATAAGTTTTCACCCGCAAATTTCCAAGCCTTGGTTAATTTATCGCCTAGATTAGACACATAATCCAATAAATTAACCTCAGGGACGTCTCCCTCCCAAGACTCACGAACCACATCAAGAGGACCTCGAACACAATGGCCAAACACAAGGTTGAAAGGCGAAAAACCTAAAGACTGACTTGGGACAGAACGAAAAGCGAACAACAAATAAGGTAATTCCTTATCCCATTCAGAACCATTAATCAAACAATATTTCTTTACCATAGATTTCAGGGTTTGATGAAATCTCTCCAGAGCTCCCTGACTTTCTGGATGATATGGAGAAGAGGTCACATGTTTTATATTTAACTCTGCCATTTTATCTCTGAAATACCTGCTAACAAAATTAGAACCACAATCCGATTGAATAATTTTAGGCATCCCAAACCTGGTAAAAAAGTCAATTAGTACATCTACAATTTTAACACTTTTTATCGTACGTAGTGGTATGGCCTCGGGATATCGAGACATCCTATCCATGATTGTCAAAATATACTCATTACCACTACGCGTCTTCGGTAATGGTCCAACCACATCAATAATGACTTCCTTAAAAGGTTCGGAAACTACAGGAATAGGACATAGAGGCGATTTAGGAATCCGTTGATTGGGTTTACCGACCCTCTGGCACACATCACAACTATTAACAAACTTCTTTACATCTGCCTTCAACTTCGGCCAATAATAATTCCCTAACAATTTGCAAGAAGTTTTATGAATTCCAAAATGGCCGGCCAAACCCCTTTCGTGCGCCAATGACATTAACTCCTTCCTGTAACCAAAGGGAACCATTATCTGTTTCACAATTTCATGATCAACATTATCCACCCCCATAGGCCTACTCAACCTATATAAAATATTACTAATTATCTTAAATTTGGGACCAGTCATATCAGACACCTCCCCTGACTCGATAGGGAGTTCCCGAAACTCCTTTTTCTGGTCTTTGATTAGCTCTTCGGTAGTCCAATTTAACGTGTCCGTTACCATTCCAAGATCTACAGCTAAGCTATCACTACGATCTAAACTACTTAAATCTACATCAATTGTTGACTCTGAGGCGTCAACAATTCTAGCACTAGAACGAGTAACTGATGCTACTTCACTATCAGGGTTTATCAATATCGGACAATTATTATTCTTCATAGCCACATCATTCCCTATCACAACATCAACCTCCTTAACCAGGAATTTATCTACTATGGCCAATTTCAAATTCCCTGCAAAAGAAGGGCAGATTAAATTAAAATTTTCAATAGCATACGACTTTACAGTATCAGGAAAACCAGTCAATAACACAAATTCCCCACTTTTGGGTACAAAATTACAAGGTAATGCCTCCCTTAGAATCAAAGACTGAGCTGCACCGGTATCACGCAAAATACGCACTCGTCTTTTCTCGGAGGAATTAGCGAAGGAGACACTACCGAAGGACAAATATCTGTCAAAACAACCAGGTAGTCATTGATCAGCGGATGTTGTTGGGGTAGGTTCTCTCTCTCTCTCTTCCACGCCCATCACTGGCCTAACATTAGCATTTTGGGATTTTCTAAACGCATAACACATGCTCTTCACGTGCCCCTTCTTATTGTAGAAGAAACACGTCAATGTTTTCAATTTCTCTGGATTATATATATTTTGCCTATTACCTCTGTTAGGAGAAAAATTATTATTAGCATTACCTTGATTATTACCCTGATTATTATTACTTCCATAATTATTTCTGTTAAACACCTTAGCATTATTATTCGGATTAGCATTATTATTCCTACCCATCTTAACCCAACTAGACCTCACGTTTGTCGTTACTCCGCCTAACTCACTCTTATGAGACAAGCAATATTTGTCACTAGCAATGGCTACCTCCTGAACGGTCTCGAGTTTTAACTCTTCGAGGTGGACCTTCAGTTTATCCGGGACACACCTCTTAAACTCCTCCACCAACATTAACTCTTTCAATCTCTCAAAAT
>NC_090726.1:71051147-71073647 GCF_036898095.1 Palaemon carinicauda | reverse complement strand
CATTGATAAAATCATTAAAAAAAACTACTGTATTTACTCTACACTAGACCAGCTTTGTAAGTGTATATATATATATATATATATATATATATATATATATATATATATATATATATATATATATATATATATATATATATATATATGCCTTGAATACTGGTTTTTGGGAGATTAGGCAACTTACCGCCAGTATTTGGTTAAAAAAAGAAAATAAATTCAGGTCCACCAAAGTTAAGCAGTAGGGCACTAAGGAATTTGCCTTGGTCAATTTTGTGGCTTGTATGTAAGTTTTTATGTTTGTATGTGAGGAAGGTGGTAGTGGGTGTTAGATGGGGCTATATTTTTCTGTTCATTTAGATTACCAATTTGTGAATTTATTGACATTTTAAAATGTATATTTTATTTTCTTCTTCAAAACATTATTCAATAAATACTCTACTTTTTTCTGCGAGATTCATAAACTGGTCGGCTGTAAAACGCTTTTCACACAGTAACAGTTTTTTGGTGCTGATACTGTGACTTCCGCCAGATCTAGCAGACTGTGGTGACATCAACAACTCTGGTACAATGAATTTTCTTATCCCGTTGCTTACCAATTTCTTCCACTTGTGAATTTTATCAACCAAGTTTATTTTTTCCCTTGATTTTTATCTGAACAAAATATTTGTATGATGAACATTTTAAGATTAGCGATTATGCTTATCCTAATTGAAAAATATGTAATCAAAATTATGCATCAATTATCGTAAGCTATATTTTAAACACAACAAGATCTCTCGTAATCGTACTAGAAAGACGTTCATTACACTTAAAACGGAACAGCTATACATGTAGGTGGTAATGGTGGTTTAACAATTGCATGTTTTCATGACTTCATAAACCTTAACAGGTTTTTACCACTGTCACCGTGTTATGTTTTCAATAGATCTAGTAGTACCACTTCATATATCTAAAACAATTACGGAGTAGACACAATCTATTGTAGATACAAATGAACATGTTTTATCATGTGTTTTCTTGGTACCTGTTATTGATTATTATTCACTCAACGATTGCACTCAATGGATTAACATTGCATTATAGATGTACAATATTCAGCGTTAGTTTAAATTTAATATCTTATTACCGTAGGCCAACAGTTAGATCCACCACCCTGACTATTGTCAGTACCGAGACCTTCAATCGAGTCTAACAATACCACCAATCTCGTGACCATCTTTATTAAATGAAAATGACCCCATCATTAAAACTACAAAAACATACCGTTATAGATATTCATTATTGGGATATGTGGAAAATGACATTTCGGGGCTATTCCTACGTGAATTTGTGTAATTGCATGCACAGCACCTACGACTTAGGTGCGTCCTTCCCGCCATTTTTGTCATGTGGTTATACTTTGCCGCTTGGTGGCAGCACTATTATCGTGATTACAATCCGCCCAGTGGCGTTTACTTTTACTTACTTTTACTTTGATGGCCGTTTTTCCGGTCCCATACAGCAGGGGAACCCCGATTTCTACAAGACCTCCACTGTCTTTTTACCTTCTTCCTTCAGAGTATTTAACGTTTCATAACGCGTATTGTTCATTTACTGTTAAATCGTCACTGTTGTACGACTGTTGAAATAAGAAAGTCTTTAGTTTCCTCCTGCAAGCATTAATGTCTTCAATCATTCGAATGTTTCGTGGGAGTTTATTATATAGTCTCGGAGCCGCCTATTAAAAGGCGTTGGAGCCTAAAGTAGACATAAATCTAGGTTCCAACAGTTTGAAGCCATCTGTAACTATTCTCGTGTTGACCTGATTTGTTGGCTGCGCAATATGTAGCAATATATTTTGGATGCCGGTTTCTGATAACTTGCTGGGTTATTGTACATATTTTAAATTCAATTCTCGCTTTAATCGGCAGCCAGTGTAAATTGGTTAGTATAGTGGTGATCCTTTCTCTAGATGTACCGTGTGTGTTTTGTTGGTCTGTAATAATAGGATTTATCATGGATTCTGAAATTAAATTTTGGATGAGGCAGTGACCGTAGTGTTTTTTTTCTCGGAAAACTTTTTTATTACAAAGACTGTATGTATGTTTGTGTCTGCGCTCGAAACGGTGAAAATTAGTTTTGGTAAAGGATTTCTCAATAAATAAATTTTGGGGTTGTTAATCTCCGACCGTTTCAGACTTATTTTAGTTTATCGATATCCTTTATGATGTGTGCTCATAGCTGACATTTAAGATTGAACATCTATCTCTCGCTCAGCATGTTCTTACAGTCTTATGTATTGCCTATTTTATCTTTGTTATGTACATTGTGCAATGGACAGAATAACAAACTAATATTTAAAAATTTCCCGCATTGGTATCCTATTAGTTTAGTTTTCCTTTTTTCTCGTGTTCTTTCTTCAGGAATAATGCCATACCTCTCCTGTTTTAGTGCACTACAAATGTTGGACGCTTCCTGAGATTAAGGAGTAAACACATGGATGGATAACAACTGTTACTCGTTTTCACCAACTAACTAACGCTCAAGTCTTTATACATCAAATTGCGTACAAAGGCCTACATTAATAACTTTGTATTGTTTGCCTGCTACTTATTAACAATAATAATGATATCAGGAGTTCATGACTGATAACATAAATTTGAAGTAAGTTTACAGCCAATGACAGTCCTTCATATGAACGTGCAATCACTAGGCAATATGGTATTTCTTTAAATATAATGTCTTTGAAGGAAGAAGGCAACGTGTTTCTTCCATTATTCCCCAAGCCAAATTAACCATGCCTCACTTTCCCATTCCATCATATAAAGGAGACGCCACAGACATCATACATAATTTTTTAAAAACTGTGGCAAATGCTGTCTTCAGTACACACAAACAATAGCCTAGTGCATCTTTTCAGTATTTTTCTGTAACCTGGAAAAACCCTTTGGACTTCACAAAGAATCTTATTATTGCAGAAACCACTGAAATTGAATCAAACTTGAATAATTGAAACCAAGGTCTGCAAGCAGAAGCATCAAGAAAGACATTTGATTACCAAATATTTAATGCTATAAGTATAATTGCAAGTAAAAGCAATGGCAGAAATGTTGTAGCCAAAATTATAGTTGAAGTGTTTCTCAAATTATAAAAAAAGATTCTTGGATACTTAATTCTTAAACTACTGGAGAATGCAGTAGGATCAACACGATTCATTAGTAAGAAAGTCGTTGATGGTCCCCAGCATAATTATAAGAGCCATTAATACAAAAATGAGAAACTATTCACTGACTTTGCTAATTATTAATTTATTATTAATCTCGACACAATTTAAGAAGCGTGAATGACTGAAATGCTGCATGGCTTCCACAGTGTATCATTTTGTTCTCAAGGTAAAACACCATGTCGCTTCTGAAGGTCGAAAATAGCATAGGTTCAAGAACATTACTCTTTGGGGCGACAGTCATTTTACACTTGGAGTATTGAATACACAGCCAGCCACCAGTAAAGCGACAGCAGTAAATGAGATCAAGTACACTACCTCCATAATATGAGTTGTGAACTTTGATATATAAGAGACTTATTCACAGCGAAGCACTAAAATACAATAGACGGAATCACTATATATATATATATATATATATATATATATATATATATATATATATATATATATATATATATATATATATATGTATGTATATATATACATATATATATAATATTTATATATTTTTATATATATATATATATATATATACATATATATATATATATATATATATATATATATATATATATATATATATATATATATATATATATATATATATATATATATATATATATACTGTATGTATATATATATATATATATATATATACGAGTAGATATGTGTGTATGCATGTATATATATATATATATATATATATATATATATATATATATATATATATATATATATATCAATTTTTAAAGTTTTTTTTACAAAAAAAGGCATCTCCAGCATTTATTAACTTCTTGTAAACATCCTACCTGTTGAGCACAAAAGATCAAGATTTAAAGTAATTGGGTTATGACCTAGAAAACAACTTTTCAGTAGGTTTTGTGAGCACTTAAAAAATTAATATTTGTGTGTTATGATTATAGTTCTCACCTGTGCTAACCCAGTCAGACAGAAGTGCGAAATAAAACCAAAAACAAAAAAAGAGCCAAGATTTTTTCAAATTATGAACCATTCTATCCCTTTGGATTGCATTTATTGAATCCGGAAATTTGCTCTATGATCATTGCCCAGCGGCCCAAGTACAGCTGGAGGAAAACCTTGCAGTTCCACTATGAAATGTACCAACCGTGTGTCACACGATCGTACATTGTAACGACATTTCATTTTGTGTATATATAATGCTTGTACCTAAGCTCTCCCCTCGCACTAACATTGAACCTTAAATAACGTGTCTGTCTTTCTCACCGTTAACTGTTAAACGGTGCGGTGTCGGTTGAACAGGAAATTTCCTGTTGCATTGAGTTTTTGTATATAAAGGCGAGTGTTCTATGATAAAGTTACTCAGTTGCTTTCATCCTGCCTTTGAGTCACTACCTTCTCTCGGCTCGTTACATTGGTGACCCCGGAAGTCGACTCACTCCTCCCGCCTTCCACACCCCCTCGCCCCTCCGTCGTTGGTACCATAGCGAACTCCACATAAGTTGCCACTGCCCCATTGAAACTTTCTACGAAGTCCAGTTTCGCATCAAGGGCGTGACTCGCTCAACCACCAAAGCAGATTATGTTCTCACAGCGATACCCGAGGACACCTTCCCTGAAATATCCGACTGGCTTTGTGAACAAGGAGACACCCCAATAGCGTATGATGCCCTCAAAACATACCTTCTGCAGCAGTACCCGGTGGTTGCCAGCCGCCCGTATAGCAAAGCTTTTTCAGCTCTTTCAACAACCGTTGGGGGACCAAAGGGCTTCGATCGCCCTCAGGGAAATGACCAGTATCGCTCGCCTGCAACCTGCCGCAGACAGCTCTCCTCGTGAGGTGAACCTACTTCATGCCCTTTGGATATGCCTTTTACCCGAACCTGTACGCGCTGCCATACCCGATATCGATAGTTTACCCATAAAGGACTTGATGACCAAAGCCGACGCCCTTATGGACAGCCACTTCAAAACCTCCATCAACGCCTCCACTTCTGACGAAGAGGATGCCTATTCAACATCAACCGAAGCTGACGAGAATGCCGTAGGACATACATGCCTACCACGTGACGTACAGAAGCGATAACAAAGCCACCCACCACCCACCACTCGCTCGCACCCCAACCAACGACTTCTACACCCACTTACTGCCTCCCATCTGCCGCAGTTTTGCTACTACCACAACAGATTCGGGGCAACCGCGAAGAAATGTGCCAAGGAGTGTTAGTGGCCAAAAAACGTGTAAGTAGGCCAGCGCTCATGGCGGTGGCCTCCCATGTTTCTAATCTTTTCTTTTTACATGATGCAGGAACTGGCATGTGATTTTTGGTATACACGGGTGCTTGTCGTTCTCTTTTGCCAAGGGAACTATTCAGGACACGACGTAGTCTGTCTAAGTCTGCCGACGTCCACTTGGTAGCTGCCAACGGATCTGCGATACCCATCTACGGTTACAAGAACCTCCCATTATCGTTAGGAAACGGTAAATATAATTGGAAGTTACATTGCCAACCCTCGTTGTGGATTTCCTCTCTCATTTCCACCTTCTGGTCAATGACGCCCACCGACGATTGGTCAAGACAGACTCGTACTTGTCGACACCTTTTCAACATGTCCCCTCCAACCTCGCTCTCCACATCAGCACACCCTCGGATGCCTACGCCCACCTCCCCAAGTCGTACCCGGAAGTTTCCGTCCAAAACTTCACCAAACACCCACGGCTCCTGCCAAGCATGGTATTTATCACCATATCAAGACAACGGAACCCCCAGTCTTCGCAAAATTCAAACGTCTGGCACCGGAACGATTGGCAGCCGCCAAATAGACGTTTGCTGAAATGGAGGAAATGGGCCTCTGCCAAAAGGCCTCTAGCCCATGGTCAACACCCTTACACATCGTTCTGAAGAAAGACGGTTCCCTCCGTCCATGAGGGGATTACAGGTGCCTAAACATGCAAACAGAACTGGATCAGTACCCACTCCCAAACATCGCCGACGTGATGTCCTACCTGCACAAAGCGAAGGTTTTCTCTATGCTCAACCTCCTGAAGGGGTATTATCAGATGCCTATGAACCCAGAAGACATCCCAAAGACTGTCATCACCACTCCGTTTGGTACATACACCTTCAATTACTCCTGTTTTGGCCTTCGTAATGCTGGGGCCACGTTTCAATGGCTCATGGATAGCATCATAGGGGACCTCCCCTTCTGTGTATGTTATGTGGACGACATACTTGTGTTCTCCTAATCTAAAGAGGAACACCTCCGTCACATGCGCATCATGCTTGACAGCCTGCAACAAAACGGCCTTGTAGTCCGGTACAACAAGTGTAGCTTTGGTGCCAACGAAGTGTCGTTCTTAGGGCACCGCATCACTCCTGAAGGAGTCCATCCCCTCCCTGAGAAGGTAGCAGCCGTTTATGACTTCCCCGCATCCTCGACTGTCAAAGCTCTGCAGTAATTCTTGGGCATGATCAACTATTATCACCGTTTTCTGCCAGCCATTACTGCCACTCTTGCTCCCCTCTACGCCTCCCTCAAAAGCAAGCCAAAGGACCTGAAGTGGGGTCCCCTTCAAGAAGCGGCCTTCTGCAATGCAAAGAAGGACCTATCAACCGCTGCGGCTCTCACTTTTCCTATCCCACATGCCCCTCTCCTTCTCTCCACCGATGCCAGCACTATTGGTGCACTACTTGAGCAGGTGGTCAACGGCTCGCCCCGCCCATTGGCCTTCTTCAGAAGAAAACTGTCCAAGGCAGAATCCGGTTATTCTACCTTCAATCACAAATTGCTGGCGGTGCACTTGGCTGTCCGTCACTTTCGCCATTTCTTAGAAGGTACGCCCTTCGTCATTCGCACAGACCACATGCCTCTGATGCACGCCTTCACTCGACAGTCGGACGCCTGGTCCGCCCATCAACACCGACATATCTCCGCCGTGGCCGAATACAATTGCACCCTTCAATACGTCCCTGGGGAAATTAATCTCGTTGCCGATGTCCTGTCAAGAAACACATTGATTGCCGTTCAACTGGGATTGGATTACAACTCCCTGGTTGAAGCCCAATGACAGGATCCAGAGTATCAAGCATGTAAGACATCATGCACGTCCCTCTGTTGGGAAGACTTCCCCCTCAAAGACTCCAACACCACCCTCCTCTGTGATGTCAGCACTGGTAGACCGTGACCTTGATTCCTGCTCCCATGCGCCGGCAGGTGTTTGATTTCATTCAAGGCCTTTCACATCCCTCGTGCCGTTCTACTGCACAGCTGCTGAAGATGAAGTTCATTTGGCACGGCATTTCTAAGGATGCTAAGGATTGGGTCGGCGCCTGTACTTCTTGCCAAACTTCCAAAGTACATCGACATAAGGATTCAGGAGTGGGCACCTTTCCTCAACCTCAGCGTCGTTTCGCACACATTTACATCGACGTTGTAGGCCCCCCACCCACATCACAAGGACACTGTTACCTGTTTACCGTCATCAACCACTCAACTTGTTGCCCTGAAGCCATCCCCATGGAAACTGCAACGTCCGCCTCATGTACATCTGCCTCCTGAGCATATTACTTCTGACAGGGGAACCACTTTCTCCTCTCAATTGTGGACATCATTAGCGAATCTCCTGAGCATTACCCTACACCAGACAACTGCTTACAACCCCGCTGCCAATAGAATGGTTGAACGTTTTCATGGCACCCTCAAAGGAGCTTTGATGTCCCGCAAGCAAGGATTCCAACCGATTTACTCAGCTTCCCTGGGTCCTCTTGGGACTAAGGACCACTCCTAAAGACACCCTCGACGTCTCGGCAGCTGAAATAGTGTATGGCGACCGTTGGTCCTTCCTGCCGAAGTTTTTCCTTCTGCAACCTCCTCCGATGATCTCCAGCGCATACGTCAAGTCATGGGAAAATTTACTCCATGCCGCCAGACTTACAAGCCCCCAGCGAAGCATCACATACCGACAGACTTGCACTCTGCAACGCATGTCTTCCTACGCAACGACACTAGCAAGCCACCGCTAACGCCCCCTTACACGGGCCCTTTTCTTGTGATCTGACGCAGTCCGAAAGCATTCCTACTAAACGTTCGTGGCTAAGAAGACTGGGTCTCCATTGCTCGTCTAAAACCTGCTTATCTCCTGCCAGATGACCCACCTACAGTTCGCCTCTCTAGATCAAGGCGCCCTATTTAACATGTACAGTATGTAATTTTTAGGGGGGGAACCATGTACCAACCGTTTGTCACACGATCGTACATAGTAACGACATTTAATTTTGTGTATATATTATGATTGTATCTTTGATCTCCCCTCGCACTAACATTGAACCTGAAATAACATGTCTGTTTTTCTCACCGTTAACTGTTAACCGGTGCGGTATCGATTGAACAGGAAATTTCCTGTTGAATTGAGTTTTTGTATATATAGGCGAGTGTTCTGTAATAAAGTTACTAGGTTGCTTCCATCCTGCCTTTGTGTCACAACCTTCTCTTAGCTCGTTGCAGAAGAAAAGGTTGAAAGAGGTTGTATAGCAAGAGAGAAGGAAAGGAGACTTGAACGAATGTAAAGTAAAAGGATATAATCGTAAAGCAAAAGTATTTAAGGTTCAAAGGAACACTGCACATACCTCTAAGTATGCCTACATTGCAATGCATTAGGTGCACTGACGAAATTATTCCTGTGGACCAATCTTGAATGTTTACCCAACATTTTTAATTATGTTTGTTTGTTTGTTGTTTTAAGAAACTAGTAATTAACTTTATAACTCTCTCTTCTTTTCTTGCAAATAACTTCATCTTATAGGTTAATAATGTGAGGGAGCCATGTTGTTTATGAAAATAGATATCATATTTGAGGTGAACCTATTAGAACAACAATATCAAGTTAAGACCTTGAGTTTTATGTTTGGAATTTGACTTGTGATTCGAGGTGGATACTTTACAGCTTACCTCAGTTGATGTAACAATGCAGGTACCTGGTGTCGCTGTGAAACGTTTTGAAATAAAAGACCCAGATATTTTTGGATGCAGCAAATGAAAATACAAAGGTTTATCACCCCCCAAACCAAATAGTGTGACTGAATCTTTTTAATGCCTGCGTAATAAAAAATATGTTGCAAATAAACTGGAAGGTATTAGAAAAGGACCATTGATTAAAGATTCATTATTTCTAAAGGCCCTTTGAAGTGGCTGTACATTGACCTTTTTTTGAAAGCTCTATATCAGCACGTAATAAGGGAGAAACAGTACGTATGAGATTCAAATATGGAGAGTTTTAACTTTGTCAGACATAAATTAACCAAAACTATTTAATTTTTTACAGTTTTCAAATCATAACCGGGAAATTTTCTAGTAAATATATCCTACCTTTCTTCTGTATCATTTCCTTTATTATCAAAATTCTTCGGATACACAAAATTTAACTATATCAATTTAAGGTTGAAATTTTAGTTATCCTCAAGAGGATAAATGTAAAATGCGTTTCAAAGAATGAATCAGGTTCTTGTTTGTATATACATTTTATTAATATTTCATATATATATATATATATATATATATATATATATATATATATATATATACATATGTGTATATACATATATATATATGTATATATATATAATATATATGCATACAAGACATATATATATATATATATATATATATATATATATATATATATATATATATTTATATATATACATATATATATATATATATATATATATATATATATATATATATATATATATATATATATATGTATATATGCATATATTTACACACACACACACACACACACACATATACAGTATATATATATATATATATATATATATATATATATATATATATGTATATATATATATATATATAAATGTATGTATACATGTATATTTATATATATAAATGTATGTATACATGTATATTTATATATATATATATATATATATATATATATATATATATATATATATATATATATATATATGCATATGTATGTATATACATATACTTATATAAACATATGTATGTATAGATATACACACATACACACACACACACATATATATATATATATATATATATATATATATATATATATATATATATATATATATATATAAATATACCGTATTTGCATACATATACATATATCTAAATACCTATTTATCTATCCATCTATCTATCTATCTATCTATCTGTATATATATGTATATATATATATATATATATATATATATATATATATATATATATATATATATATATATATATCATTATTTGTTTATACACACACACATATATATATATATATATATATATATATATATATATATATATATATTTATGTATATATATACATATATATATATATATATATATATATATATATATATATATATATACATATATATGTATATATATATATATATATATATATATATATATATATATATATAAATGAACATATCTACATACATATATATACTGTATATATATATATATATATATATATATATATATATATATACACATAAATATATATATATATATATATATATATATATATATATATATATAGATAGATAGATAGATAGATTGATAGATAGATACCTAGATAGATAGGTTGCTACCTTATATGTAATCGAACCCTAGTCTTTTTAATGAAAGGCAAGTCGCTATCAATCATACCTCCAAAGGATTAAAAGAAGTCGGAACCTAAGTGGTAGATTTATATCATATTTCGTCCAACTTCCTGACTAACCAGGTGATCAAAGTGATAGCTTCAAATTTTACCCCCGATTTGGCAATAATTTTCACTTATTTGTTTGTTCATTTATTTTCCTAATAGAGGGCAAGTACAGCAGAGTGCTGTAGGATGTGAAAAGATTTTTAGCTGCAAAATGAGGAAGCTTATGGAAATGAAACTTGAGGATACAAGGAACACAATTCATTATGGGGGTTATAGTGGGAATGAGAGGCTGACCAGATTCATAAGATAATTCTAGCTGATCAAGAGTTCTCAAAGGAATTGATTGTAGCATTATTATTCTTTTTTTTATATAACTGTAAAGTGATGACAACAACTTTGAAAATCATGGAAGTCTAGTAATAGTATAAAAGGATATGGATTGAGAAAGTAAGAAGTGTACCAGAATGACTGATTGAAGAATTATGTAAGCTTATAGAAAGAAGAGGATTCGTAAATCATTTGTTTCACTATGAAATTGTTATGTGAAATTTTAAAATGTATAAGGAAATATCTGTCGGTGGCATATTTATACCGAAAAGAGTTTATGTTAGAACTGATATAGAAATAATAGGGAAAATGTTGAGAATGTTTAGTATAGAAGATAAGATATTGAGAGTTATAACAAAGCTAATAGGATTTAATCATTTGTTAAACCATCTAGGAAGGAGAATAGTTGGTTTGCTGTGGAGGTGAATATGAGACTAGTGTAACCTAGGCATCCAGGGCTGTTCAATGTCTTTATTGATAGAGTAATATGGTGAACAAGAAAAAGAACAGTGGGTGTAGGTGTAAAGTTCTGGAATAAAAAACAAATTATTTTTCAGGAATGAAACTTAGAATGGTTGATGTTTTTGAAAGATCAGTCCAGTAAAAGAGTTTGATTGGCTTTGAAAGAGGATGAATTCGAGATTGAAGCTGAAGCAGAGTAAAGTAATTCAGGATAAATGGAGAGGAGGAAGAGAGAAATATAAATGTTAGTATGTTTGGTTGAAAAACGAAAGTGGCTGAGTCGTATAAACATCTGGAAGTGAGTATAATGGATGATGGCAGGAAGTGGGTCAAAGAACAGGAGGAATATGACAGGAAGTCGGCAAAATATTGGTACGAGTGTTCATTTGTATCTGGAAGCTAGGGTTGGAGTTCATTATGGGATTACTAAAACAACTCTTTTCTTTGGAAATGACGTGTTGCGTTTGCATGGGTAGGAAAAACAAAGGTTAAAACTGATCAAATAAAAACGTTATTTAGTACACTGTATATGGTGCAAAAAGAATGAATAAGGTGGGCAAAGTGGAGATACATAGAAGTTGTAAAAAGGCTAACATAAAGGTAAAAGAATGTATCAGGGCATATTGGTGCGGTACAATTATATAGAAAGATTGTGTGACCATAGTGCTTAGAAGGAGAAAATTAAATAGATGACATGAATAAGGTACAGAAAAACGAGGACTGAATGGCGCCATGGTTTTTGGGTGTTCGACATGTTGTTGATGAGTTTTCTATTGTAGGTTATGAAACTAGTGTCGTAATTTTCTCTTTTAGTGCATTGCGTGTTGATCCTCAATTCACATCCAATTATTTCCTTAAAGCATGAAAAAAATGTGAGGCTCTTCACTTACGGTTTTTCGAAGTATTGCTTAACCAAAAAGTCCATCACTAGGGCCCAATAGTTGGAAGTGATAGTAATGTCACAAATGTAAGCCTTATCTATGAAAGGTGCTTTTACTAGCACCAGTACATCATTTTAAAAAAGTTTAGGTCTCCTGTCAGCCAAAGATAGTTAGAAAGTTAAAATAATTCATGTTCCAGCTTGTTTTATGATCGTGTTATTATACCATAGTCAATTTCTCTTTTCAGCATAGTTACCGGCCCTAACAGCGTGGTAGGTGGCTAAAGAGATTGTTAAGCAGGCATTTTCTATCAAACAATTATCAGTTATCACTGTTGAGATATCAAATATAATCAAAATCATATCTCTAGAAATGTTATAACTCAAAGCCTGTTCAAAATTTTGCAGTGAGGCTAAGTCATCGATATTCCTAAAAGTTTATTCCCAGTGTCTCAGTTATAAACATCCAGGAATATTTTGAGGCGTAACAGTAAATGTCAGGGAAATTTACCTGGACATCCATAATCTAAATTAACCTCAAATTCATTAAAAACTGAGGCAATAAAAGATAAGAAAAAGAAAATGATAAAGCTATTCACGATTAAAACAAAAAGAGGAAAGGAGAATTTAGCAATAGATTATCTTTTTAATGCTTGACGAGAAAACCCCGTTTTATTGAGTAAATTAATATTTCGTGTTGCTTTCAAAAGTAGAAAGGACGATAACAAAAACAATCAAAGATAACAGAAGTAGTAATGCCATAAACAGAGCATATTGCTCGAGGTGTGAAGTGACTGGAGAATATTGCGCTTGTTGGAACTACGAAACTTGACTGTGCGTCGAGATTGAACTTTCCTACTGCAGGGTGTTGTTTTGTTTGTCTTTATTGAAAATTTGTGATCATTTTGCATTGAATTATGTTTTCTTGTTAAATAAAAAAAAAAGTTGTCACTTTAATCTCCCTGATAGAGAACGACAATAACAGAGCCATTACTGATTTGTCTCTCTTCCCATTTTAGCATACCGGGAAATTATTGTAAATATGAAACGCATTTTTAGATGAACTTGCATGAGGCCTTTTCGTCGAAAATTTATTCTGAACTCTACTCCTTTTGCAGGCAAAGAAACTTGTAACTGTAGGTGCAATCTGTTCCAATTTTTTTTTTTTTTTTTTTTTTTTTTTTTTTAGTTACAGCTGTTTTTTCAAATGATGGTGAAACTTTGACGTAATTTCTTTTAGTTTTGTTGATAGGTTCAGTTGTTAATTTCTGCTCTATTATCTTTTTTCGACATTATCACTATCCAGTTATATGATAATTTTATGTGAAAGATTGTTTGAAATTGAATTGTAAGTGTTACATTTAGTAATTTTATTTTACTTGACGCCAAAACTTGTAACGATTAGTGAATAAGGTATTGAAATTTAATAAGTCTTGTGTGGAGTAAAATGAGGCTTGTGATGTAAGAATCAATGTTTTTAATCTTTCTTTTTTTTATGGAGTATGTTTTCATTGCATCACTACACCACGAGTGTAGACATAGAGCAGTTGTCAACACATATTTAGATGACACAATCTGAATGTAGGCCTTTATCTGAGCGCTGAGTTGGGCAAAACGTTTGACTTTCATTAGAATACTAGATTATAGTGTAGGTAAAAAGATTCAGTGCCAGAGCAACATTAGGCAGAAAATGGGAACTGTACCTTTCATAACGCATCCGTCTATCTGAAGTACAGCATTTTAAATTCCTTAACAAGAGCATAGCAAACGTTTTTCATCATTTTCTCTCTAGAGCGTGTAGTGATAAAATTCCCCATTTCTATTGTATTTTATTAGGTATTTTGAGTTATTAGTTTTGTTCACGTGTTTATCATTGATTTTTTTTTTTATTGATAATCATTGTTTTTTATTCGCTTTGTGATTTTGTTTGTTGGTTAATGTTATCTGATTAATTTAAGATCTTTTAATAAATATTTTGGTGAGAAATTATCAACTTTCGTATGCAAAATAACTACCATTATGATTGTCCCTTTGTTCCCTTGATTTAGAATGATTAAAATTTCCCTCTCTGGATCAAATTTCTAGGACTTATCCGATTCCTCGATGGTAATACTTTCTTCTTGATTATCTAGTCACAGAGCAAGACAAATAATTGCCATTCATTTATGAAAAAAAGTCATGTTGGATTTTCTGTATTTTCTAACTAATATTTCATTAAGGCTTATAGATTTCGTGGATTTCAACGCAAGTAAACAAAAAAATCATAATTTTGCATTGCATACAAAGAGACTTTTTGTTGTTTGTCAAAAATATAATGACTCCCAAGATGAATGATGGTAGAATTTGAAAAGGTTACCATGAATAAACAGACATTCAGAATTGTCAGCCTGTAAAGGGAAGTTGGACAGAGATCAAACCTGGTTACTGGAGAGTTTCCAACAATGATAAAACGTTTTCACGCTAAAGCAACTGCAGCCTGGCCACAAACTTTAAATGTGACTCTCTACTTTGTGGTTGGATGCCTGCACAGATCCCACATGTTATTATCACTGGCTAATAACAGCACAGATAAGAGATGGAAACGATTACAACTGGAACAATTCAAAATCATTAATTAATATTCTTTATTTCCCATGTTATAAATGGGTGTTCCTTGAAACATTTTTTTTCATCTCTCTCTTGTTTGTAGGCTTTATATTAAGAAAAAGAAACGCCAAGGCTAAATTCTAAATATGATTCTATTTACAATGTAGATGACCACACCAAGGGAAATCTATGTGTAACATCCAAATAATGTTATGTTCAGATATTGTTTGTCAAGGTGTTTCTCTTCTTTTGTACGTTTCAAATTACTTAAAGCCTATTTTCGAATACAATCAGAGAGAGAGAGAGAGAGAGAGAGAGAGAGAGAGAGAGAGAGAGAGAGAGTCAACACCCGATATCCTATTCCATACTAAAATTTGAACAAACGGAGAGAGAATGTTATTGTCGATATTAACTATATACTGTAAACGACAATGTGTAACAAACAGGTTAATCACCAAACAATCGGTTGTTATCAATCAGCAAAGCCCAGAGCCCCCTTTAGTATAATGAAGGCAATTTCCCACCCCACACATCCGTCATTGCAGTTACTGATACGCTCACAGTTTTGTTAATTGTAAAAAATAAGTAACAGACGTTATTTTCATTACAAGATAAGCACTATATTATTTCTAGAAAGGCCAAGGAACTTTTTTATAGCTTGACAATTTTTCTTTCACTCATTGATTTATAGAATTTCCTTCTCTGAAAGGTGAGACAGATTTGCGTATGAAGCTAAAAATGGAGGTAATCCTTGCAATATAAATTCCTTTCTTGGTATGATGTAATTGACATTTCAACAAACTAGATGAAATCCCCCATTGTTTCCTTGTATTTTTTTTCCCTAAAGGAAGAACTACTTGAAGTTTACTGTTATTTAATTGACTTTGACCTTGAATTGCATCACTGTAAAGTAGTAGTGCGTTCTTTTATCGTGCTTTTGTCTTACTTTTTTTATAGCGACGGAATTCCCTATGTTTTAATATCAAGATACTTCAAAATTAGACTCCCAAATATGAAAAAACTTATTTGATAATAAAAATAATAATAATAATAATAATAATAATAATAACAACAATAATAATAATAATAATAATAATAATAATAATAATAATAATAATAATAATAATAATAATAATTAAAGTTTTCTCTCACAAAGAATTTCCTTAGTTAAAACAAGGTTTTATCACAGTATTGTGTGACGGCGCCGAATAAGGGTGTGAACTCAAAGGCAGATTGGAAACGACTGAGTTATATTATTGTGGAACACTCTCCTTATATACAAAACCTCAAGGCAACAGGACATAACAAGTTCACAAGACAGACAATATCACAGAGGAAAAACCAGACTTGAATTTTCATGTTCGTTTTAGTGCGAGGAAAGATCGAAGATACAAGCATAATATATACAAAAGGAATTATGTACAATTGTGTGAAACACGGTTGGTACATGGCTCCCCCCTAAAAATGACATACTGTACATGTTAAATAGGGCACCCTGATCTAGAGAGGCGAACTGTAGGCGGGTCATCTGGCAGAAGATAAGCAGGTTTTAGACGATCAATGGTGACCCAGTCTTCTTTGCCCCGAATGTTTAGGAGGAATGCTTTCGGACTGCGTCGGATCACAAGTAAAGGGCCCGTGTAAGGGGGCGTTAGTGGGGGCTTGCTGGTGTCGTTGCGCAGGAAGACGTGCGTTGCAGAGTGCAAGTCCGTTGGTATGTGATGCTTCGCTGGGGGCTTGTAAGTCTGGCGGCACGGAATAAATTTTCCCACGACGTGACGTATGCGCTGGAGATCGTCGGAGGAGGTTGTAGAAGGAAAAAATTCGGCAGGGACGACCAACGGGTCGCCATACACCATTTCGGTTGCCGATACGTCGAGGGCGTCTTTAGGAGTGGTCCTTAGTCCAAGGAGGACCCAGGGAAGCTGAGTAAACCAGTTGCAATCCTTGTAGCGGGACATCAAAGCTGCTTTGAGGGTGCGATGAAAACGTTCAACCATTCCATTGGCAGCGGGGTTGTAGGCCGTTGTCTGATGTAAGGTGATGCCCAGGAGATTCGCTAATGACGTCCACAATTGAGACGTGAAAGTGGTTCCCCTGTCAGAAGTAATATGCTCAGGGATACCGAATCTTGAAATCCATCCAGAGAGTAAGGCAGATGTACATGAGGCGGACGTTGCAGTTTCCATGGGAATGGCTTCAGGCCAACGAGTGGAGCGGTCGATGACGGTAAACAGGTAACGATGTCCTTGTTATGTGGGTAGGGGCCTACAACGTCGACGTGAATGTGTGCGAAACGACGCTGAGGTTGAGGAAAGGTGCCCACTCCTGAATCCATGTGTCGATGTACTTTGGAAGTTTGGCAAGAAGTACAGGCACGGACCCAATCCTTAGCATCCTTAGAAATGCCATGCCAAATGAACTTTGCCTTCAGCAGCTGTGCAGTAGAACGGCACGAGGGATGTGAAAGGCCGTGGATGAGATCAAACACCTGTCGGTGCATGGGAGCAGGAATCCAAGGTCGCGGTCTACCAGTACTGACGTCACAGAGGAGGGTGGTGTTGGAGTCTTCGAGGGGAAAATCCTCCCAACGGAGGGACGTGCAGGATGTCCTACAAGCTTGATACTCTGGATCCTGTCGTTGGGCTTCAGCCAGGGCGTTGTAATCCAATCCCAGTTGAACGGCAGCCAACGTGTTTCTTGACAGGGCATCGGCAACGGGATTCATTTTCCCAGGGACGTATTGGAGGGTGCAATTGTATTCAGCCACGGCGGAGAGATGTCGGCGTTGACGGGCGGACCAGGCATCAGACTGTCGAGTGACGGCGTGCACCAGAGGCATGTGGTCTGTGCGAATGACGAAGGGCGTACCTTCTAAGAAATGGCGAAAGTGACGGACAGCCAAGTGCACCGCCAGCAATTCTTGATCGAAGGTAGAATAACCGGATTCTGCCTTGGACAGTTTTCTGCTGAAGAAGGCCAATGGGCGGGGCGAGCCTTTGACCACCTGCTCGAGTACTGCACCAATAGCGACGTCGCTGGCATCGGTGGAGAGAAGGAGAGGGGCGTGTGGGATAGGAAAAGTGAGAGCCGCAGCATTTGATAGGGCCTTCTTTGCATTGCAGAAGGCTGCTTCTTGAAGGGGACCCCACTTCAGGTCCTTTGGCTTGCCCTTGAGGGAGGCGTAGAGGGGAGCAAGAGTGGCGGCAATGGCTGGCAGAAAACGGTGATAATAGTTGATCATGCCCAAGAATTCATGCAGAGCTTTGACGGTCAAGGGTGCGGGGAAATTCTGAACGGCTGCTACCTTCTCAGGGAGGGGATGGACTCCTTCAGGAGTGATACGGTGCCGTAAGAACGACACTTCATTGGCGCCAAAGGTACACTTGTCGTACCAGACTACAAGGCCGTTTTGTTGCAGGCGGTCGAGCATGATGCGCAGGTGATGGAGGTGTTCCTCTTTTGAGGAGGAGAACACAAGTATGTCGTCCACATAACATACACAGAAAGGGAGGTCCCCTAAGATGCCATCAATGAGACGTTGAAACGTTGTCCCAGCATTACGAAGGCCAAAACAAGAGTAATTGAAGGTGTATGTGCCAAACGGAGTGGTGATGGCGGTCTTGGGGATGTCTTCTGGGTTCATAGGCACCTGATAATACCCCTTCAAGAGGTCGAGCGTATAGAAAACCTTCGCTTTGTGCAGGTAGGAGGTTCATCGGCAATGTTTGGGAGGGGGTAGTGATCCGGTTCTGTTTGCATGTTCAGGCGCCTGTAATCCCCGCACGGACGGAGGGAGCCGTCTTTCTTCAGAACGATGTGTAAGGGTGACGACCATGGACTGGATGCCATTTGGCAAAGGCCCATTTTCTCCATTTCGGCGAACGTCTGTTTGGCGGCTGCCAATCGTTCCGGTGCAAGACGTCTAAATTTTGCGAAGACTGGGGGTCCCATCGTCTTGATATGGTGATAAATACCAAGCTTGGCAGGAACCGTGGGCGTTTGGCGAAGTTCTGGATGGAAAACTTCCGGGTACGACGTGAGGAGGTGGGCGTAGGTATCCGTGGGTGCGCTGATGTGGAGAGCGAGGTTAGAGGGGGCGGGTTGAAGAGGTGTCGACAAATACGAGTCTGCGTTGACCAATCGTCGGTGGGCAACATGGACCAGAAGGTGGAAATGAGAGAGGAAATCCGCACAGAGGATTGGCATTGTGACGTCAGCAACGAGAAACTTCCAATTGAATTTACCGTTTCCGAACGATAATGTGAGGTTCTCGTAACCGTAGGTGGGTATCGCAGATCCGTTGGCAGCTACCAAGCGGACGTCGGCAGATGTAGAGAGACTACGTCGTGCCTTGAAGAGTTTCCTTGGCAAAAGAGAATGACAAGCACCCGTGTCTACCAAAAATCGCACGCACGTTCCTGCATCCTGTAAAAAGAACAGATTAGAAACATGGGAGGCCACCGCCACAAGCGATGGCCTGCTTACACGTTTTTTGGCCACTGACAATCTTTGGCACATTTCTTCGCGGTTGCCCCGAATCTGAGGTGGTAGTAGCAAAACTGCGGCGGATGGGAGGTAGTAAGTGGCTGTAGAAGTCGTTCGTTGGGGCGCGAGCGATTGGTGGGTGGTGGGCGGCTGTGTCGCCGCTTCGGCACGTCACGGGGTAAGCGTTTATGTCCTACGGCATTCATGTCAGCTTCGGTTGACGTTGAATAGGCATCCTCGTCGTCAGGGGGGGAGGCGTTGATGGAGGTCTTGAAGTGGCTGTCCATAAGGGCGTCGGCTTTGGTCATCAAGTCCTTTATGGGTAAACTATCGACATCGGGTATGGCAGCGCGTACAGGTTCAGGTAAACAGTGTATCCAAAGGGCACGGAGTAGGTTCACCTCACGAGGAGAGCCGTCTGCGGCAGGTTGAAGGCGAGCGATACTGGTCATTTCCCTGAGGGAAAGCGAAGCCCTTTGGTCCCCCAACGGTTGTTGCGAGAGCTGAAAAAGCTTTGCTATACGGGCGGCTGGCGACGGCGAGTACTGCTGCAGAAGGTATGATTTGAGGGCGTCATACGCTATTGGGGTGTCTCCTTGTTCACATAGCCAGTCGGATATTTCTGGGAAGGTGTCCTCGGGTATCGCCGCTAGAACATAATCGGCTTTGGTGGTTGAGCGAGTCACGCCCCTGATACGAAAGAGGACTTCAGCGCGTTGAAACCAAACAAACGCCTCTCCGGTGGCGAACGGTGAAAGTTTCAATGGGGCGGCCGCGGTGCCAACTAATGTAGTCTCCGTCATAGTACCAACGATGGAGGGGCGAGGGAGGTGGGGGTGGAAGGCAGTGGGAGCGAGTCGACTTCCGGGGTCACCAATGTGACGGCGCCGAATAAGGGTGTGAACTCAAAGGCAGATTGGAAACGACTGAGTTATATTATTGTGGAACATTCTCCTTATATACAAAACCTCACGGCAACAGGACATAACAAGTTCACAAGACAGACAATATCACAGAGGAAAAACCATACTTGAATTTTCATGTTCGTTTTAGTGCGAGGGAAGAGCGAAGATACAAGCATAATATATACAAAAGGAATTATGTACAATTGTGTGAAACACGGTTGGTACAATTGATTCGAGTACTGAGCATCAGCCATAACTATATATATATATATATATATATATATATATATATATATATATATATATATATATATATATATATATATATATATATATATATATATATAAATATATAAATATATATATATATATATATATATATATATATATATATATATATATATATATATATATATATATATATATATATATATATATATATTATTACTAGCCAAGCTACAACCGTAGTTGGAAAAGCAAGATGCTATAAGCCCAGGGGCTCCAATAGGGAAAAATAGCCCAGTGAGGAGAGGAAATAAGGAAATAAATAAATGATGAGAACAAATTAACAATAAATCATTCTAAAAAAAGTAACAACGTCAAAACATATATGTCATATATAAACTATTAACAATGTCAAAAACAAATATGTCATATATAAACTATAAAAAGACTTATGTCCGCCGGGTCAACATGAAAACATTTACTCCAACTTTGAACTTTTGAAGTTCTACTGATTCAACTACCCAATTAAGAAGATCATTCCACAACTTGGTAACAGCTGCAATAAAACTTCTAGAGTTCTGTGTAGTATTGAGCCTCATGATGGAAAATGCCTGGCTATTAGAATTAACTGCCTGCCTAGTATTACGAACGAGTATAGAATCATACAGGGAGTTATGAAAAATTTTATGCAACATATATAATGAACTAATTGAACGACGGTGGCAGAGATTAATATCTAGATCAGGAATAAGAAATTTAATAAACCGTAAGTTTAAAATTAAGATGAGAATCAGCAGCTGAAGACCAGACAGGAGAACAATACTTAAAACAAGGTAGAATGAAAGAATTAAAACACTTCTTCAGAATAGATTGATCACCGAAAATCCTAAAAGACTTTCTCAATAACCCTATTTTTTTGTGCAATTGAAGAGGACACAGACTTAATGTGTTTTTCAAAAGTAAATTTGTTGTCGAGAATCACACCTTAAATTTCTAAAGAGTCATACAAATTTAAAGGAACATCATCAATACTGAGATCCGGATGTTGAGGAGCCATCGTCCTTGACCTACTTACAATCATATTTTGAGTTTTGTTAGGATTCAACTTCATACCCCATAATTTGCACCATGCACCAATTTTAGCTAAATCTCTATTAAGGGATTTACCAACCCAAGATCTACATTCGGGGGATGGAATTGATGCAAAGGGAGTAGCATCATCTGCATATGCAACAAGCTTGTTTTCTAGGCCAAACCACATGTTATGTATATATAGTATCAAAAGATACGGGCCAAGAACGCTACCCTGTGGAACACGGGATATAACATTCCTATACTCACTATGGTGCCCATCAACAACAACTCTTTGAGATCTATTACCTAAAAAATCAATAATAATACTAAGAAACGACCCACCCACTCACAACTGTTTGAGTTTGAAAACAAGGGCCTCATGATTAACACGGTCAAAGGCAGCACAAAAATCAAGGCCAATCATAAGAGCTTCCTCACTATAATGAAGGGAATTCTTTACAGCATTGAAGATTGTAAGAAGGGCATCACATGCTCCAAGGCAAACCTATTGAGACGTTTTGCCTGAAAACGTTAAAAAACATTAGATAATAGGGGAGTTATGGAAATTGGGTGGTAATCAGTGGGACTTGAGCTACCACAAACACATTTACATAGAGGAGTAACATTACCAATTCTCCAACAAGTGCTAAAAGCTCCTCTTCTTGCTAACTTG